>NW_028274808.1:78656843-78971308 GCF_037043125.1 Eumetopias jubatus
TTTACCAAACATTTAAGGAAGAAATGATATCCATTCTCCATAATCTTTTCCAGAAGATAGAATCAGAGGGAGTAGTTCCTAATTCATTCTATGATGCCTACTACCAAACCCAGATACATCATTAAAAGAAAGGCAAGGAAAGGACCAAAATCTCCCATGGATTCAAAAATCCTTAACAAAATATTACCAAACTGAACCTAACAATGTATACACAAATTTACATACCACAAACAAATGGTATTTATTCCAGGCATGCAAGGCTATTTCCACATTTAAAAACCAACCAATGTAATCTACTATATCAACAGATTAAAGAAGAATGAGTATATGATCATATCAGAAATCCAACAACTATACAATGGCAAAGATTTTCAGCAAAGTAAGAATAGAGGGAATTTCTTCAATTTGATAAAGAACATCTCTAAAACACCTACAGCTAACATTACATTTGATGATGGGAAACTGAATCCTTTCCTCCTGAGATAAGAAACAAGGCATGGATGTTATCTTTCCCACTCCTATTTAACATTGTACTAGAACTTTTAACGAGAGTGCTAAAATAAGAAAAAAAAGCCATATCAATTGGAAATGGAAGAAATAAAACCATCTCTCTTCACAGATGATTTGGTTATCTATACAGAAAATTCTAAAACTTAACAAAAAGAAAAATCTCCTGAAATAAATAAGAGTACAGCAAAGTACAGCAAAGTACAGGATACATGGTTAATACAAAAAGGTCTATTGTTTTCTTCCACACTATCAATGAACAACTGGGATTTGGGATTTTAATACATTTATAATAGCACCCAACAAATTGGTGCTAGATATAAATCTAGCAAAATATGTATAGGAATTATATATGGAAAATATGGAAAACTAAAAAATGCAAAACTACCAATAAAAAATAATCAAAGAATACCTTTAAAAGGGCAAGATATTCTGTGTTCATGGATTTGAAGACTCAGTAAGATGTCATTTCTTCACAACTTGATTTAGTTCAATCCCAATTAAAATCTCAGAAGAAAATCTCATAAGCTATTTCCTAAAGAATATACAAACTAATTCTAAGATTTATAAGGCAAGACAAAGAATGTCAAGTGGTGAGAGTCAGGTTTCTCACTGTGAGAGTGAGAGGTTACAAATAAGGGGGAAATTCTAGAATGATCATGTGGTAATGAATTAGAATTGAAGACATCAATGTGATGTCATATTTAGCTTAATATAGATACAGATGGTAACATACATATGGAACATTTATAGATATATGTGTACATGGTTAGTATATACACATATATCTCCTTGTTCTGTCAGCTGAGAGGGCCAAGAAGCAATGACACCCATTAGCAACAAGAGGGCATGTGACGAGATGAGCACTGGGTGTTCTATGCAACTGATGAATTATTGAACTCTACATCTGAAACTAATGATGTACTATATGTTGGCTAACTGAATTTAAACTAAAAAAAAAGAACATCTAGCACCAAAACTGTGGTTTCTAAAACCATTCTCCAATAAAATAAACCAGAGTTCCTTGGAGAAATGACTGATTCTTGAACTGGAGCACAAAATAGACAAGATGAACCTGAAATGTCTTATAGCACTAGGAAGTAAGAAAATGCCTTAAAAAAAAAAAAAAAAAAAAACCCTGCAATGAAAAGGTATGTCAAAGATATACAGGAACTGACTGAAAGAGTACCCAATAGTCAACATTAGACCAATTTTATTTTAACAAAATAAAGTAGTAAATGGATTATAACCCACAGTATAAATAATCTTGAGTCCATACTGATATAAATAAATTGTTGAATAAATAAATGGAGAGAATAGACAAGTCTCCCATGCAGAAGAACTCCAAATAATTTATGTTGATACTCCACACTTAAGGAAGTAGAGCATAATTCTCTACTCCTTAAATGTGGGTTGTGCATGAAGATTTTCTTCCAAAGATTATGGTATGGAAAGGGAAAGACAAAAGGGAAAGACACTCCACTTTAGAGTGGAGAAACTTGAAAAACCACTACTTCAAACCAGGTGATAAAGGTTAATATCAACACTGATAAATTATACTCATAGTATGTACCCTTGATATGATGTGATGAGAATGGCACTTTACCTCTGTGTCTTCCACTGAAAAAGACATTGCTCTAGTCTAATCTTTCAAAACACCAGATAAACCCCAACTGAGGAACATTCTACGTACTATATAACCAGTGATCATCAAAACTGTCTAGGTCATCAAAAACAGGAAAAGTCTAAGAAACTTTCACAACTAAGAAGAGCCTAAGTGGACATGGTGACAAAATCTTGGATGAGATCCTTGATAAGCAAAATGACATTAGGTAAAAACAAAGGGAATCTGAATGAAGTATGAACTTTCTTTAATAATAATGTGTCAATATTGGTTCATTAATTGTGAAAAACATACCATACTAATATAAGAGGTTAATAATAGAAGAAACTGTGTGTATGGGAACTCTCTGTACTATCTTCACAATAATTCTATAGATATAAAGCTGTTCTAAAATAAAAAGATTATTTTAAAAAGATGGAAGCTGGAATAACAATTTTAATATCAGACAAAAAAAAACTCAATACCAAAACAATCATAAAAGACTGGGGGAGGCATTATCTGCTGATAACAATAGATTAAAGGCATAAATGAAACAAAGAACATAGCTTCACATTATATAAAGCAAAAATTGATAGAATTGACATCTAGAAAAAAAATGAATCAACAACTATAGCTTGATATTTTACCAAAACCTTCTCAGAAATTCTTGCAGTTAGCATGAAAAAAGTTAAACAGAGGCAGGGGATATCATAATTAATGAATAACAGACTTAATAATTATAAACAATAATTTAGAATTTTAGTTGAAACTAAATGATGGACTAAAAGAAAACAATTATGCTAGCTCAACAGGCACCATGAAAGTATTTGATAAAGTTCAACACACCAATATTTTAATCTCATAAACCAAAAATAGAAGTCAACTTTCTTAATTTGAAAAAGACAATATACCCAAAGCCTTCAGCAAGTCTCATTTTTTTTGCAAAGTAACTTTAGATACATCCATTTAAATTTTAGAACAAGATAAAGATGCTCACTTTGCCTCTCCTTAGCATGGTATCTCATAACCCTGGCCAATTCAACAAGAAGAGGAAAAAGGGTTGTAAGAAGTGAAGGGAAAAATAGAAAATTGCCATTATTTACAAACGATATGATAATCCACAATAAAATAAACTCTTGATTTCAACAAATGATGCTGAGAAAACTGTATGTCCACATGCAAAAGAATAAAGTTGGAATCTTACCTGGTAACCATATACAAAAATTAGCACAAAATGGATCAGAAACCTAAAAGTAAGAGCTAAAACTATGAATACCTTAGGAGTGAACAAAGGACAAAAGTTTCAAGAGATTGGATTTGGCAATGATTTCTCCAGCATGACTCAGGCAACAACAACAACAACAAAAAATAGACAAAGTAGACTTCTTGAAAATTTAAAACTTCTGTGCATCAAAAGATACCATCAACAGATTAAAAGGACAATCTACAGAATGGGGGAAAATATTTGCAAATCATATATCTGATAATGGATTAATATCCAGAAAAAGGAAAATTCCTAAAATTCAACAAAAAAGAGCAAACAACTCAATTCAAAAATGGGCAAGGGACTTGAATAAACATTTCTCCAAAGAAGATATGCAAATAGGCAATAATCACATGAAAGATGTTCAATATTACTAATCATTAGCAAAATGCAAATCAAAACCACAATGAGACACTACATCACACCTGTTAAAATGGCTACTATTAAAAAAAAAAAAAACAGAGAAGTGGTGGCAAGGATGTGGAGAAATTAGAACCCTTGTACACTGTTGGTAGGAATGTAAAATCGTACAACTGCTATGGAAAACAGTATGGCAGTGTCTCAAAAAATTAAAAATAGAATTAGTGTATGATCCAGCAATTCTACTTCTGGGTATATACCCAAAAGAATTGAAAACAGAGTCTCAAAGAGAAATTTATACCCATGTTCATAGCAACATTATTCTCAGTAGCCAAGAGAAAGAAACAACAAATGGTGCAAAATAAGTCAATCAGAGAAAGACACGTATCATATGACCTCACTGATATGAGGAATTCTTAATCTCAGGAAACAAACTGAGGGTTGCTGGAGTGGGGGGTGTGGGAGGGATGGGGTGGCTGGGTGATAGACATTGGGGAGGGTATGTGCTATGGTGAGCGCTGTGAATTGTGTAAGACTGTTGAATCACAGATCTGTACCTCTGAAACAAATAATACATTATATGTTAAAAAAAAAAAGAAGAAGAAGAAGATAGCAGGAGGGGAAGAATGAAGGGGGGGAATCGGATGGGGAGACGAACCATGAGAGACGATGGACTCTGAGAAACAAACTCAGGGTTCTAGAGGGGAGGGGGGTGGGGGGATGGGTCAGCCTGGTGATGGGTATTAAAGAGGGCACGTTCTGCATGGAGCACTGGGTGTTATACGCAAACAATGAAACATGGAACACTACATCAAAAACTAATGATGTAATGTATGGTGATTAACATAACATAATAATAAAAAAAAGAAACAACAAATGTCCATCAATGGATCAATGGAGATATCTCTCACATTTTTATATATATAATATATATATTCCACCATATTCCAACATTTATGTTTATATATAAACCTAGTCACAAAAGTCACAAAAGAACAAGTACTATATGATTCCATTTATATGAGATATCTAAAACAATCAAATTAATAGAGACAGAAAATAGAATGGTGGTTGTCAGGGGTTGGGAGAAGGGGAGGAATGGGAAGTTATTCTTTCATGGGTACAGAGTTTCAGTTTTGCAAGATGAAAAGAGTCAAGATGGTGGTGATCACTAAACAACAATATGAATTATTTAATAACACTGAACTGTGCACCAAAAAATAGCTGATAGTAAATTTTATGTTATATGCATTTTACCACAATAAAAAATTTTAATTATAAAATACAAGCAAATCATGAACTAATAATTCAGCACAATTACAAGATAATTATCAACTTTTAAACGTGAAAACGTTCTTCTATACCTCAAAACAAACTATAAAGTAAAAGAGAAAATAAGAAAACCTTTATAATAGCAACAAAAGCAACAATATATTTAAGAATTACCCTAATATAGGATGAAAAAGACCTTTACAAAGAAAATGTTTAAACTCTTTTAAGGATAAAAAATGAGAACTAAATAAATATAAAATATGATGTAACATTATAAAGATACCAAATCTGTAAGGAATTTTTCTTTAATTCAATGCAATGCTAATAAAGATACCAGTAGAAATTTTTTGTACACCTTACAAACTTTCTAATACTACATGGAAGAATAAAAGTTGATAAATAATTGTCAATTTTTGTTTTATATTTGTTTTGATTTTTATAAATTTTTTCACACAATGAAAATACATTTTTTCTGACTATGTAAATAAAACATGTTCACTAAAAAATCATAACAATATATAAAAATGTGCAGAAGTCACCTGGAATTTCACTACCCTATGATAACCACATTTAACATTCTAACTATCCATTGTTGCATTCCATATGCATACATATACATACATATTTTTATAGAGGTGAGATCGCATCATACATTCTCTCTTTATCATGGATATCTTTTCTCCACTTTCATGCCTAATTCCATGTGACCATGCTAACATTCTATTTTTCTCCTTAATCATATATTATGTAAATATACATACATGTGTTCTAATTCATTCTCAGGACTATAGAATATTACATAGTGTTTGAGCCATAATTCACTTATATTCCTCTCATTAGTACATCTTTACTTCCCATTTTTGGTGAATATATACAATGCTGCAGTAAAGGTCCTTGGGAGTAAAATGTTCATATAGACTTGTACTTTTATTTTTGTATTTTTGTACTTTTACTTTTGTACTTGTAGTTGTATTTTTGTAATGGAGAGATTTCTGAGATTAGAAGGATTGAATAGAAAAGAATATGTATTTTTAATATCATAGATATTGCCATATTCCCTTCCCAAAATGCTACATATTTTAATATCCCTACCACTAATATGTATCACATTATTCTTTTCTCTATGTCTCTGTCCAGTGAATATAAAGTTTTATCTCATTGTTTCTTTAATGTGGATTTCTGTTTTTTAAAATTTGTGTGTCTTTTCACATTTGTTAACTATTTAAATTTGTTCTTTTCTGAATTATCTATTCATATCTTATGTCCATTTTTAACCGAGTTGTTAATCTCTGAATAATACAGAAATTAATACTTCAAGTTACAAATGTGTTTTTCTTGTTTCATTGTTGCCTATTGATCTGTTATGGAATGTTTTGCCATAAAAGGTTTTAAATTTTTATGTAGACAATTATTTCTATCTCCTATTTTATAGCGTCTAGATTTCCAGTTTTGCTAGGAAGATCTCAGTAATGCATCTATTGTGCATTTATTCTTATAGATTTTCAAAGTTTTATTTTTAAATTATTCCTATGCCCTTATTCATCTGGAATTTATTTGTTTATAATATGGTATATTTATCTTTCTATGTGAATAACTGGTTGGTCAGTAGACCAATTTTGAAAAAAGAAAAAGAGCAAGAACTTAATGTCTCAGATATTAAGGCATGCCACAAGCTGTAGTAATTTGAAGCAGTGTGGTATAGGTACAAAAACAAATATTAATAAAACAGAATAGAGATTTCAAAAGAGGCTAATATTTATATGTGAATTGCTATATCATAAAGTTGACACCAAAAATAAGTGAGAAAAGATGAAAGACGGCTTATTTAGTAGATGGTCTTGAAAAAATTTGTTTACATGCCGAAAGGTAAAATGAAAAACAAGGTTTATTTCAAATGGATTAAGGACTTCAATGTGAAAGTTAAAATGATAAAGCAAATAGAAAAAAAGTAGGGGGAATATCTTGGTGCCTAGAAAGCAAAAAACACATATACATAAACATATATATGTGCATGTATCTATTTCTATATATGTAAATTACATAAAAAGTTGGATAATATCAAGTGTTGAAAAGAATATAGACAAGTAAGAGCTTTTATACAGAACTGATAGGAGTGGTAAGTGGTAAGACATTTCTGGAAAATAGTCTGACTGTACTTACTGAAATTATGAATTTTCATATTTCAACCATACTAAATTAGGAATATCCCAAAGAAACCTTTGCAAGTCCTACCAAAAAAAAAAAAAAAAAAAAGAACCCAAGCATGTACAAGCAAGAAGTTTGGTACTGCTTTATGTATGTAGCACTAGAAAAATAAATACAAAAATAGTGGATACATAATGAAATGCTACAAAACAATTAGAAAAATAATGTACTAGATATACAGGAGCCAATGTGGATAGTCCTTAAAAATATGATGTTGCATGAAAACAATTTTAAAAAATGGAATGAGACTAGTAGCACAATTCCAGTCACGAACAGCTTAAATGTGTATGTATATAATATATATGTAGAACCATAGGACAAAAAAATATATTTTACATATACAAGAACATACATTGAAAGTATTAGATTGGTTATCCATGGAGTAAAAAGAATGGAGATTAGGGATTAAGTAGAAAATGAAGTAAAACAAAAGAGGCACCTGGCTTAGAAGAATGTGATGGTGTACCATACACCGAGTTGTACAATTATTCAATTCTGTATCTCAGAAAGACAACAAAACAAAAACAAATGGAAAAAAAGGTAAGTCTAAAAATCCCCTCATTTTTCAACTCTAGAAACTGAGACCCTGAGAGATTAAGGTTCCTGCCCATGTAATATAGCTAATTAATGGCCATTCCAAGGCAAACCCAGAAATACAGACCACTTCATCCCATTGCATCCTTTACATAAGCTTTAAGCAATATATACAACCAGAGCATAAAAGTTGTCAGGAGTCCAATATACTGTAAAATGTACTTACCACATATTTTAAGAAATCAACTTAACTATAGCATAGAGAATCATTTTGAGATAGTAGATGTATTGGGTTCTGTCTGCCAACCTCTTTCCCTTGGGAGATTTGCACCTCCCCAGGTCCATATGTTTCTGGTAGGGTTGTCAATCCTTGGAACCCCTTCATAATCATCAACATCTAGTCGGGTACTTGATCCAAACTAATCCAATTATACCTCTCCAAGAAGTTGTATCTTAAATAGAGCACAGGGACTAATATGGGTGATGGCCCAACCAAAGGAGAGAGAGTCCTGAATCCCTGCTCTTCAGATGGCAAAAGCAGATGTTCTGGTCTTTCTTAAAGTCTGCTGGTTCAAATCTTCCTTAAATTGTGTGGGCTGCTCAGCTTCCCCAAAAATATTTTTGTTGACTCAATTAGTCTGTGTTGTTTTCTGTTAGCTTGTCTAAAAGTAATATGTTAATTGCAATAAATTTTAAACATTTAATAAACATTTTCATGATGCTCTTGAATTGAATGGGCCATGGAGGAGGTTGATCCGTATGGCCCATGTTTCTTAAAATAGATTTCTAGGAAAAATTTTTTTTAAAGCTTGTCATTCTGTGGCAAACAGAGAAATTCAAATCCATTCCACTGATGAGTCATTCCAAAAGAGACGTTTTAGTATCTCAATGTTTAGAGGCACTTTCAGCATGCTGAGTGTTAGAAGACCTGCAATCACTTGAATATAAACCTCTCTGACATTTTCTTTCTTTGCTCTCTCCGTTCGTTACCACCTCTCCCACCCCCCTCCTCATGGGAAGGAAAATATGAATCACAGTAGACAGCCTGGTGATGTGCAGACAGGGGATACAATATTTATTGGACGACTGTATATTTCCTTGGGAATTTTTTTAAACACAGTCTCACTTTCTACTATTGAATCACTGCCCATGTGGAGTCTACCATAGAATGAATGAAACAGTGAATAAACATATTAAGTAAAATGCTGCTATAACTTCACAGAACATTAATCATAACAGCTCAAATACATATGCTGCTTGTGTTTCATGAAACTCAAAATGTTTCACATATTATCTCAGTTCACAAGAGCACCATGAGATAGGTAGATAACCTTTGGTATGCAGCGCCTTTTCCCTGGATGTCTAGAACATTCTATGCACTCTTTCTTCTTCCTTCTCCTTAAACTCTTACAAGGGAGCAAGGAGACAAGGACTAGCCTCTTTGCTTTACAGGGATAAAAACAGATGTTCAAGAGGGACAATAATTTGTCTGCTGTCAAACTACAGTTTGGCCAGAGAAGCAGATATTATGGAGCTCAAAAATGTCTCATAAAACTCACCACAAGGAAATGAGAAATAAGATGCTTAGATCAAAAGGAATAAAAAGTGAGCGAGAACAGGGGAAGGAAAGGATCGTCACCTCAGTCTGGCTTCCCACCATTCTGCCGTCAGTGTTCTCACACCACAGTTTCAGAGTACAGAGAAGCCACTGTCATTCCTAACATAATTTTCACTCCACTGTGAAAGTAAAATGTTGATAAATACAGTGGCCCAAGATCTGGGTGAGGGGTGATGTCTAAGTCCATTTCCATTATTCCACACATTCTTTAGCAGTCACATCACTTCTGGACCTCATTTTCTACAGTTTAGATAATATACATTTCACATGTAAAGACTTCCTCTAAAATTTATGATTTCTGACTGGAATTTAGGAAAACAGAATTGGTGGGGATAAACTGGGCCAAGTGCCTTTCAGCTTGTGGACCATTTCTCTGTGTCAGAGTGATCTGATATTGATGACAGATGAGCTGAGAAATCAAAATATGTTTTCCTTCACCTTGTCATTTACAAGAAGTGTGAAGTTAAATGAATTGTCCAGTTATAGTAAACCACTCATATCAAATATCTGGGAGCATGTTCCCTCTATTTCCTCTGCTTCTTTATAATTGTCTCCATTCTGCCCTATCCCTACATATCGTTCTTTGTACCTACTACATTTTCGACAATAAGAAGGTATGAGTGTGGGTGTTTTTTAAAGTCATTTTGCTAACATTTGAGGGGGAGGGAAAATAATTATAGAGAACACAAACAAAAAGATAACATTATTTCTTCAAGTAAGTGATTGAACTACCTCCACAAAACAAACTAGAAAAATTCTCTTGGAAGCTAAGGTCATGTTTCCAGATGTGAAGCCATTTGACCTCCTTTCCTTTATTTCTCCCCACACTGGATAAGTATAAGAAGGGGGGAGGGGGAGAGAAGGGAAGAATGCCAGAGAGATTGTGCAATTACCCTGAGAGGTAAATCAGTACTGATTTTAGGTTTCTTGTGGGTTGTTTTTTTTTTAAGATTTTATTTATTTATTTGACAGAGACACAGCGAGAGAGGGAACACAAGCAGGGGGAGTGGGAGAGGGAGAAGCAGGCTTCCTGCTGAGCAGGAACCCAATGCAAGGCTTGATCCCAGCACCTTGGGATCATGACCTGAGCCTAAGGCAGAGGCTTAACGACTGAGCCATCCAGGTGCCCCTTAGGTTTGCTGTATTTTAATGAAAGGCGGGAGAAGATGACCATGCCTTTCTGTGATGAAAATGACTGCCAGTCTCCACTATGGTCTCCCTGTTGACTGTGGTTTGTCAATGTAATAGTGAAATATTTGAAACCACAGGTGCCTTCAGTTGGAGCAACAAATACTAACCATTATCTTAAGATCTCTGTCAAGATATTTTCTTGCTTCAAAATTCGAATTTTCTTTAAAGGACAATGGATCTCGGATATCATTCATTACAAAAAAGCAAAGCTAACATGTCTTTTAAACTTCTCTTAATCTTTCAAGCAATTACTCCCAACCATGAAGTAACTTGTGTACCAACGAGCTACACAAACATTTAATAAAGAAAAACTAATGATTTAGAGATTTCTGTGAAGTGCTTTTGAGCTAGAACGTCACCATATGCATTTATATGGTTTCTTTATCCTTATAACAACAAATATCTTAGCAAGGGAAAGATTAAAAAAAAAAAAAAGCAACTGCCCATAACAAAAGCAAAACTTTGGATCGGGAAAAACTCTTGAATGAAAAAAATGGTCACTCGTCAAATGTAATATGGAAGTTATTTGTTGAATCACATACCTATTTCTACTATAGAAACACATTATGTGGGGTGGAGCAAGATGGCGGAGGAGTAGGAGACCTGGATTTCGTCTGGTCTCAGGAAATCAGCTGAATAGGGATCAAACCATTCTGAACACCTACGAACTCAACAGGAGATCGAAGAAAAGAATAGCAACAACTCTCTGAACAGAAAAGCGACCACTTTCTGGAAGGTAGGACGTGTGGAGAGGTGAATCCGAGGCGATATTCGGGAGGATAGACGGCGGGGGAGGGGGCCTCCGTCGGCCGCTTCTGCCAAGTGCTAGAGCCGCGGAGCACAAAATCGGACTTTTAGAAGTCGGCTCCGCTGAGGGACGTCGCTCCAGTGGCTAAGCGGGGGTGGAACCCTCGCGGGACAGTGGGGTCTCAGGACCCTCGGGGTCACAGAAAGACCGGGGGTGCCTGAGTGCGGCAGAGCTCCCAGGTATCGGAGCGGGGAAGCCGGCTGCAGACACGGAGCTGAGGCGCGGGCTCTCCGCTCGGGGTGGCCATAAACTGTGATCCGCGGCCCAGTCGGGCCACTGCTCCTCCAGCAGGGACCCAACAAGCAGCAGATCCAGGGAGACTCCCCTTCCTCCCCTGGGAGGAGCAGCGCGGGAGCGCACCGCAGGGATCTGCTGGGTTTGGAGACTCCACACGGGGTCGGGTGCCAGAGATAGAAACGCTCGGTCACAGGCCGGGTGAGCACAGAGTGCAGCCGGAGACCAGGGACATGGGAGTGACTGACAGCTTTTCTCTGGGGGCGCACTGAGGAGCGGGGCCCCAAGTTCTTGGCTCCTCCAGGAAGAGATTGGGAGGCCACCATTTTCACTCTCGTCCTCCAAAGCTGTACGGAAAGCTTGCAGGGAACAAAAGCTCCTGAGAGCAAACCCGAGCAGCTTGCTTAGCCCGGACAGTCAAGGGCGGGGCAATTCCGCCTCCGGCAAAGACATTTGGGAACCACGGCAACAGGCCCCTCCCCCAGAAGATCAGCACGAACAGCCAGCCAAGACCAAGTTTACCAATCAAAGAAAATGGGAGAACTCCAGCGCTAGGGAAATACTGCACAAAGAATTCATGGCTTTTTTTTACTATGATTCATTAGTTTTTCAAAGTTAATTTTTTTAAACTGTTTTTTTTTTTTGAATTTTTCTTTTTGCCTTTTTCAACCAACATCTTATCAATCCCTTTTTGAAAAAAAAACATTTTTATTTTTCATTTTTAGAGTCATATTCTATCCCTTCATAGTACATACCCTTATTTTTGGCATATATATATATTATATATATATATATATATATAATATATATATAAGTTGTTCTCTCTTTAAAATTTTGAGATACAGTTTCTTCTAACAGATCAAAATATACCCTAAATCACTAGTGTATGGCTTTGTTCTAGTCTCCTGCCTGATCACATTCTCTACCGTTTTTTTTAAATCTTCTTTCTTTTTTCAAACAACTTCTTATCAATTCCTTTTATAAAATCTTTTATAATTTTCATCTTTACAGTCATCTTCCATCCCTTCATTGTATCAACCCTCATTTTGTACATATATATGTCTTTCTTTCTTTACAATTTTAGGAGGCATTTTCTTCTAACAGACCAAAACACACCCAAAATCTAGGGTATGGCACTGATCTATGCACTAGCCTGATCATATTTTATCATATTCTGTTTTTTTTTTTTGTTTTGTTCTGTTTTTGTTTGTTTTTATCTTTTTCTTTTTCTTTTTCTCTTTCTTTTTCTTTTTTCTTTCTTTCCCTTTCTTTTCTCCTGGTTTCAGGTCTTTTTCTGATTTGTTTAGAGTATATTTGCTGGGGACATTCTTAACCTGTTAGCATTTTGTTCTCTCATTCACCTATTCTCCTCTGGACAAAATGACAAGACGAAAAAAATCACCTCAGCAAAAAGAACAAGAGGTAGTACCGTCAGCCAGGGACCTACTCAATACGGACATAAGAACAATGTCGGACCTAGAGTTCAGAATCATGATTTTAAAGATACTAGCTGGGCTTGAAAAAAGCATGGAAGTTCTTAGAGAAACCCTTCCTGTGGAAATAAAAGAACTAAAATCTAGCCAAATCGAAATCAAAAAGGCTATTAATGAAGTGCAATAAAAAATGGGGGCACTAACTGCTAGGATAAATGAGGCAGAAGAGAGAATCAGCGATATAGATGACCAAATGATGGAAAATAAAGAAGCTGAGAAAAAGAGAGATGAACACCTACTGGATCACGAGGGAAGAATTCAAGCAATAAGCGATACGATAAGATGAAACAACATTAGAATAATTGGGATCCCAGAAGAAGAAGAAAGAGAAAGAGGGGCGGAAGGTATATTGGAGCAAATTATAGCAGAGAACTTCCCTAATGTGGGGAAGGAAACAGGCATCAAAATCCAGGAGGCACAGAGAACCCCTCTCAAAATCAATAAAAATAGGTAAAACTTACGAGTCTCAGAGACAAAGAGAAAATCTTGAAAGCAGCTCGGGAGAAGAAATATGTAACCTACAATTGTAGAAATATTAGATTGGCAACAGACCTATCCACAGAGACCTGGCAGGCCAGAAAGGGCTGGCATGATATCTTCAGAGCACTAAAAGAGAAAAATATGCAGCCAAGAATACTATATCCAGCTAGGCTCTCATTGAAAATTGAAGGAGAGAAAAAAATCTTCTAGGACAAACAAAAACTAAAAGAATTTGCAAACACGAAACCAGCCCTCCAAGAAATATTGAAAGGGGTCCTCTAAGCAAAGGGAGAGCCTAAAAGCAGCATAGACCAGAAAGGAACAAAGACAATATACAGTAACAGTCACCTTGCAGGCAATACAATGGCACTAAAGTCATATCTTTCAATACTTACCTTGAATGTAAATGGGCTAAATGCCCCAATCAAAAGACACAGGCTATCAGAATGGATTAAAAAACAAGACCCATTAATATGCTGTCTGCTGGAGACTCATTTTAGACCCAAAGACACCCCCAGATTGAAAGTGAGGGGGTGGAAAACCATTTACCATGCTAATGGACACCAAAAGAAGGCTGGGGTGGCAATCTGTATATCAGACAAAATAGATTTTAAAACAAAGACTCTAATAAGAGATGAGGAAGGAACTATATCCTACTTAAAGGGTCTATCCAACAAGAAGATCTAACAATTGTAAATATCTATGCCCCGAACATGGGAGCAGCCAATTATATAAGGCAATTAATAACAAAAGCAAAGAAACACATCGACAACAATACAATAATTGTGGGGGACTTTAACACCCCCCTGACTGAAATGGACAGATCATCTAAGCAAAAGATCAACAAGGAAATAAAGACTTTAAACGACACCCTGGACCAAATGGACTTCACAGACATATTCAGAACATTCCATCCCAAAGCAACGGAATACACATTCTTCTCTAGTGCCCATGGAACATTTTCCAGAATAGATCACATCCTAGGTCACAAATCAGGTCTCAACTGGTACCAAAAGATTGGAATTATTCCCTGCATATATTCAGACCACAGTGCTTTGAAACTAGAACTCAATCACAAGAGGAAAGTTGGAAACAACTCAAATACATGGAGGCTAAAGTGCATCCTACTAAAGAATGAATGGGTCAGGGCACCTGGGTGGCTCAGTTGGTTAAGCCCCTGCCTTTGGCTCAGGTCATGATCCCCAGGTCCTGGGATCGAGCCCCATGTCCAGCTCCCTGTTCAGGGGAAAACCTGCTTCTCCCTCTCTCTCTGCCTGCCTCTCTGCCTACTTGTGCTCTCTCTCTGTCTCTCTGTCAAATAAATGGGTAGAATCTTTAAAAAAAAAAAAAAAGAATGACTGGGTCAACCAGGAAATTAAAGAAGAATTAAAAAAATTCATGGAAACCAATGAAAATGAAAACACAACTGTTCAAAATCTTTGGGATACAGCAAAGGCGGTCCTGAGAGGAAAGTATATAGCAATACAAGCCTTTCTCAAGAAACAAGAAAGGTCTCAAATACACAACCTAACCCTACACCTAAAGGAGCTAGAGAAAAAACAGCAAATAAAGCCAAAACCCAGCAGGAGAAGAGAAATAATAAAGATCAGAGCAGAAATCAATGAAATAGAAACCAAAAGAACAGATCAACGAAACTAGGAGCTGGTTCTTTGAAAGAATTAACAAGATTGATAAACCCCTGGCCAGACTTATCAAAAAGAAAAGAGAAATGACCCAAATCAACAAAATCATGAATGAAAGAGGAGAGATCACAATCAATACCAAAGACATACAAACAATTCTAAGAACATATTATGAGCAACTCTATGCCAGCAAATTAGAGAACCTGGAAGAAATGGGTGCATTCCTAGAGATGTATCAACTACCAAAATTGAACCAGGAAGAAATAGAAAACCTAAACAGACTTATAACCACTAAGGAAATTGAAGCAGTCATCAAAAATCTCCCAACAAACAAAAGCCCAGGGCCAGATGGCTTCCCAGGGGAATTCTACCAAACATTTAAAGAAGAATTAATACCTATTCTCCTGAAACTGTTCCAAAAAATAGAAATGGAAGGAAAACTTCCAAACTCATTTTATAAGGCCACCATTACCTTGCTCCCAAAACCAGACAAAGACCCCATCCAAAAGGAGAATTACAGACCAATATCCTTGATGAACATGGATGCAAAAATTCTCACCAAAATACTAGCCAATAGGATCCAACAGTACATTAAAAGGATTATTCACCATGACTAAGTGGGATTTATCCCTGGGCTGCAAAGTTGGTTCAACATCCGCAAATCAATCAACGTGATACAATACATTAACAAAAGAAAGAACAAGAATCATATGATCCTCTCAATTGATGCAGAAAAACCATTTGACAAAGTACAGCATCCTTTCTTGATCAAAACTCTTCAGAGTATGGGGATAGAGGGTACATACCTCAATATCATAAAAGCCATCTATGAAAAACCTACGGCGAATATCATTCTCAATGGGGAAAAGCTGAGAGCTTTCGCCCTAAGGTCAGGAATGTGGCAGAAATGTCCACTATCACCACTGCTATTCAACGTAGTATTAGAAGTCCTAGCCACAGCAATCAGACAACAAAAAGAAATCAAAGGCATCCAAATTGGCAAAGAGGAAGTCAAACTCTCACTCTTTGCAGATGATATGATACTTTATGTGGAAAACCCAAAAGACTCCACTCCAAAACTGCTAGAATGCATACAGGAATTCAGTAAAGTGGCAGGCTGTAAAATCAATGCACAGAAATCAGTGGCATTCCTATACACCAACAACAAGACAGAAGAGAGACAAATTAAGGAGTCGATCCCATTTGCAATTGCACCCAAAACCATAAGATAGCTAGGAATAAATCTAACCAAAGAGGCAAAGGATCTGTACTCAGAAAACTATAAAATACTCAGGAAAGAAACTGAGGAGGATACAAAGAAATGAAAAAACGTTCTATGCTCATGGATTGGAAGAACAAACATTGTGAAGATGTCAATGCTACCTAGAGAAATCTACACATTCAATGCAATCCCCATCAAAATACCATCCACTTTTTTCAAAGAAATGGAACAAAGAATCCTAAAATTTGTATGGAACCAGAAGAGACCCCAAATAGCCAGAGGAATGTTGAAAAAGAAAAGCAAAGCTGGCGGCATCACAATTCCGGACTTCCAGCTCTATTCCAAAGCTGTGATCATCAAGATAGTATGGTACTGGCACAAAAACAGACACATAGATCAATGGAACAGAGACCGCAGAAATGGACCCTCAACTCTATGGTCAACTTATCTTTGACAAAGCAGGAAAGAATGTCCAATGGAAAAAAGACAGTCTCTTCAACAAATGGTGTTGGGAAAATTGGACAGCCACATGCAGAAGAATGAAACTGGACCATTTCCTTACACCACACACAAAAATAGACTCCACATGGTTGAAAGACCTAAACGTGAGACAGGAGTCCATCCAAATCCTAAAGGGGAACACAGGCAGCAACCTCTTCGACCTCAGCCGCAGCAACTTCTTCCTAGAAACATCGCCAAAGTCAAGGGAAGCCAGGGCAAAAATGATCTATTGGGATTTCATCAAGATAAAAAGCTTTTGCACGGCAAAAGAAACAGTCCACAAAACCAAAAGACAACCAACAGAATGGGAGAAAATATTTGCAAATGACGTATCAGATAAAGGGCTAGTATCAAAAATCTATAAAGAACTTACCAAACTCAACACCCAAAGAACAAATAATCCAATCAAGAAATGAGCAGAAGACATGAACAGACATTTTTCCAAAGAAGACATCCAAATGGCCAACAGACACATGAAAAAGTGCTCAACATCAGTTGAGCTGATGTTGATGATGATGTCGATGATGCTCGGCGATGATGCTCGAGCTGATGATGCTGATGATGCTCGGCATCAGGGAAATCCAAATCAAAACCTCAATGAGTTACCACCTCACACCAGTCAGAATGGCTAAAATTAACAAGTCAGGAAATGACAGATGTTGGCGGGGATGCGGAGAAAGGGGAACCCTCCTACACTGTTGGTGGGAATGCAAGCTGGTGCAACCACTCTGGAAAAGAGTATGGAGGTTCCTCAAACAGTTGAAAAGAGAGCTACCATACGATCCAGCAATTGCACTACTGGCTATTTACCACAAAGATACAAATGTAGGGATCCGAAGGGGTACGTGCACCCCAATGTTTATAGCAGCAATGTCCACAATAGCCAAACTGTGGAAAGGGCCAAGATGTCCATCGACAGATGAATGGATAAAGAAGATGTGATATATATACCCAATGGAATATTATGCAGCCATCAAAAGGAATGAGATCCTGCCATTTCCAATGACGTGGATGGAACTGGAGGGTGTTATGCTGAGTGAAATAAGTCAATCAGAGAAAGACATGTATCATATGACCTCACTGATATGAGAAATTCTTAATCTCAGGAAACAAACTGAGGGTGGCTGGAGTGGTGGGGGTGAGAGGGATGGGATGGCTGCGTGATAGACATTGGGGAGGGTATGTGCTATGGCAAGTGCTTTGAATTGTGCAAGACTGTTGAATCACAGATCTGTACCTCTGAAACAAATAATGCAATATATGTTAATAAAAAAAAAAAGAAGATAGCAGGAGGGGAAGAATGAAGGGGGGGAAATCGGAGGGGGAGACCCACCATGAGAGACGATGGTCTCTGAAAAACAAACTGAGGGTTCTAGAGGGGAGGGGGGTGGGGGGATGGGTTGGCCTGGTGATGGGTATTGAAGAGGGCACGTTCTGCATGGAGCACTGGGTGTTATGCACAGACAATGAATCATGGAACACTACATCCAAAACTAATGATATAATGTATGGTGATTAACATAACAATAAAAAATGTAAAAAAAAGAAAGAAACACATTATGTGGAATAGTTTGTGCTAGGACCAGAAGGGAGCCTCTCTAAATAAAAATGGAGCAATAAAAAACATTCCCTTCTAGCCAGCTAGTGTGTCTCTAAATGCATTTCTACCTGGTTTTGTCTATAGAGAAAAGAGGACATTTTTAACCTAGCAACCAAGAAACAAATGTACTACAACTAGTTACATAACACCTGGTTTGTGTGGACTTTTGGATCAGCAACTGAAATTAGAGAAATTAGGCAAATTTGGAAATTGTAATATCTTCAAGAAAATTAGGTTTTGACTATATAAAACATATATATTGCTCCACTCAGGTCTCTTCAGATCCCTTCTACCATTTCTACCACCCCATCCTCATCCCCCACATTTACCTCCTTTGGATTCTGATGGCCAAGGTCAGACTCTCCTCAGAGGCCTACTTGGCCTATATAATTAGAAGGAAGTTCCAGAAATTTATTCCCCTTTTCCCCTATTCCCCATAGCCCTTAACAAATGACTAGCAAACACTGAACAAGACAGTCCTGGTTTTTGCCTACGGTAAGAAACTCAGAGGTGCACCTAATACTCTTGAGCAACCCTTTGGGCTCAATCTGAGGCCAAGAAAGACATTGCTTAAAATCCTACCTTTGCATGGCTTGCCCAACTTCCCACTCCTTTGCCAGCTTCTCCCAAAAAGTATCTCCTTAAAAAAATCACCTGGCCACAAATCCTCCTCTCTGAGCCTGGTTCTGGAGAAACTAACCCAAGACAGTAACTCAAACCACTAATTAAACACCATCTCCATTCCATACTCATCTGTAATTAGTAGTGTGTGTGTAATGTTCAAAAACAGAATTTTCTCTGAATTAGTTTATATTAATCAACTAGAATTCCATAGTCTGCTAATTACCTTCATAAACCTCTCCTTCAAAGAGAATACAAAAAGAAACATCACACTGTTGAACATGAATATCACACTGAAAATTAGAAAAGTACAAATTAGCAGAGATTTAAAAATCATATTTCAATTTGTAGCGGTTTTGAAGATTCTTTACTTAAAAAACTTAAGTCAGAATCCTTTCAAGTGATACATATTTTTAAATGCTCTGTAAGTTATTTAGGCCCTTGAAAGAAATTTGTACATTCAAATTAATATAGCAGTGGATCAGCTAATAGGACTTGATTTTGATAGAGGATAAACTATGAAAATGTTGGGGAGAAAGTCATGATAAACAAGGAGCATTTTTTAAAATAAGTAGTAAATTTTTTTTGACTGACTTTCAACTCATTAAAATCTTTCTGAATCCAACCTAAACCCTTGCTTTGGAACCTTAATAGCCTTTAGTGGGAAAATTGAATTAACTTTTGAATTAAACTTGTAAAGGTCAAAAAAGAACATACTTCTGATGACATAGGAAATTAAGTGTGTGCTATTTCATCTTTCATTGTTTAATGTATAATATCTCATTTATTTGAAAATGATGAGGGTAAAAACCTTTTCATGCACAATAATGCCTACTTTTTAACTAGAAAAATATGATCACGTTCCTTTTAGATTTTTGTCTCCAGTTTTTGAAAACCAGAGAAATATCTAATCCCATCTAATATGGGTTACATATTGAATTGTAAGCGATGCTATATACAGGCAAGAGTAAACTGAAGAACAGAAATAGCATGTGTCCCTCAGGGTAAATCCAGAATGTACATCCACCCATTCATTCCACAAATATTGACTGAGTGCCTAATATATGTTCATCTCTGGCTGTTTACTTGGCTTCCTCTATCCCCTGCAAGCTGTTGACACCAGGTAGACATTCCAAATCTAGACTAATCCATACTCTAGTTGCATATTTTCAACTGTCCACCTCACTGCTCCACTTGGATAACCCAGATACCTCAAACTTAAGGTGACCTCCTTCCTCTCACTGAAAAACAAGCAAAGGAAAATTATCCTCCCCTGTCTTCCCAAGCCCCATAAAATGCTGTATCATTAATGATAAAACCTAGCTGCTTTAGATCAGAAAACCTCTTGTCCGGACCACTTTAATGTCCTTAGCTGGCTTTTTGGTCTCTAATCTCTCTTCCCATCTCTCTGTCAAGTCACAATTCGTATAACACCACCAAAGTTATCAATTATAAATCAGATATGAATCATGTTAATCTTCACTTTAAAGTCCTTATAGCTGCTTTTTAATTATAGCATAAAATCAAAACTTCTAATTACAGTACACAATGGGCTTCCAATCTCATCTCAATCTGCTTTTTAAGATTTATCTCCACCCATCCCTATCTCACATCCAGCAGCGCTGGGCCAGTATTGTTTCCTGAAATCACAGACATCATCAAGCCTCTTTTTTGCATGTGTAGTTCTCTATACCTGCAATTCTTCCCCACACTACTTCAAATCTGATTCATGCATATAACTGAGAACATCTCAAAAATAGATACTGGCTTTTATTCATTTTTGTACCATCAGAACATAGCCATGTGCTTGGATTCTCATGGATGTTCAATTTATGTTGTATTTGAAACCCTTTACAATGTGGTTCTGTTTCCTGTTCTATATCATCTCTAGCCTTTCACCCAATTCAACCAATTTTCTAGTCATATAAACTATTCATCATGACTGAACATTTTCATTTGTTCTGTGAATGTTTCTCCATATTTTCTCCCCAGACACAGCCAGGTAGAATCATTTACTTTCTTTTCATTAGCTAAGTATTCATAATCTAATGCTTACCAGGTTAAATTACATGTGTTTGCTTGGTCTCTCCTATGGAATCATGAGATATTTATCTTATTTATATCTCCTGCACCAAGCAAAGTATCCAGTAAATATATAAAGTCTTAAACTGAATTAAATTGAATTGAAAAATAGACCAGATTTCTTGGGACACAGGATTCTCATAGCACATGGTCCACAACTTTGGCTGACCTTCACAGTCTCACACCCTCCTTAGTTTCTGAGTCATTTTTTTCGGTGACAACAATAATTACAACAGCTTCAGCCCAACACTTAGCAGGCTCTGGCATTCCAAAAGCTGGCAGCCACAACATAAAGTTCTAATGACATGCCCCCAAGACTTTCTCTGAATCCTGTAACTGCCATGGTTCATGCTTCCCTAACAAGGTAGTCACCTGGCTGTTCAGTCTATGAGGTAGCACTTAGGACCCCATTTGCCCAAGAAAAGACAGACAGATCTCATGGAACCACTGATTCTGCATTGTCCTTCCCCCACAACCACCACCATATAGACCCTATTTGTTCTAGAACTCAGCAGGGTATGGGAAGACCAGGTCTCTATGGGGGCCTTTTTATAAGACATAGAAGTGAAATTGGAGGGAACTGAAGTTACTGTGACCCAAAATCTTCCCCAAAAGGGAAAATATCACACCACCATTTCTTATATACCTGTTGACATACCCATGGAGTGTGTTCTTCCATAAGGAAAAGGGGTCGTGAGTCTGTTAGATAAACTTACTGGAGACCCATGCCATCAACCAATCAAATAGAGAGAAAGACATCAGAGTCAAGGTTGAAGGAAAAATAGGCTCCATCTACCTCAGGGCCAGAAAAGTGATAGGTGGAAAATCCCTCTGAATAGTTTTGTTACCAGAAGTCTCTGGGATGGGGTCAGATCAAGGAATGGGAAGAAGCAGCACTTCAAGAGAAAAGCATTTCAGATGGGATACCATCATAGACAAAAGCCATGAAATAGATGAGTGATAGGTAAACTGGGCATATTGTTGTGGCCATTCCCATATAATACCTTCAAGAATCACAATTATCTTTGGCTTCTGTTATTAATTGTTTAGATAAGATCTTATTTCCAGGGAGGATCTTATTACCCAAAGACACTTTTAGCAAAATGCAACCAATAAAAAAATGAATCCCAACTGTTTAATTTGGAAGAGAACTTACATTTCTAATCTCATTATTTATTCATTCTGTCAGCAAGCGTTTATCATACATTGTATGTGTGGCACTGTTCTGGGTGGTGGAGGGTACAATGGTGAAAAAAACACACAAAAATATCAGCCTTCAGAAAGTTTATATTCTAGTTTTACAATAACTTGAGATTTGCATGCAAATAAATTAATATCCAAGAAGTTTCTTTTTATACCTTCTTACTGTAAGAGGTATATATAAATAAGTTGGGTTAAGGATGCTATCGAGATAGTTACAATATTATGCATATTTAAAGAGAAAATATGGATTCTCAGATTGATCAATAAATTGTCCTTTTAAAAAGATGTCAGGCAAATGTGATGTGTCCTATTTTTATTTTGCCTTATAGTTTTTGTTTACACATGTTGGAACCACTTAAAGCTATTGTTTGAAATACAAAAATAAAAGATAAAGTGGATGTAAGAGACATAAGGTGTATACCATGAAAAGCAGACCTTTTTCCTGCTGCTCTACAAATTCACTCCTATTTGAACCAAAAGCTGAAACTTGTCTTTAAATGTGTTTTACAATATATAAGGAATTTTTACCTCATCAAATAGGTTCCAAATATTGCCAATTGAACATATAAAAAAAAAGACTTCTCTAAGTTCTTAATTCAGGAAATAAAAACATGATACATAGGTTTCTTCTGAGGCTAGAGGAAATTATCCAACACACAATTAAAGGAAAGAATACAATACTCCAGGGAAAAGGAAATGTCAAGATGTCAAAAATCTCCCTCAAATAGAATCTTATGGAAAGCCCAGATAGGTTGAAGAGATTGAAAGAGGATTTGGTATGACTCCAGTTTTTAATAAATGTTTTTCTCTGAAGTAGAGAACTCAAGCCTATGAAATAAGTTAGTAGATAATAAAAATTGTATGTAAAATCAAAACAGTGAAATTTAATCTACATTAGGAATGAAATTTAGTGAAAGTTGATTAGTTTTGACTCCACTAATTCAGAATTTGAGATGATTTCATGAAGAATAGACGAAAACTTACCTTTTTTGGTAATTTGAGGTAAAAGATCTTCTAGGTCAGTGGTTCTTAAACTTCAATATTTATAGGAACCACTTAGGGATGTTGTTAAATGCAGGTTCTGATTCAGTAGCTTTAGGACCGGGCCCTGAGATTCTGCATTTCTAGCAAGCTCCCTCTTGATGCTTATGTTAGCAGGGCACAAACATACTTTGAGTTGCAAGGACCTGAGAAAATCAGTATAAGCCAAGTTGCAGAGGGGATGATAAACAAACCAAAAACACACTTTCACAATATCCTTGGAGGATAAAAATGATTACTTACAAATGAACCTTTGTTGTTCATTAAAACAGTTGTGGTAGGAGTTCTACTTGGCAAATCTTGTAAACAGCTAACTAGAGTTAATTCACATTGTTAAAAAATGAAAAATATGATTTCTTTAAAAAATTTTTACCTTGCCAATTTTTCATTCTAGTTTCATTTTTTTATAGTGCCTTCATTTTAGTTAATGAACAGCTAAAATCCAAAGAAAATAATATCATTATCCATCTTTAATTCTTCTTGGGTTCATTTTTCCATCATGAGATATCCCCCATTTACTTACTTCCTCATTTACTCAGAAAACACATACACAGACACACACACACACACACACACACACACACACAGGGAGAGAGAGAGAGAGAGAGAGAGAGACATGCTGCTGAGAGCAAGTCCTGAAGAGACTAATTAAGAACAGATCCTAAAATATGCTTCCCCCATCTCATACCCTTGATAAGATAAATAAATAGATAAGATTTTTAAGACAAATGTTACTGTATAAAACTCAATATAAATAATAATGAATTAAAAGTTCCAAATTGGCATTTTAATGGGCTACTACCATGGCTGCCAAACAGCTGAGATTGTCCAAAAGCCTTTGCTGTACCTTAGTCTCTGCCATATCACTAAGATAGGGAAATTAAGAAGTAATGGTGATTGCACTTCCCTATTTCTAGGAAATGCTAAAGAAGCATAGATTGGGAAGGATACCTGCCTTTAGATACCAATGATGATCTGGTTTTCTGTGGCAACAGAAAACAGTCCCTTCACTACATGAAAACAGAAACTGGGGGCAGAAGGACTGAGATGGAGGGGCAGTGCTAGAAGTATACAGAAAGACATGATATGCAGCAAGAGAGTGTCTTGCAGAAAAGAAACAAGAGATAGGAAGATGAGGAAAAATGAGAGAACTGTAGAAATGCATCATTAAAGCAGCAGAAAAAGAAAGCAGAGAAATAAGGAGACTTTGAGAAGGTAGAAAAAAAAAACAGTTGTAACTGCATACGCTGCTTACATTTGTGCATGAAAAAGGAGGATCCTCAGGCTCCTTAGAACATATACAATACCAGTACCATCCAACATAGTAGAAGGATTCCCAAGCTCAAGCATATGATCCAAGTGGAAAGTACTTTCCTATTTCAGAGATGCATGGCTTAAACAATCAAATAATAATTTACTACCCTATGTCTTTTTTCATGCTCACTAAGCAAGTTTTCTTTTATGTATAGGGGAAAAATATAAACCAATCTAGCAAAAGAAGCAATAACTTGACATTTGTATTTTTCATTATAAATTAATAAATTGGCACTGATGGAAAAGAAAGAGGTAAGGAGGGGTAGAGAAGGGAGAGAGAGAACCCAGTGCTAAACCACAGCTTTTGCTATCCCTCTTGGAAGAAACTAGGACATGGAAACCAGGATTCAGCAAATAGAGTTTTGCCTTGGTAGTACCAACTTCATAAACTGGAAGCTAAATTGAATGCTAGATGAATAGAGTCAGAAGTTAAAAGAAACCTACCGGCCATTAGAGTTAGAGGAATTTGAATAGGGACAAAAATGGTGAAAAATAGATACCAAAATTGAGAAGGTAAAGAGAACTGAGACTCAAGAATAGAAAACATGACATAAAGCCAGCTGTAAATATGGATGCATTCCAGGGACACCTGGGTGGCTCAGTCAGTTAAGCATCTGCCTTCAGCTCAGGTCATGATCCCAGGGTCCTGGGATCGAGTCCCACATCAGGTTCCTTGCTCAGCGGGGAGCCTGCTTCTCCCTCTGCCTGCCCTGCCTGCTGCTCCCCCTGCTTGTGCTCTCCCTGACAAATAAATAGACAAAATCTTTTTAAAAAATATGGATGCATTCCAGAACATTCTTTTTATGTGGGTCTCAGTGAGATTTGAAGGGCTCAAAATGAACCTGAAGGGAAAATCCAGACCTAACACTTAAGGGGTCTTCTATTCCCAGCCTAGGGAACATCAAGACAGGATATGCAAACCTACTTCCAGCTGGCAGGTATAGCTGTTTCCCTGCACATGTGGAGGAACTGATCAGTGGGTCTCCAGCCTTATGTAGTTCTCTATCTCCCCTGGCTCTGGTCTAAGCCCTAGCTCTGCTGGGAAGAAAACAGGGAACCATGTAAAAGAAGATCTGACAGAAGAGACAACAACTCTCTTAAGTTGCTTTAATAAGTCACATGTTCTAACACATAAGACTATTTTTTGCATCCAGAAGGGTGGAATCTGACTTAAATAAAAGAGGAAGTATTCAGGACTATTAGGAGTTTCCTTGAGTCATGCTCTTCTGTGAAGTGGACCTTCCAAGAATTATGCTGTTGATAAGAAAAGAAGGTGCCGCCCTCAGCCTAGGCTTAAGTCGGATAAGTCACACTGCTACTGACTACTCCATTCTCTAGTAAGGGCATTCTAGACCTATGTTTCTTAAAGAGAGAAAGAAAAAAAATTAATTACCTCAGCCCTTGGCAAGTGAGAGTTGATGGGGGTTCCTGTAAGATACTCAGTGTTGTTTTTTTTTTTTTCTCAGCAGTTCTTCCTGGCCAGTAGGAATCCACACCTGAAGCCATCAGTTTCTTCTCGCCCTCCACCTTCTCATTAAGATACAAATCCTATGCTTTGACTGATCTTTGTACCTCTTGTTAGTGACTAATGCTCTGTTGATGAATTGAAAACATGGGTCCTATTCAGCCTTGAAAGAGACTTTCCCTGGAAATGCACTAAAATAAAATACTCATGTAAGCAGTATGTTCTTATAAATCTCAGTATTTATGTCTTTAATACTCACCAAGTTATTTTATATCAAAAGCAACACTTGGTCTTCCTCTACAAACACAAATGGCAAAGTCAACAATAAGAACCATACAGAGGTCTCAAGAGGAAAACTGCAAAAAGAAATGAGAACTCTGCTCCGTTAGAGATTTTCCTAAGTAGAAGAATGAAAACAAGGAAGTTTTTCTTTAGTTAGCCTTTGCCCATCTCACTTTGTCTAAGCCTTCTTGCCATGATGCCCACTCCTGCCATACTCCATCATTCTACTGATATCTTGATTGCCTAGAAAACATGCACACTGTTGGACCAGTTCAGTTTGAATAGACCTTCCTCAGGCAGTGTCCTGATTACATACAGGGCATGGGGCAACAGCAAGGTTGAAATCAACATAACTGTGTGGAAGCAAAATTCTGATGAAGCAAACTATCCTTGCCTCAACAAAGCTATTCTATACTGCAGAAGTCAGAATAATGTTTACCCTTTGGTGAGCAGTTAGAGATTGTTTCTGTGAGTATGTTCAGTTTGTGAAAACCCACTGAGGTATATACTTACTTTTACGTACTTTTCTGCATGTGTAACCTATCAAGAAAATGACACAGTGCAAGAGATTGAAGAGGTTCAGAAGAATGCAAAATATAATCAACATAGCCTGGATATTTTAAGAAAAGTTATTCCAAAAAAAATAGTGGAGTAAAATCTAACAATATTATCAATACAAATCCCTTGTAAATATTTTTACAAATATTTTATAAAATATATTTTCCCTTACTAGGAATTACCTTTTAAAAAGATTCTCCCCAGGCCAACATTTCAATGTTATGGGTCTGCAAGATGTATGTAGGAAAGGAGTTGAAGAATATCTCTGGCACTGTCCTGAGAAGAGGGCAAGCATTGCTAAATCAGGCATCGTGGTTGGAGGTCACTAGTTGATTGGATTATCCAACCAATTCTTGTTCTTGTTCAGATTCCTATAGCAAGTCAACTACAGAAACAGAAGAACTTAGGTTTATTGCTCTAAGTTAATAATGTTCCAATTTTACATAAATCTCTGTTGAGTCCCAACCTTTTCTCAGTATGAGGACCCTTTCTAATCTAAAAAGGTTTATCAAACTCTCATATTAATAGTAACTGTGCAAACAGTGTCTGCAGTAACTTCCCAAGGGGTCATGGCGCCCAGGCTAGAACACAAACTAATCCTCCCACAAAAGTACTTCTAGCAAAGCATTGTCTAGCACTGGAACATGCTTTCCCACTGGGGATCCCTTTCTCTAGGCCAATCCAACCAGACTCTGTGGGCAATTGCCTGCTTTATCCATGAATAAAAATGTTTGCAACTTATACTATATGTTAACTGTAATAAACAGAGTTGTATTGATGCAATGAATGTTATTTCTATCACAGTGTTTTTTTATTTTTTGAATTAAGGTATAATTGACATACAACATACTAGTTTCAGATGTACAACATAATGATGCAATGTTTGTATATATTGGGAAATGATCACCACAGTAAGTCTAGTTAATATCTATCTCCACACATAGTTACAGAATTTTTTTCTTCTGATGAGAACTCCTAAGATTTACTCTTAGTAACTTACAAGCACAGTATTAACTATAGTCATCATGCTGTACATATCACCTCACTCTTGTTAGAACGACAATTACCAAAAAGATAAATGTTGTCAAGGATGTATAAAAGAAAGAACCCTCGTGTACTGCTCGTGAGAATGTAAATTGATGTAGTCACTATGGAAAACAGTATGGAGTATCCTCAAAAAAATAAAAATAGAAATACCATACAATCTGGAAATTATACTGCTGGGTATTTACCCAAAGAAGACGAAAATGCTAATCCAAAAAGGTATATGCACCCTTGTGTTTATTGTAGCATTATTTACAATAGCCAAGGAATTGAAACAACCCAAATGTTCATCAATAGATGAATAGATAAGATGTAATACACACACACACACACACACACAATTAGCCATAAAAAAGAATGAGAGCTTGCCATTTGCAACATGAATGGGCCTACAGAGTATTATGTTGAGTGAAATATAAGTCAGACAGAGAAAGACAAACACTATATGATTTCACTTACATGTGAAATCTAAAAAGCAAATGGGTAAACATACAAAAAGAAGAAACAGACCCATAAATACAGAAAACAAACTGGTGGTTGCCAGAGGGGAGGTGGGTAGGGGGAAGGGCAAAATGGGTTGAAGGGGAGTGGGAGATACAGGCTTCCAGTTATAGAATGAATAAGTCACAGGGATAAAAGATACAGCATAGGGAATATAGTCAATGGTGTTGTAATAGCATTCATTGTATGGTGACAGATGATAGCTACACTTCTGGTGAGCATAACATAACATATAAACTTGTTGAATCACTATGTTATACACCTGAAACTACTGTAACACTGTGTGTCTGTCAGCTCTAAGTCAATTTTTTTAAAAATTATATAAACAACAAATTAAGTAGCATAAAAAGAAAATGATCAATAAGTCACTTCATTGAAATAAAAAAGAAGAAGCAAAGTATGGTAAATAGAAACAAAAATGATACAACAGAAGTAATTTCAAATATTTTGGTACTCATAATAAATAGATCCAGATGGGTTAAACCTTCATTAGTATATAAAATTTCACCAAAAAAAAAATCCACGAACTCAAAAAGATATATGCATGCCCATGTTCAAGTCTTGTAATATTATTAACAGCCAAGATATGGAAACAATCAAAGTGTCCAATGATGGATGAATAAATGAAAGAAATTGTGGATATATATGAATATTATTCAGCCATAAAAAAGAATGAAATCTTATCATTTGCAAAAATATGGGTGGACCTTGAGGGCATTATGCCAAGTGAAATAAGTCAGGGAAATAAATACTATATGATCTCAATTGTATGTGGAATCTAAGACAAAACAAAACAAAACGAGTTCATCAATACAGAGAACAGATTGGTGGTTGCCAGAGATAGAGGGTGAGGGGGTGGGCAAAATTGGTGAAAAGAGGCAAAAGGTACAGAGTGATCTTTTGTGCATGCTCAGAGAAGTCTTCAAAGAGATTTGTTATAAACTTCACTTGAACGATCACTATTCTGGCAGTACTTTAAGCTCAAGAATTTGAACAGGTGTTATGTATTAGTCTTATCTCCATTGGCACTAAACATACTTCATAATACCTGTCAATTTAATGGAATTTGATAATTCCAAGAAAGAATCACAAATCACTAATAGAAATACCTGCCAACAATTGTAAAGGGACACATATTGAAGAGCAATTTTAAATATTTATAAATACATAAGATTTCAAAATTCACCATTTATCTGTTTGTTTTCTAAAATTGAAATCTATTTTTCTCTACCAAATAAAAATTCTTTGTAGTTATTTTACATAATTCATTTTTCTTTTCCTTAATCTTTCTCCTGCTCCAAAATGGAAATATTGTAGCTTATATATTTCACATAGACATTTCAAATGTGAATTTTCCATTCAGACAAAATCTTGTCCTTCGTTTTTGGGAGAATATCTCAGTGTCTAGTTTATGCCATTATTTGAAACATACCTAAAACTTTCTGTCGTGTTAATCATCAGTTCCTCAACAGTCATGAAAGAAACATTCACAAAAACTTCATGTCCAGCATTTAAACATACCTAAATTCCTATTTTTTCTTCTTCATTCTTCTACACTTGACAAGGAGAAAACATCAACTGCTCTCCCAGAGCAACCTTGGAAAAATATACAAGAAATCAACATCAGTTTTAGATGAGTTCTTAAAATGATGCCTAGACATAAATTGAGTCATCCACATCTGGAGGTGAGGAAAAAGGAAGAAATAAAAATGTCTTATTTCAATTTCTTGAGTTTTCTTTTTTTTTTTTTTTTTTACTTCAGTCGTAACCACACTATTTAGTTAGAAGCCATCTCCACCTAATATCCTCACCCAGAATAGAACTTGCCCAGGTGAGAATTATATACCAAAGCCAGAATGGAAAAGCAAGGAGAAAGATGAAAACTGCAATCTCATATCTTTGAGCAAAAGAGAGAAAGAGAAGAAAAGAGTACCCAGGCAAATTTACAGAACACTTGGAAAAAAACAAAATAGCATTCTATTCACATGCAAAATTATTTAATGCCTAGTAATCTCCACCCTGAAGCACCAAATTCCTTTTTCTCTAACTACTTTAGCAATCATTCTTTTGGCACAATAATTATGAATGAATGTTTCTTCATATTATCAGAATATGGTTTTTTCCTTCTTTCTGCTAAAGCATAGCAGCTAATTTAATTGATGAAAGCAAAATTATGCTTTTGCTTTTTGTCCCTGTCACACAGTGGTTGTCAACCAGAGACAGTTTTGTCCTCCAAGGGACATTTAGCAATGTCTACAATTATTTTGGGTTGTTACAACTTGGGGGTGGGGTGGGGACTGCTACTGACATCTAGTGGGTGGGGCCAAGGGTGTTGCTAAATACCCTCCAATGTATAGGGCAGTCCCCTCCTGCCCCTAGCCACTTCAAAAAGGAATTATGGGCCACTTTTATTTTTCTGTTCATATATCTACCTAAGGAAAGTGTGGGTTACTTATAGCATACCCTGAGATCCAGATTAGTAAAAATACTCACAGTAGATATGGAGATGTGATGTCCAAATCCCCCCAAGAAAGAGACTGTTGTCCCAGCTGCTGGGAATACTATCACCAAAGGGCCTCTAGCTGCTAGGTTTTCAAGGTTTGCCTCAGCAGCAGAGACCCTCCTTAGCAAAGCGTGCCCTTCCAGGGGTCCACATCCAATGACTGATTACAGCAAGGATATAAAGGCCTGGCCATTTCAGCATCCCATGGAACAATTCTGATGGAATAGATAAACTCCAGAGCTCCAATAAGATATCTGGCCAGTAATGTAGTTCAACTTCTCCCTCTGCTCAGTGCCATTTCCTGCCAAAGGCTTTGACCCAGAATATACTTCACTCAATGTATCCTTCACACCAATCTCTGACTCAGCATCTGCTTCTGAAGAGCCCAACCTGGGACAAGATAGAAGACCTTAAGAAAAAGGTTTTGGTGGGAACAAATAGATTCCCCCATGACTATATAGGATATACCCGGAAGGAGCTTGTGGAGCCCACAGAACCCCTTGGGAAGAGTGCTGAGGGTAGAAGACGGTGGACATGGGCTCCATCTTAAAGCATAAAGAATTGTGCTATAGTAGCAAGTTGGAAATGCTCCTAAGACATTGAAGATGGCTTGTTCAAATGAAAAAATAAAAATGATATAATTGTTACAACTCTAAAAACCTTCTGGACACCAACAAAAGACTTCCTCTGAAGTAAATTGTGAGATTTAAAAACAAAACAATGTAGTATTGTGTCAGTGAAAAAGAAAAGACAGGAGTGGACCAGTAGGAAGGAGCTGAGAACCTCCCAACACCCTGAGGTTCTAGGCTGCCCTTCCTTACCTTTCCACACCCAGACTGAGACATCTCTGATGACAAATCCACATTCTAAGAGGAGAGAGTACAACCAGAGGTCCTTGCTTTGATTGGTGGAGGTTCAGAAACTCTGGTGGGAATTCAAGTTAATGAGGGTCACAGCCTGGGGCACACCCTTCAGTGCCTTAAAAGGGAGTGAAACTATGAACCAACAGGCCATTAACCCTGGCTATTTTTAGCAGTGAGTCACCTCAACATAGCAGAACCATCAAAGTTGAAATTTCAGAAGTGATTTTCATCTGTGAGAAATAAAAGCTTAAATAAAATATACTTATTGTCAGGAGAGGGTGGGCTGCAGAAACTATTTAAAAGTTATTTGAAACTGAATGAAGACTTTGCATATGGTGGTATGCAAAACAATGTTTTATGGGTCATTATAACTTGTGTTCTTATGGAAACTCATTTCTTAAACACTGTATTTTTCTATATCTTTGGTTTAGCAGATAGGCATTTATTTTTGACAGATAACTCCAGCTTTTACAATGCAGAATCACTTCTGAAAATTGTGTCTTAAATGAATCTTCATAAAAATAAGCATAAGCTTTTGCATTTGTCAGTTAGAAAATATTTAATGTCAGCAAGATACTCAATAAATGAGCAGGTAAAGATGAAAAGAAATATACATGAATGTGTATTAAGCAATGTCAAACAGGCAAAGCAGAGAAAAGTAGAGACCCTCTGGAATGCTATTTCTTATACCCATCACCAAAGTCTGGTAAATAAGCATCAATCCAAAAATCCCAATGTCCAAATGTCTTAAGCAGTTTACAATCAACACAGCCATAGTTGTAGCCATAAACCTAGCATTGTGGGGCTCGGAGTCCAATTGGGATGACTTTTTTTGGAACACGCCTGACCTTACGGGGTCACAGGTACACAAAGGCAACCCTGTAGAGACCTGCACCTCTCCAGCCCAGGGCAATCAGTGTGGGGGTCCAGTTGGAAAGAAGAGATGTGTGAAGAAGATGGACTGCCATCATAGAACCTAGATCCCACTGGAAAGGGGACAAGCAGAGGAAAAAAGAAGGAAACCAAGAAACTTTTTTTTCTAGAGATCGTGGGGAACCAGGTAGTCATCTTAGAAAGATAAGGAAGAGAAAGTTCTCATTAAAGGAATGGGACCACCAAAAAGAACAGATTTTGAAAAAAAAAAGTCAGACATTTCCTATCAGGAAGTTTGAAATCCATGGTTATGTCACATGAAATCAGGTCTCTCTCATATAAATATAGATATAGATGTATAGATATAGATAGATCTGCACAGATGTTTGCTACCTGAAATCTTACTAAGTTTTCCATGGTTTCTAAGGATGCTCAGTGTTTTTTGGGTAAATGACAAAACAAGAAGAGACTGGCCTCTCATTATGAAATTTTACTTTTCTATATTCTGTTCTTGGTGGTAAAAGTAGAAAAGGATTTAGGAGATGCCATGTTAACATTTGCATTAATTCACACTTTCTTTGGAAGTTTAATCCTATCAGTCAGGAAATGCAAAACTTAAGGTTCTTCCATTTATGTAAATTTGCATGCCTTTAATTGGCTGCATTTTTAATTACTAAGGAGCAATTATTATTTTACTGTCCCATTTTTACAAAATAGCATGTTCAGTTCCCTTTGTAGTGCCTAACTGTCATGTAGTTCATGGATTTTGAGCTCAGACTGGCTACATTACCATTGCTCAATGCAGAATGCTGTTTAAAAGAGTGTACATTTTGCACATCCAAAATGACATGCATGCACAATGATTTCACAACTTACAATGCTAAATGAAGTTATAGAGCAATTGGAGAAAGCAGATTGGTAAGCCAGAAATCTAAAGCTTTTATAAATGCATGAATGTAGTCTCCAATTTATCTGCATCCCAGACCTCTTCATCTTCCACTGTCTCCCTCTCCTTTGGGGATCTCAATGATCATTATCATCTCCACCAGAGAATATGCAAGGGAAAAAGTAAAGGCATAAAATTCAAATCAGTGTGTTGCTTTTTAGTAGACCCTTAGAAAGTTTTGTGGAGAAAAAGTCAAAACTAATAGCTAAGCTGAGGTTTGGAGAATATGTTAGATGTTCTTCATTCATGATCTTCCTCACTTGCCCATTAGCATAGATAATTGAAATTTTTCTTCATATATCATAGCACACTAAGCAATGCTGTCATTTTAAGTCAAGACCACGGAAAGAAAACAAGATTTCAAATTACTACAGGAGGAACTATTATAGAAGTAAACTAAATTACTTCAAGGAAGCCAAAAGAACTAGTTACCTGAAGAAGTTATGGAATCTTCCCCTCTGAAGATTTTGAAAAGTAAAGTAAACGACTCCTTCAGTGAAGACCTGCCTGGAGACAGAGAAAGCAAACTGTATTTTGTTAACAACCTAAGCTCTATAGTTTTATATTCTCTCGTTTTTTAAATGTGCAAACTATGGAGTATTTGAAAAGGGAAAATTTGGTTTGGCTTAATTAATGATATACAATTCAGCAGTCTCCAATCTTCCCCAAACTGTGATTACACAAATTGATGATTGTGTTACCTTTAAAATTCCATGTACAATGACCCTAATCTCCCCATCCACAGAAGAGTAATAGTATCTCCCAGTCCCATACACATACACGAATTATAAAGGATCTCCAGGTTGTTTTATTCTGGTTTGTGAATCAGACACATTCTGTGCATATCTCCACAACTGGTGACTTCCAGAGAGCCTGACCTGCTGAACCTCTTGGGTTCCTTTAACAGTAACTGATAGAACCTGAATACACTGCAGAAATGGCCCTGTCCCCAGAGCCATGCTCACTGTTTACATGGCTACTATGAAAGAGTTTTGTCAATTAACCTAGAGTTTAGTAGTTCCCTTCCCCCAAGGACAAAAGAAATAAAAAAAGAACTGGTTGGGCCCCAAACAGTAATTGGTTTATAACTCTTAGTGATTTGGTCTTTGAATCTGTAAGAGAATTGTTATTCTTACCCCATGAAAACTAAGCTTCAAATCAAGTTGCTTAAGAAACTTTAGTCTGGGGGCTCCTGGGTGGCTCAGTCGTTAAGCGTCTGCCTTTGGCTCAGGTTATGATCCTGGGATCCTGGGATTTAGCCCCACATCAGGTTCCCTGCTTCACGGAAAGCCTGCTTCTCCCTCTCCCATTCCCCCTGCTAGTGTTCCCTCTCTCACTGTCTCTCTCTCTCTCTCTCTCTCTGTCAAATAAATAAATAAAATCTTTTTTAAAAAATTATAAAAAAAGAAACTTTAGTCTGTGCATATTGGGGTGGGAATATTTAGGCTCACCAACTTCCCTCTAGTTCCTACATGCCACTTAGCCACATGGTAAACCATTACCATTAATAACCAGCTTATACATTTCCTGAGGGAAATTATGGTAGCTCAATTCAATATTCTTAACTAAACCAACATTCTCTGAATATCCATTGCTAGTACCTATTTCATGTGAACATGACAAGGCACCTGCTGTGCTTTGCTAGGGGAAATACAAGACACTGTGGGAATGCATAGGAGATACTTGACTATGATTATGACACTTCAGGGATTAGGAAGGTTTTCTAGAGGAAGTGACATCAAAATCAAGACCTGAAAGAAGATCAGGAAATTATCAGGTAGAAAAAGGAAACAGGTACGTTTTGGGGAAAGAAAATAGCTTGTGCAAAGGATTATACACACAGAAGACCACATTGGACTCAAGGAACGTTACATGATTCTGTATGGTAGAGGCAGGAGAGTAGCGAGACATCACTAAAGGGGTGAGCAGGAGCCAGATGATAAAGGATCCTGGATGCCATGCTGAAGAACTGGAATTTTATCTTAAGGGGGCTACAGAAAGTCATGAACTGGTTTTAAACAAAGGAGTAACACAATCCTGTTTGTGCTTTAGAAGATCATTCTAATTGGTTGTAGAAGAGTGAGGCTGGAGCCCCTCAGAAAAGATATAACATAATGTAGGATTGTAAAGAAAAACAGAATAATTCCCTGAAGCAGGAAGAATTTGAGCTGGGCCTGGGATTGCAAAAAGGCTGTAAAGGACTGATGGAACTACATGAATAAAGTTAAGAAGACAGGAAAATGCAAGGATCAAATGTATAAGGAGCAGAAAGTTAACAACTGGGCCAAAATGGGAGCCTTGAGAACTGTGGTACATGGTGAGGCTACAAGAGTAACTGAGGGTGAATCCAGACTTCAGACTGCACACTGACTGGTTCTATTCTGATAGCTATGCAGACCCCCTTGAAGAGCCTTGGCATGATCCAGTTTTAGAATAATTCAAGGAGTGAAGCAAATGTTCTTTTGCATGACTGTGTTGATCTGTGAGCTTTTCAAAAGCAGAGATCATCTCTTATTCATACTTGAATTTTTAGGACCTTACACTATATACACTTGGCAGGTGCTCAGTAAATATTTACTGGTTGGTAGGTTAGAAGATGATTAGATGAATGGAGAGATGGATGACTAAATAGATGAATCAATACACTTCAGGGATAAATGAGCTTTGGGTAAAATAATTTATCAAAACAAGTAAAAAGCCTAGGAACAAGTAGATAATCTAAGAACCCTATAAAATAGGCAGTGGGACCGTCATCATGCCCTGCAGGAGCCAGAAGAGAAAATAAATCTTCTTTTTTCTAATGAGTTCTACATCTTGGTCCTCAACACTGTTTTCAGTGTTTCTCCCCAAAATCTGCCATGTGAACTACCTATTGAACACTGTTTCCTTCAAAACTATCATCCAAAGCTTGAACTTTTACAGCTATGGGTTCCCATTTTCCCTGAGGAATAGGACAAGGGACATCCCTTCCTTGGGATCATTCTCAAAACCCTGAAGACAGAAATAAAAGCACAGTGTTTTATAGGACAACCATGTATTCTTTTCCCCAGAATTCAACACCCCTTCTACACCTAAAATAAAACTCTTAGAACCACTTCCTTAATTAGAAAGAATAAGTTGTTTCCTTGATTAATTGCACATAGCAGAAAAAAGACTATGTAGGAGGTAATAATTTATGGTAGCAATTTGAGGTGATTTTGTCATAAACTTTCCATGGTTTCATATTGTAGATTTTGGAAAACATAGTACTTTGTCAAAAAGGGAGGGGAATGGAGGAAGTAAAATAAATATTTAAGCCCAGAGAGATCATTCCAACAAATGTTCATTCTTAGATCATCTGTTCTTCATTTCATGATATACATTATAAACAACAGCCTCACTCCAACTCTCACATTGCTGCATACTTTAAAATTCAGCAAATATGTTAGTGCACATATATAATGTATTGTTGTAGTTTGCATTCACAGATAACACTACTAATGGAGTTGTTTGCCATATATATGGATAAGGTTAAAAATCTCAGAGGGAGACTAACAGTCTTGCCACATGGGCAGATGCATAGGAGGACTGTCCTATTTTTGTAGCTCTAGAGACCATTTTAGAACAAATCATTTCTCATGACTCTGTCTCTTTGCTCAATGGGTTACTGATGTCTTTACTCTAAAAGAGCTACATGGATTTACTCACTGCCAAGTGGGTCTTTTGGCTGCTGCTATACCCAGAATATCTTAACTATATAGCAAAGCTTTAAATTATATTTCGGGATGTCAAGTTAACATTTCTTCTGGAACCTGCAGTCTCCTGCTTTAGTTTTCCAAACAGCTGCTCAACTTTTTCTGTCTTTTGGTAGGGAAGCAATATGGCGTCAGCTTTAGCAAATACTTGTCTATGATTAAGAGGTTTTGTTTTTGTTTTTTGTATTTTAAGACTTTTTTTTTTCCTAGAGCAGCACTATGTTCACAGCAAAACTGAGTGGAAAGGACGGAGATTTCCCATACACCTCCTGCCCCCACATATGGATAGCCTCCTACACTATCAACACCCTCCATCAGAGTGGTACATTTGTTATGACTGTTGAATCTACACTGACATATCATTATTATCCAAAGTCCATGGTTTATATTAAGGTCCACTCTCAGTGTTGTACATTCTGTGGGTTTAGACAAATGTATAATGACATTTACCCACCATTATTGCATCATACCGCGGATTAGTTTTACAGTTTACAGAAAATCAAGCAAGGATACCAAAAATCTACACATACAAAATTGTGTTACAAAAAGCTAAATTTTATTCAATTTAAAAGACTAAATATTATTCTAAAGTCATGTCTTTTCTACTTATTTTTTCAATAAAATATACTTACTGTGAAAGGATAATGGCAAAATGTAAATAATAGTACTTACGTCAAGGGATTGTATGAGGATTAAGCAGGATAATCCATGTAAAAGTTGGCACAATGCCTGGCTAATGGCAAATTATTAAAAAATGCTAAGTATGATCATTATTATTGTTACTATTCATTACTTCTTGTTGGTTTTGTTTTTTAATTGCTGTTGCTGTTTTCTAAGTAAAAATATTGCTTTTTAATCACCTAACTTCAAATAAGAAAAAAGTTTGTAACATTATGCTAAAACATAAGAAAATAAAAATAAACATAAAATAATATCCAAACTTCCAGAAATGACTACTGAAGGGAAAGTAGATCTGAAGAATAATACTCAGGAAATCTATGACCAAGCATTGGCCTTTGGATTACATGGGCTATGTGACTATAATCACTTAAGCTCTCTGTGGCTGATGTCCTCACTGAATGAGGTTAACGTGAGTGTATCTTGGAGTGCCAACATGTTGTAATTATAATACCTCATAGCATTCTTGTGAAAAGTAAATGCATTTAAAAATAAAGCATTTAGACAATGCCTAGCATATACTGTATATACACTATGTAAGTGTTCACTATTACTGTTATTTCTGTTACAGTTTCTATATGAACAGTCAGTATTTAATCTTTAAATCTTCTGTGATGATAGAATCAATTCATTCTAGGTGCTAGCTCTTGGTGATAATATTCTATTCATAACTTTTTCAGGGCCCAGGATATCAGATAAATAGCCATAATAAATATAAGGCTGAAAGCCATAAAAACATAGAAAACAAACTAGTGGCATATATCACTTTTTGGAATGATATATTTCTTATTTTATATAATTTTCCCATGGAATCACATAGTCAACTGTAACAGACCATTTTATGAAATATGCATAATTTTTCACTGGTTATACACTGGAATGAACTATCATAACAAGTTCTAGAAACCCCTTCGTTGAACACTTATATATAATTATCTGTCTATGTGGATGTTTAACTTGAGATTCCTCCCAAATTTGTAGTTTTCTTAGATGATAAAAGAACTAGTATGTTCATTCCTGCTAAGAGTTTTCATCATGATTAGAATGACCTGAATTATCAATAATACTAAATAAGACAATTACTTCCTGCTTAAGATAAATTGCTTCATTTATTATTTATTGACAGCCTGCTATGTGCTAGGTACTCTATTGGGTGACAGTTTCAGTCTTTATACCTCTCAAGTTCAATGGGGAGATAAACAAGTAACCAAAATATTATAAAACAGGATGTTAAATGAAGGTAGCAGGGACACTTCTATGTTCTATGTTATCATGGAAGTTTAACTGTGGAAATATCAAGGCAGCTTTGTTGGGGGAGCAACTTCAAAACTGAGACAGGATGAATAAGCACTAGAGAGTCAAAGGATAATGCATTGCATAATAATCATCTTCAAAAACAGCTACTCAGCTAGCACATACTCCACTTCTCTTACAGATTTCCCTTCTCCCCTAAGTTGCCCAGTGTCCCCATTATGTCTCTAGTTCTGAGTGTCCAGGCAAGACTACATTTGCAGTCACTCTTTTTTCTCATAAAATTTCCATATGCTTTCAAGACAGTAAATATCTAAAATACATTTTAAATATCACTTTATAGGGGTGCCTGGGGGGCTCAGTCGGTTATGCATCTGACTCTTCATTTTGGCTCAGATCATGATCTCAGCATTGTGAGATCGAGGCCCACATTGGGCTCCATGCTGGGTGTGGAGCCTGCTTAAGGTTCTCTCTCCCTCTCCCTCTGCCCCTCTACCCCTCCCTCTCTAAATATATATATATGATATATATTGATATCTATATTGATGTATATATTGATACATTAATTTATAAAGAGCAATACCAAAGCCCAAGGGGAAATGTCATTTGAAGGCATCAACAAAAATGGAATTACAAGGGATGCTTGGGTGGCTTAGTCAGTTGAGCCTCCGACTCTTGGCTTCAGCTGAGGTTATTATGATCTTGGGGTCCTGAGATTGAGCCCCAGGTTGGGCTCCACACTCTTTGTGGAATCTGCTTGGGATTAATGAGGCTATGTCAAATGTGAACAGCATGATTAACCAATTTGACCTAATTGACAAAGAAAGAATACATAAATCTCCCTCTGCCCCTCCCCTTGCTCACTTTCTCTCTCAATCTCTCTCTCTCTCTAAAAAATAAATAAATCTCTTTTAAAAATGGAATGACAATATTATCTCAATATTAAAGAAAAATCAATCTTTAAAGCAACAAAATATGCCTTTCACATCTATTAAATTAGCAAAAATAAAAACAGGTATAATTTGAAGAATCAGGGCCATGCATTTCTGGTATTAGTAATTATTCTTTCCTTCCTTTGGAATAAAAATCTGGCAATACATTGCAAGAGTCATAAAAATGTTCATAATTTTTGACCCAATAACCACATTCCCAGGAATTTAAATTAATGAAATGATTTTTAAAAAACAAAGGGAAGAATCTTTTATAGGCAAAACTGATTATGGCAAGAATGCTAATATAATTCTGATTTTAAAAATAAAATGATTCAGCATCCAGAAAATGAGAAAATTATGAAATATTATCTAGAAGGAAATCTGAAGCCATTTAAATGTAGAAACATGAAGGTCATAGAGATACCAAAAAAGTGTCTACAAATAAATTAAGAGAAAAAATATATAATTATATAACTTAATTTATTTACTAAATAAGTAAATAAGTAAAAGAGATTTACTAAATAAGTAAAAATACTTATGCATCAAGTGAAATAATTATGTGTTTAATTTTGGGTAATTTTTATAAATGCCTGTTTTAAAATCCTTTTTACATATACATATATATACATAATTTGACATAAATATCTACATACAATTGAAATTTTTGAGCACTCATAATATTTCTGTTTTATTTAGCTTCCCTAGTCAATGTCTTTACCCTCCAAACCTTAGCATCTGTTCCACCATGTTATCCATATTTAAAACTTTAACATATTGTTTTTTATTTTTTCCTATGTTCTTATAACACACGGAGACATGTAGAATTATACATAGATATACAATTTTATACACATATACATGCATATAGATTTTTCTCATCTTTTAACCAAACTATAATAAAAATATATCCCTTTCTCTGTATCTTCAATTTCTCATTTATATCTTACCAAGTCCATTTATACAGCCCTAAGTCACCCTGTTTAGTTGTTTGCTATGGCATAATGTATATGTATTCAAATTTTTGAAATCAGTAGCATACTCTGTTTGTACATTAACTTTGTTTCCATTTTTTCGCTCTACAAACAAGGCTTCAGTGAACAACTTTTATAAACACCAATTGAGTACCAGAACTTTTGTTTCTGAAAGAGATTATCAGATCTGATATCTTTGGTCAAAAGTATTATGTGTTTTCTTTTTTTTTTAGTTTAATTTAATTTTATTATGTTATGTTAGTCACCATGCAATAACATCATTAGTGATCCACGAGTCATTGTTTTCTTGTAACACCCAGTGTTCCATGCAGTAAGTGCCCTCCTTAATACCCACCACTGGGCTAACCCATCCCCCCAACCCCTCTCCTCTAAAACCCTCAGTTTATTTCTTGGAGTCCATAGTCTCTCATGGTTCGTTTCCCCCTCCGATTTCCACCCCCTTCGTTTTTCCTTTGCTTCTCCTAATGTCCACCACGCTATTCCTTATGTTCCACAAATAAGTGAAACCATATGACAATTGACTTTGTCTGCTTGACTTAACTTCACTTAGCATAATCTCCTCCAGTCCCATCCATGTTGATGTAAAAGTTGTGTATTCATCCTTTCTGATGGCTAAGTAATATTCCATTGTATATATGGACCACATCTTTTTTTAAATTTTATTATGTTATGTTAGTCACCATACAATACATCATAAGCTTTTGATGTAGTGATCCACAAATCATTGTTTTCGTATAACACCCAATGCTCCATGCAGTACATGCCCTTCTTAATACCACATCTTCTTTATCCATTCATCTGTTGAAGGGCATCTCGGCTCTTTCCACAGTTTGGCTATTGCGGACATTGCTGCTATGAACATTGGGGTGCATATGGCCCTTCTTTTCACTACATGTGTGTCTTTGTGGTAAATACCCAGTGGTGCAATTGCTGGGTCATAAGGTAGCTCTATTTTTAACTTTTTGAGGCACCTCCACACTGTTTTCCACAGTGGCTGTACCAACTTGCATTCCAACCAATAGTGTAAGAGGTTTCCCCTTTCTCCACAACCTCTCCAACATTTGTTGTTTCTTGCCTTGTCAATTTTTGCCATTCTAACTGGTGGAAGGTGGTATCTCAATGTGGTTTTGATTTGAATTTCCCTGATGGCTAATAATGATGAACATTTTTTTCATGTGTTTGTTAGCCATTTGTATGTCTTCTTTGGAGAAATGTCAGTTCATGTCTTCTGCCCATTTCTTGACTTGATTATTTGTTTTTTTGGGTGTTGAGTTTGAGAAGTTCTTTATAGATCTTGGAAATCAGCGCTTTGTCTATAGTGTCATTTGCAAATATCTTCTCCCATTCTGTGGGTTGCCTCTTTGTTTTGTTGACTGTTTCCTTTGCTGTGCAGAAGCTTTTTATCTTGATGAGGTCCCAAAAGTTCATCTTTGCTTTTGTTTCACTACCCTTTGGAGATGTATCTTGAAAGAAGTTGCTGTGGCCGATGTCAAAGAGGTTACTGCCTATGTTGTCCTCTAGGATTTTGATGGACTCCTGTCTCACATTTAGGTCTTTCATCCATTTTGAGTTTATCTTTGTGTATGGTATTAGAAAATGGTCGAGTTTCATTTGTTTTAATAAATCTTGCCAGATTGCCTTCCAATCTATTGTGATAATTCACATTTCTACCAGCAATGTGTTACTGACTTTTTAGTTCTTTGGCAACATTATATGTGTAAAGTGATGTTTCATGTTACTTTAACATGCAATTGCTTATTGTAAATTTAAACATATTTTCCTCTGTTGGCCGTTTGGATTCATTTTTCTAAGAGCCTACAGTTTACTTTTTATTTTTACATTAATTGAGGTGTAACATATATATAGTAAGATGTACAAATCTTATGTGTACAGCTGGATGAATTTTTGCATGAGTATATACCTCCCAGATCAAGATACAAAATACTAACAGCATCCCAGAAGACTTCTTAGTGCCCCTTTGCAAACTTATACATACTGCTACCTCACTCCATCTCCAAAGGGAATCACTGCTCTGACTTCTATCTCCTCAGGTTAACTTTGACTCGTCTTGAATTTCATGTAAATATTTCATATAATGAGCTCATTATTGTCAGCTTTTGTTACTCAATGTTATATGTATGACATTCAATTATATTGTAGAGAATGGAAGTACTTCAGTCTTTTCATTGCTTTTTATATATGAATGTTCTACAATTTAAAATTTTGGATTTTTTTACTTTGAGGCTATTAGGAATAGGGCTACTAAAATTATTATTTTATGTGTCTTTTAGCAGATGTATACAACCATTTCTCTTGGGTATATACCTATGACAATAACTATTGGGTCATAAGGTAAGCATATGTTTAGCTACTGCAAAATAGTTTTCCAAAAACTTTGTACTAATTTACATTCTCACAAAGAATACATGTAGGTTCCAGTTGCCTCATATCCTAGTTCATATGTGGTACTGATTGGTGGTCTTTTTAATTTGGTCATTCTGGTATGAAATGGGATCTTACTTGCTTTTAGCTTGTATTTCCTTGATGAGTAATGATGTCAAGCTTTTTTTTAACACCCTTTTTAGTTTTTATGAAGCCAATTTCATGAAGTGTCTATTCAAATCTTTTGTCTACTTTGTAATCACGTTATTTATATTTTAATTAATGATTTGGAAGGTTCTTATATATTTTGGATTCAAGCCTTTGTTGGATGTGTGTATTACAAATATCTTCTCCCAGTGTGTGGCTTCCCTTTCCACTCTTTAGAAAAACAGAAGTTCTTAATTTTAATGAAGTTCAACTTCTCAGTATTTTATTTTTTATTTAACAAAATTACATGTCTCAAGATAAAATATTCTCCTGCTTTCTTCTAGAAGCTTTATTATTTTGCCATTTATATTTAAATCTTTGATCTATCTTGAATAAAATTTTTGTAAGGGGTCAGAATTTATTTTTCCCATAGAGATACCTAATTATTCCACCATAATTTGTTGAAAAGACCACCTTTTTCCCCTGGAATACAGTGGGACTCGTAGTAAGTCAGGTGATCAGATACAAGTAGGATTATTTCTCAATTCTCTATTCTTTTCAATTGGACAAATTTATATCCTTAGGTTAATACCACACTGTCTAGATTACCATAGCCTTTTAGTAAATCTTAATATCTGGTAGTGCATAAGTTCTTAAACTTTGTTTTGCTTACTCAAAATTGTCTTGACTGTTCCACATAACATGTAAATTACATACACACACATATGCACACACACACACACACCCTGTGGTGATTTTGATTGGGAAAGTGATGAATCTATAGACCAATCTGGGGACAACTGACATCTTAAAAACTTTGAGTCTTCCATTCCTTGAAAATGGTATATCATTCCACTTATTTAGATCTTCCTTAATTTATCTTAACAATATTTGTAATTTCCAGGGTAAATCTCTTATACATATTTCATGTTGCTAACTTATTCCTAGAAATGTTAATGATTTTTGTGCTATTGTAAGTGTTAATTATTTATTATTAGAAATTCATTCAAAATATAAACAATTTTATATTGACATTACATCCAAAGACCTTGCTAAATTCATGTAATGTAACAGTTTGTAGATTCTTTGGATTTTTTGCATATATAATCATGTCCACTGAAAAAAATAATAGTTTTCTTTCTTTCTTTCTTTCTTTCTTTCTTTCTTTCTTTCTTTTTTATTTCTTTCTTTTTTACATTTCAGTTTCTTTCTCCTGCTTTTTTGTCCAGAATATGACATCCAGGATAATGTTAAGTAGAAATAGTGATAGTGAATTTGTGGTCTTCTTCCCAGACTTGGGGTAGAGGGGCAAACATTCAATATTTAATACTAATTATGAAACTATAATTTTTATACATACTCTTTATCAGGTTAAGGATGCCCCATTGTACTATCAGTTTTCTGAGAGTTCTTATGAATATGGATTGAGATGATCATGTATTTTTTATCATTTATTCTGTTAATGTGACGAACTAGATTGACTTTTTTTATTGGTTGATTTCATAATGTTAAGATGACCTTGCATTCCTTGGATAAACTTCACTTAGTTATGGTTTATTACCCTTTTCACATTTTACCAGATTCAATTTGTTAATCTTATATTTAAGAATTCATGTCCATTGTCATAAGAGATTAAAGTCTCTAATTTTCCCTTCTTTTAATGTTATTTTCAGATTTTGGTGTTGGGTTTATGTTGGTCTAATAAAACAGTAAGTGTTTCCTCTTTCTGGAGTCTCTGAAAGAGTTTATGTTGGATTGATACATTTTCTTCTTTAAATGTTTGGAAGAATTTGCCAGTGAAGCCTTCCCTTCCTGGAGTTTTCTGTGTGGGAAGATCTTTATTTGAAGATTCAACTTCTTTAACAGGTAAAAACTATTGAGATTTTTCAAGTTCCTCATATCAGTGAGATCATATGATACAAACTGAGGGTGCTGGATTGGAGGGGGGTGGGAGGGTTGGGGTAGCTGGGTGATGAACATTGGGGAGGGTATGTACTATGGTGAGCACTGTGAATTATGTAAGACTGATGAATTACAGACCTGTACCCCCGAAACAAATATTATATGTTAATAAAAATTTTTAAAAAAATTTATTTTTCATTCACTTCTCATGTCACTTTTGATAAGTTGTTTTTCAAGATATTTTTCCATTTCATTTTCAATGTTAAATTTATTGTTATAGAGTTGTGCAAAATATGCTTTATTATATTTTCAATTTAATTTCATGCCCCCTAAGTGTACGATGATAAAAACTTTTCATACCTAATAGTAATTGTTGTTTTCTTTTTCTTTTATTTCTTGATCAGTCTTGCTAAGTACTGCCAAAATTTTATTGAAATATTCAGAGATGCAACTGGTATTCGTCAGGTGTCTCCAGAGAAACAGACCCAAGAAGAAATACAGTAGTTCCCCCTTATCGATAGGGGATATGTTCTGAGACCCCCAGTAGATGCCTGAAACCATGGATAATACTGACATATTGAAACCATGGATAATACTGACACATATATATATATGTATATATGTGTGTATATGTGTGTATATACATATATATATACTGTTTTTTCTTACATATATATATATTGATGATAAATTGGACACAGTAAGAGATTAATAATAATAAAATAGAACAATTATAATATACTATAAAAAAAGTTATAAATGTGGTGTCTCTCTTTGTCTCTCAAAATATTTTATTCTTCTTGTGATGATGTGAGATGATAAAATGACTGCATGCTGAGGTGAAGAGGGAGAAGGACAGAGTCATTGTGATAAAGTTTTAAGCTACTGAAGAAATGTCAGTTTTCAGGCTGCAGTTGACCATGAGTAACTGAAACCATGGAAAGCAAAACAGCAGATAATGGGGGACTAATATACAGAGAGAGAGAGAGAGAGAGAGAGAGAGAGAGAGATTCATCATAAGGAATTGGCTTATATGATTATGGAGGCTGAGAAAATCCAAGAACAATCACTAAAATCTGTACTGGATTCTCCAGAGAAAGCAAACTGATAGAAATTGGTTCCCATGACGGTTGTGGCTAAGAAGTATCAATATCTGCAGGCAGCATCTGGAGACCAAGAAGAGTTGATGGTAGAGTTCCACTCTGAGTCCGAAGGCCTGAGAAGCAGGAGAGCTGATGGCATAATTTCCTGACTGCCTCCAGTTCCAAAGGCAGGATGTCCCAGCTTGAGGACAGTGAATTAGAGAGAAAATAATGCTCACTTACCCAGCCTTTCTGTTCTGTTCAGGCCTTTAATGAATTAAAGGCCCACCTACTTTAGGAACAGCAATCTGCTTTATTCAGTCTACTGATGCAAATGTTAATCTCATCCAAAGAAGTCCTCACCAACGCACCCAGATAATGTTTAACCAAACATCTAGGCACCCATGGCCAAGTCAAGTTGACACATTAGTAATCACACAACTTTTGGCTTTGTCAATATTCTTGACTACCCCTTTGCTTTCTATTTCACTTATTTTTGTTTATATATTTATATGTCCCTCTCCTCACTTTCTTTGTGTTTAATTTATAATTCCTTTTCTAGCCTCTTGGGATAAAAGCTTTGATCATAGCTTCTCAACCTTCCTTCTTCTCTGATATGTGCACTTAAAGCTTAAGTTTTCTCTTAAGCACAGCTTTATTTATGTCCTGTAAATTTCAATATGTCATATTTGTATTATTATTCAGTTCAAAATATTTCATAATTCCAATCAGGCTTTCCTATTTGACTCAATGTGCTATTTTGAAAGATATTGCTTTGAAAATTGAAATTCAAAATTTCTTGCAGATTTTCTAGCTATATCCTCTATTGAGCTCTAGCTTACTTCCAATCTGGTAGGAGAACATACTCTGTATGCTTTCAGTCTTTTTGATATTTCTTAAGAGTTTTTTCATGGCTCAGCATAGGTACTCTTTGTTAAGAGCTCCATCGCCACATGAAAATTTATGTATTCTTTCTTTGTCAATTAGGTCAAATTGGTTAATCATGCTGTTCACATTTGATATAGCCTCATTAATTTTTTCTCTGCTTGTTTTACCTCAAACTCTGATTATGAATATGTTTATTTTTTCTTCCATTTCTGCCAAGTTTTGGTTACTACAACTTGAAACTATGTTACTATCTTCAAACAAGTTTAGAACTATGGTTTTTTTCTTCTCAGTATGAAATATGCTTCTTGCCTTAAAGTCTATGTTGTCTGATATCAGTGGTGGCCCCACCTTAGTGTTTCATGTTATATATTTTTCTATTCTTCAACCTTCACTTACCAATGTTCTTACATTTAAAGTTTGTCTCTTGTAAATAGAATACAGTTGAGTCTTATTTTTCTCAAATACAGTCTAATAATCTTTATCTTTTCATTAGAGGTTTTAGACAATTTAAAATTCATGTAATTTTTGGTATTGTTTAAGTCTACTATTTTGTTGTTTCCTATTTATCCCATCTCTTCTTCTTTCCTCCATTTCTTCTTTCCTGCTGCCTTCTTTTAGATTAATCAAGTACTTTTAAAAATTCTACTTTACAAAAAAAAATTCTACTTTACCTAATTCACTAGCATTGTAGTAGTAATATTTTGTATTTTTTCCTTCAGTAGTTATCCTAGAAATTAAAATATGGATGCTTAACTTATTACAATCAAACAAATTAATATTTTTAGAATTTCCCAAATAGTATATGAACATTGAAGAAATTTAACAATAATCACCTCCTCCCATCCTTTGTGCTATTGTTATATTTCTAGATGTGCTAAAAAGCCCACAAGACACTATTATAATTTTTGTTTTAAACAATCAATATTCTTTTATATCTATCTACATATTCACCATTCTAGTACTCTTCATTCTGCTTTGCATTTCTTTGCTTCTATGTGGGATTATTTTTATTCAACTTGAATGACTTCACTTACTATATCTTAATGTGTGCTGGCAAAAAATATTCTCAGCTTTTCTTTGCCTGAGAACATTTTTATTTTACTTTATTCTTGGGAATAAACACACTTGATGATGATATAGTATCCTTTTTCTGTATTCATTACTTTATTTGCTAATGTATTTAAAAGGCTTCTTACATCTATGTGCATGAGGAATATTGATCTGTAGCATTTTTTTTCTTGTAATGTCTCATCTATTTTTGGTATCAGGATGGACTCAAAATAAGTTAGGAAGTATTCCTCCCTCATTGTTTTCTGAAAGTTTATAAAGTGTTTCTATTCTTTCTTCCTTAAGGATTTGATCAAATTAACCACTGAAATAGCCTATACCTGGATTTCTTTTTTTTTTTTTTTGGCGGAGGGGGGAAGCAGGGTGTGGGTATGATTCAGTTACAGAGTGATTTCAATTTGCTTAATAGATATAAGGAATTCAGTTTTTCTATTTTGTTTAGACTACAGTTCACCATAATAATCTCTTATTATTCTTTCAATGTCTGTAGAATCTGTAGAAATTTTCCCTCTTTTATTCCAGATGTTGATATTTTTTGTCTTTTCTCTTTTTCACTTGATCTGTATATCTATAGTTTATTGATTTTGATGATCTTTTCATCAAATGAAACCAGATATAGCTGTTGGTTTCACTTATTTTCTTTATTGTTTGTTCATTTTCTTTTTTTTAAGATTTTATTTATTTATTTGACAGAGAGGGACACAGTGAGAGAGGGAACACAAGCAGGGGGAGTGGGTGAGGGAGAAGCAGGCTTCCCGTGGAGCAGGGAGCCTGATGAGAGGCTCGATCCTAGGATCTTGGGATCATGACGTGAGCCGAAGGCAGACGCTTAATGACTGAGCCACCCAGGTGCCCCACTGTTCATTTTCTATTTAACTAATTTCTGCTCCTTCATTTTTTCCAACTTCTTTATTCTCTCCACTGTTGAAACTGTTTCTATTGCCATATCATCCAATATATTGATCTTTTCTTCTACGGAATTTACATTGTTATTAATCCTATCCAGTAATTTTTTTATTTCAGATATTGTATATTTCACTTTCAAAAGTATCATTTGTCATTCTTATGTCTTCTATTTCTCTTGTCATTATACTCACATTTCTCTTTAAATTCTATAACTCTTCTAAAGTCTGTTTCTTTTATTTCCACTATCTCTGTCATTTTCAAATCTCTTTCTATTGATTTTTTCCTTGTTATTACATTGACCTGCCTCATCTTACTTCATCCCCCAAAGGATTGTTTTTAAACATTCTTAGGATAAACCTAGGGTAGTCTTTTTGCTGGAGTTATATTTGTTCTAATATTAAGGCATGACTTCTGCATGCCCTGAGAATTCAACAAGATACTCCAGTTTTGCTAGTCAGGACTCAAAGATATGTTGCTCAACTTTAATTTCTTTAAGCATAGTTATTACTTTTCTATCCATGTTGTTATCTGCCTATTTCAGTAGTTCTAATTCACTAGGCACATGATCTAGTTCTCAAGTACCTCTAAGAGGCAGCATTCCTCAAAATGATAAAGTTAAATGACTCTTACCAGGGCCTCTAGAACCTTGCTGAGAAACCTAGAGGAAGCCTTCCTTTTCCTCACAGTCTCAAGCACAGGACTAGGATGACTCAGCCACTTCTCCATTGGAGGCCAGGGAGACCAATCATATTCATGATATATAGCCAATATTACTCTTCTCCTATAACCTCCTTGATCCACAATGCTTGTAAATCAAGCTATTTTCCAGGGTTGCTCACTTTATGATCTTTATCCCAGCTCCCCTATGCAGATTCCTAAGTGTTTACTGAACTCACTGGGAAAAAAAAAAAAATTCCCTTCATTTGTGTTCTCTACTAATGTTCCCACAAAAACCAAGGGCTTCACTGAACCCAGAAGACTATAGGCCTCAGTAGACGTTTAACTAAGAATATGCAGTTAAATCAAAATTGGACAAGGAAGAAAAGAATACAATGTGCCTACTGCAATTTTCTTGAATCCCCTCTCAATAGTAACTTTCACTTTTAAGACATTTCTATTTCTCCTTCCCATGTGTCCTTCCTCAGTACTCTTCTCCAGGAGAGAAAAGCTAAGTTTGTAAAATAATCCATGTTCCTGGTTAATTTTATCCAATGAAAGCTATCTGCATTTCAATCATGACTTTTATAAAGAGTAACTTAATCTAAAAGCATGTATCTTTAGGACTTTTAAATATAATGACAAGCTGGGGAAGAAAACATTTTCTGTGTGATTCCAATTATAATCATCCTAAAAATGGAATTGCTACATTGTAGGATATGAATATATTCAGCTTTATTAAATATTTTACCAATAACAGTGTATAAAACTGTTGTTACTCCACATCCTCCCTAACACTTGGGATTGCAAGACATTTAGAGTTGTGGAAGTCTGATGGTATAAAATAGTAATTCATTTTATCTTTACTTTTCATTATTACTTGACATTTGGATAACCTCTTCCATGAATTGATTATCCATATTATTTATATCATACTAGATTTTTTTCTTCCTTATTTGTAGATGGCCTTTGAACATTTGGGCTATGAATCCAGTGCTAAAATACTGCAAATATCTTCTCCAAATCTGTTTTCTGTCTTTTAGATTACAGTTTTCTATGTTAAATTGTCAAATTTATCAATAGTTCACTTATAGTTGATGCCTTATGTTCTTGTATTCTTGTGTTCTTGTTTAAGAAGACTTTTCCTACTTTAAAATCACGAAGTTATTGTTCTATATTTTTTATAAAATGTTTTAGTTTTGCTGTTCAACATTCAAAACATATTCACCTGGAATTTATTTTAGTATGATATGAGATAGGGTTATAATCTAGGGATATAATTATTTTCTTCTTAGGGCAAATTAATCTTTATAGTCCCATTTATTAAATCCTTTCCTTTCCTCTGCCAATTTATACCCTATCTTCCAATATGTATCTATTTCTGTTTTATACCAAATGTATCTACTTCTGGGCTCTTGTCAATTGTCCATCCCTGAGTTAACCTCAGAGATCAATGCTTTATTGTTAAGGGTGGGTGGGTGTCATTAACACCATGACATCAAGACCAGAGAGGTATTAAGTGTGCTTGACACACAGGGATCTCTGATGATGGTGAATAGATCATGATGTCTATAGAGTTGAGATATAAGAATAGCTGACCAAGGTGTTGTTTGGTCTGTGTATTAAAAAAATTGAGATCTGGTAAGGAGAAGTTTGATGTCAGTACTGTAATGGAAAATCATCACTTCCACCCAGTTTTCAGATCTACATTTATCAACATCATTTGGAGGGGAGGATAGATCCCTTTGAAGAATGACCCTGCAATGCTGCCATGGGTTATATATTATACTAACTATAACATACCTTCTTTCTTGCTTTAAAGAAACCTGAAGTCATATGCCAGGAGAAGAGCCACTAGGGAACAAGTAATAATCAGACCTTCTGAAGAGATGCAAAATACTATCACAGTCCTCCAGTTGAATGAGAGCTTATGGAAACCAGGTAATCAACACAATTATAGCTCAGGATATCTGATAGTGGGTCCAATAAGTCCTTGAGCCTACTCTTTGATAATTTCCTCAGGTTCTAAATGTATAATTGATGCAGATATATGTAGCAGCTCACATAAGTTGGGGCAAGAGATATTATGGAAGGAAGTTCCTGAAATTTGCATCCTACCTAAGGTAAATAAGAAGTAATCAAAGTAAATCAGAAGAAATGCCAGATCTCATAAAGAATTGCAGAGATATCCACCACCATCAAAGCACTGAAGGATGCAGTGGTGGTGTATCAAATCTCTATCAATTCATCTAGGCCTTCATAAACCCAAGATGGATCACAGCAAATGAGGGTGAACCTGTGTAAACTTAACAAGGAAGGTCACATTTACTGTGTACAATATCTCTTTACTGGAGCAGATCAGCACAGCTTCTGGAATTTATTTATGAAACAAAATTTCCATAACTATGAAGGATTAGATGGAGTTTACCTTGTCTCTGCAAGGACAGCAGTTTACTTTCACTGTCCTGCCTTGGAGCTAGTTAACTCTTGCACTCTCTACCATAGTTTATCACTGAATTTGGAAGTAAATAATAGAAAAAATTATATATATAATGTGTGTGTATGGTTTTTTCTTTGATACTACTAACTAGAAAATATACAGTTGATCCTTGAATAATGCAGGGGTTGGAGCATTAACCCCCGAAGTAGTCAAAAGTCATGTGGAGTCCACTTTACTAACAACCTACTGTTTACTGGAAGCCTCACCAATAACATAAAGTTGAGTAACACATATTTTGTATGTTATATGTATTATATACTGGATTCTTACAATAAAATAAGCTAGAGAAAAGAAAATGGTATTAAGAAAATCATAAGAAAAAGAAAAAAACATTAATTACTGTACTGTATTTATCAATGCCATTAGTTTATATCATCTGTTTATAAGATGAATTATCTGTCAGTACCTATTTCAGTATTGTCCTATATGATATAAAACACTATAGACTGGGGTGCCTGGGTGACTCAGTTGGTTAAACATCTGCTTTCAGCTCAGGTCATGATCTCAGGGTATTGGGTTTGAGCCCCACGTCAGGCTCCTTACTCAGCAGGGAGTCTGCTTCTCCCTCTCCCTCTCCCTCTGCCCCTCCCCACCACTCATGCTCTCTTTCTCTCTCCCTCTCTGTCTCAGTAAATAAATAAAATCTTAAAAAATATTTAAAAAAACACTGTAGATGTTATATATATTACTAACACTAGACATCAAAAATGAAGAAAAGACAATGTGAAAAATTCATATTTGTTTATAGGTATAATGATTCGTGCATTGATAATGAAGAAACAGCAATAAGATTGTTTTATTGTGGTCTAGCCGATACACTAATGAATGAATCATTATAAAATTTTTATGACATTCAGTTTTGCAGTCATATTTATAATACAGTATTGGAAAAATTGTTACCTTTAAAAAAAAAACACCTGTGATCATAGACTGATATACAGTTTCTCCAATTATGAGAGAAGAATACTATATGGTAATGTAATTCTTTGAAAGCAAAGTTATAGAGCAGTAAGAAAACTAACACATTATTAATTTTATATTAAATATCATTCACTTTATGCCTATGTAAAGAGAGACTGCCCATTTCCATACAAGTCTTGCACACACATATTCTACAGGACAAATACTTAGGCAATGATGATGATAATGACACAAAAATGTCTCATACAGCTCTTGCCATACAGTTTCTAGATTTTTACATGAAGATGCTCACATACATACACAACAGATAAGTTTATTAACTGTATGGCATGATAATTATTTACTATTCATTAAATGGAAGTGGATCATCATAAAGGTCTTCATCCTTGTTGTCTTCACATTGAGTAGGGTGACAAGGAGGAGGAAAAGGAGGGTTGGTCTTGCTGTCTCAGAGGTGGCAAAGGGGGAGGAGGTGGAGGAGGTGAAAGGGGAGGCAGGGAGAGGCAAACACACTCTGTGTAACTTTACAGAAATACATAGTAATTTCTGTCTGACTTTTTTGCCTTTTCATTTCTCTATAAATGTTCCTATATAGTACCAATCCTTTTTCTACTGTTTGCTTTAGTTTTGGTGCCCATATCACAGAAGGGTCCATGACCTAAAAGACATCAGGAACATTCTGGAATAATCAGAACCTCTCTGTCAGGTTGTCTAATGTCAATTTGTTTTCTGGCACTGCTTCTTCTATGTCTTCCTCCTCATGGTCTGAGTAGTTCAGAAGAACTCATCTCCATCAAGTCATCTTCTGTTAATTTCTTTGGTGTGGTGTTTATTAGCTCTTGAATTTCCACAAGATCTATATCTTGAAACCCTTCACACCCCACCTCCTTTACCATATCCACAGTCTCTTTCATGATTTCCTTGATTGGCTCTGTCATAAATCCTGTGAAGTCATGCACAACATCTGGACACAGTTTTCTCCAACAGGAATTTATTGTTTTGGGCTTGATGGCTTTCACAGCTTTTTTTCTATAACAATGATGGCATCTTCAATGGTATAGTCCTTCCATACTTTCATGATGTTCTTTCTATCAGGGTTCTCTTCCATAGCATTGACAATCCTTTCCATATAGTACCATGTGCCATGAGCCTTAAAGTCCTGAATTAGAGACATTGTGTTTGAGGATAAGTAGACAATTTCAATTTCAACACCTTTGGGGCTGAACTAATGGGGTTCTGAGTGGCCAGGGGCATTGTCCAATATCAGAAGACTGCCTTTAAAAGGCAGTCCCTTACTGGCAAGGCACTTACTGACTTCAGGAACAAAGCATCAATGGAACCAATTCAGAAAAAAATGTTCTTATTGTCCAGGACTTCCTGTTGTACAACCAAAACACTGGCAGCTAATGTTTATCTTTCTCCTTCAAGGCCCAGAGTTTAGCACCTTTGTAGGTAAGGGCAGTCCTGTTGGTAAACCCAATTCTATTTCCACAAAAGAGTAGAGTTAGCCTATCCCTTCCTACCTTAAATCCTGGTGCTCACTTCTCTTTCTTTCTAATAAATATCCTTTGGGGCATTTTTTTTCCAGAATAGGGTACTTCTGTCTGCATGAAAAATCCATTCAGGCAGATATTTTTCCTCCTAAATAACTTTCTTTTTTATTGATATTTTTCTAAAATTTTATTATGTTATGTTAATCACCATACATTACATCTTTAGTTTTTGATGTAGTGTTCCATGATTCATTGTTTGCGTATAACACGCAGTGCACCATTCAATACATGCCCTCTTTAATACCCATCACCAGGCTAACCCATCCCCCCAACCCCCTCCCCTCTAGAACCCTCAGTTTGTTTCTCAGAGTCCATAGTCTCTCATGGTTCGTCTCCCCCTCTGATTTCCCTCCCTTCATTTTACCCTTCCTACTATCTTCTTTTTTTTTAATATACAATGTATTATTTGTTTCAGAGGTACAGGTCTGTGATTCATCAGTCTTACACAATTCACAGCTCTCACCATAGTACATACCCTCCCCAATGTCTATCACCCAGCCTAAATGACTTTCTTAATGGCACCTGGGAATCATCTGCTGCCTCTTGGTTGGCAAAAGCTACTTCCTCTGTTATCTTGAGATTTTTTAAGCCAAACCTCTTTCTAAAAGTATCAAACCATTCTTTGCTGGCATTAAATTCTCCAGCTTTATTTCCTTCACCTTCTTTTTGCTTCAAGTTGATATATAATGACTTTGCTTTTTCTCAAATTACGTTACAGTTTATAAGTAGGCCTTTCTTACAGCAACCTACACCCACATAAAAGCTGCATTTTCAATATGAAATAAAAGAAAAAGTATTTCACAAGAAGTGCAAGGTTTTCATGCCTGTTGGCATAGCTATAGTGATGGCTTCATGAATTTTCTACTCTTTTTTTTACAATGGTTCTTACACTGGATTCATTTATCTTGAAATGGTGGGCAACCAGTTACAGACTTCAATTTATGGTACATATCAAGCAATTCAACTTTTCCTTGTAATGTTATGACTTTTCTCTGACTCTTGGGAAAACTTCTAGCATCACACTAGTGGCATTTCGTATGGCTCCCATGGTGTTAATGTTTACAGTATTACACTGAACATGGTGAAAAATACATGAGAAGTGAGAGAGATCACTTTTTACTACAGTATACAATTTATTTGAGACAAACTGCTCACGTTAATATGATTAACATCACATGGCATTCCAAGCAGATACTTACAACATTTGGGCTCATTGTAATAACAACAGGAGGTATCTAGGAAATTATTTTAGTAGCATAGCATGTATAATAGCTAATTTTATGCAGTTCTGATATGGCATCTTCACATTTCTTTACATTTTTTCTCAACTGTGAATGGTGTCATGTATGTCCTATGAGTATTTATGTGCATAAGTTTCTATAAATTTTAACTTTTTATAATAGATTTATATGTATTTTATGAAAGTAAATGATAAAATAGACTAGTATCTACATATATTTATGCATTCATGACATATCTAACTTTTTCTTAATTTTTTTTATATTTCTAGGCCATGCAGTTCATCTGTGAGTTTTTTTAAATTGTCACAAATCTGCAAAATATTTCCAATATATTTATTGAAAAACACTCATCTATAAGTGAACCCGTGCAGTTCAAACCCATGTTGTGCAAAGGTCAACTGTATTTAGTAACAGTGATTTCCCATTTTATTTCCTAAGTTTCCATGCTTCTGCACATGGGTAGGCTAATTGTATCTAGAGCTTTGTAATAAATTTGTCAAGTATTCCATTTTTTTTCCTTCTTCTGCAGATGTTAAACACATGGCATTCAGATGTGAATTTTCTTTTGACATGCAATAATCTTCAAACATTATGATTGCAATGAAAACTTTTTCATGTTTCCATTTCAGAAAGTAAGGGCATTATAAAACTCCCCAGCCATTTGAAGCTCTTCTGCACCATGAAATGAGTGAAATTCTGTGGGTTTAGAGGTTGCTAGCTGATTTCAACATGCAGTTGAAGATATCATTACTACTTTATTCATACTATGATATTCTTGTTACTATATTTTATATTCTTTACAAATATCAGTCCTGAAAGATAATGAAACATTTTGCTTTTAACAAAACATTCTGAAACTACTCTATGCCTAATTTCATAATAATAACCTATTTGTTTGAACCCAGAACTCAGGCTTCCTTTATATCCCTGATGTACCATTTTAATTTCCTATACCTATTTTGTTAACATGTCAGGAGTTATGAAATAGATAATATATAAGATCTGAGCACTAATAATCCATTTTCACAGATGTGCTTTTCTATACTTCATTAGCAGACTGAATCCCATACAACTTCTATAAATTGGCCTGAAAAATCTCATCTCAATGAATTAGACACCAATATTAAGTCTTTCTTAGGGAAAAAAAGTGCATATTTTCTCCAAGAGGTACTCATCTAGTTATTTCCCATTTTCATATTCATAGATATAATTTATCTGATTATCTCAGTAACACCTTCGGATCTGAGGAAATCAGATAGGTAACAGAAATAAATCTTTAAAGACACAGGCCAAGACATATGAGCCACACTTGTAAACAGATGGTTTAAGATGATGACTAGGAAAATACTGAGAACAGATTTCACCTAATTCAGATTTTTAAGACTATCGGTAGTTATCAATAACTATTAGTATAACAGGTCCCTCAGAGAGATGGAAATATTATACTCAGGGAATCATAATCATGTGATGAAATGAGCACTACACTTTTTGAAGGTCTGACTCCAGACTTCAGTCTATTGCTTGTTAACTGTGTGACCTATGACAAGTTATTGAGCCTTTGTCTCATCATCTGCAAACTGTGAATAGTAATACCTACCTCAGAGAACTGTGAAAATTAAGTAATGACACACACAATATCTAGTACATCATAAGGCCTTATTGAATGTTAGGGTTTTGTTCGTTTGTTTGTTTTTACAAAAAACTATTTTAATAGGAAAAAAGTCCTGCAAATTAGAGAGTTAGTCAAGATGGTATCTTAAATCCCCTCCAGTTCTGTTTCTGATTCTACAATTCCAAACAAAGACAGAAGAGTCAGAGAAACAATCCACACTTAACTCTAATGTAGATATTCAAATGCCATCATACATCCCATCTACAACATGGTGCTCTCACATACTGTTGTTTCAGCATATTCAGAGCAATCTGACCATGTAGTATATTCACTAGACCACTGGGACAAGAACAAGTATTCTAGTTAAACAGACAGACTTTTCCTGGATTGGAATTACAGTCCCTAAATTCAAACCTAACTCCCAGGATAGATCCCTTTCCAACATGCCTGAGAACATAGACTAATCAAATCCATATATCTCCTACCTTAAGGGAGACTGTGCTAACAACTTTGTAAATACTGCTTTATACAAATCTTAAAAGTCAAGTTTAACAATAAAATTAAATGCATACTCATGGGAGATGTTGATGGGAAAAATGATAATGAGATTGCCTCTAGGCCACCTCCTGATGGAAAGTTTTTAATGGTTCTGTTTGGATTTATAATTCTTTTGTTAAAGCCTATTCTGTTTCTCTTATATTGTTTTTGTGAGTTGTTGGTTTTTTTTTTTTTTTTTTTGAAGATAGAGGATAAAAAAAATCAGGGCAGTATAACACTTATGTTGTACAGGAGATTATTTGATATTTTATTGGGTGCCATCTTAGTAATACCAGGATGTATATTTTAAAGAGCATTGTTTTTTGGTGTCTTATTAACCTGGTTTGAATTCTAATCCCACCAGTGCTAGCTAAATGACCTTCCACAAAGGCTTACCTTCTCTGATCTTCAGTGTCCTCATTTGCATAAAGATGGAAACACAAGCAATTAATTCAGAAAGAATAAAGTGAAAATAATGTGGTAACTGGTTGACTGTTAGTTCCTGCTTCCCATTACTGTATTTCCTCTGTATTATCATCATGAGAATCCAACAATATTTAATGACGAATATTCTCTCATCTGCCCCTTCATTTATATCTTTTATAATTTTCTCCTTGTTTTTCCATGCCCCAATACCACTAAAAAGACCCCATCGATGAAAGGCAAGTAAAGACTAAGGAACTGTTACTAATTAAAGAACTTAAAGAGACATGACAATTAAATGCAACATGTGATTCTGGATTGCATCCTGAAATATAATGGACATTAGTGAAATATTTGGTGAAATACAAATTAAATCTGTAGCTGTAATACTACTTCACCAAGGTTAACTTCTTGGTTTTGATCATTGTAATGAAGTTATATAAGATAATGTTCTTGTTTTTAGTAAATGCAAACTAAAATATTTAAGACTAAAGAAGTATTATATGTGCAACTTATTCTCAAATGTTTCAGAAATATATGTGTTATATGTATAGGCCTACGTATAGTCATTTCTCATTCATGGGTTCCATATTTGCGAATTTATTTACTCACTAAAATTTATTTGTAACCACAAAATAATACTTGTGGCACTTTTGCAATCATTCATGGACATGGGCCTTGTAATGAAAATTTGAGTCACACAATTTGAGTCTACACTTCCCAATTGATGCCAAATAAGTCATGTCCTGTCTTCTTGTTTCAACTCTCATACTGTAAATAAGTGTCCTTTTCACAGTTAATTCAGTGCCATCTTGTTTTTTCATTTTTGTTTTTTGTTGGTTATTTACTGTTTAAAGTGGCCTCCAACATAGCACTGAGTCTCTGTCTAATGTTCCTAAGTGCAAGAAGGCTATGATGTGCCTTATAGAGAAAAGACATACTTAGACAAGCTCCCTTCAGGCATGGGTTATAGTGCTGTTGGCCTTGAGTTCAATGTTAATGAACCAACAATACATGTTTCTAAAAGTGTCTTAAACAGAAACACACATTAGACAAGATTTTGTATTGATCAGTTGAGGGAAATGTGAGCAGAGACTCATGGGAATCTAATCCTGTATTTCCCCCAGGAGCTCAGTATTTGCTAATTCAGTGTTTGCTGTGACTTTATAGAACAGACCTACCACAAATAATGACAATAGAGGAAGAACAGGAATGAGAGCAAAAGTGATAAAATGTTAATTTGGGGAATCTGAAGGAAGACTCTACCTTTTTTTTTTTTTGTAGCTTTTCTGTGTAAGTCTGAATTTTTAAATGATGTTTAAAAAAAACAAACCTGTACCCTTTGTCTAGAACCCCCTTTCAGGGCCAACAATTACCTAGAGACACTGGAAAAGGGTGAGAGAGGCTAACCCAAGAGTAGGATGCTGAAGAGCGAGCATCTATTTACTCAGGCTGGCCATGGCAGCATGATTAGGCAAGAGGGTGTAGTCATGGTCAGGAAAGAAAAGAAGTACAAGAGATATGTAGAGCCCTGGATGTGAAAAGAATCATGGAGTCAGAAGCCACTCAGATTTGCAGGAAATTGATTTGCAAGATTTGAAATGAATTAGAGCAAAGACTTCAGGTTTAAAACCTTAAACAATGCAAGGTCTTTGGAAATTCTGCTTTTATGGGTACTGCTTACATGGCATTGGGTCAGCCTGATAGCTTTAAAAGAAGCAGGTAAGACCAGATACTTTCTTCCTCTGCATTAATATTCATCTTTTCTCAACATTGTAATTCTTCCAAAGTCATTTGTCAAAACCTCTTTCGGTAAAAAAATGAGATTAAAAAAAAATAATTGATGAACAACAACAAAAACCGTCTGTTCCATCTGAAGTAAAATGTTTATTTGTGTACTGAAATTGATATATGTGTTTATTTGGTTGTGTGGTTTGGGAGAGGCTTTTCGCTTGTTTGTTTAGAAAGTAAATGCAATTAACAATATATCCTGAACACATTCTTAAGTGTATTTGTTCCTAGAGTGTCACACATGTATAAAAGATTCATAAATCATAAACACACAGCTTAATAACTTTTCACAAAGGGATCAACAGAGAACATCATCAATACTGCAAGGGTCATCCTATTCCTTCCCAGTCATTATGTTCCCCCAAGGACGCCCCTATCCCAACTTCCATAAATTAGTTTTGCCTATTTTTAAACTTTATATAAATGATATACAGTATGTATTCTTTCTCATCTGGTCCTTTATTTACTATTATCTTTATGAAAATCACTGATGTTTTTCTATGTAACAATTCTTTGTACTTTCTCATTACTATACAGCATTCCATTGTCTGGAGATACCAGAATTTATTTATGAAGTCTACTGTTGAAGGATATTTGTGTTGTTTCCAGTTTGGGGCTATTATAAATAATAATACTATGTACATTCACGTTTTGGTACACATCTGCCCATGGGGCTTATATTTAGTTGTAAAATTGTTGGGTATGTGTATATTCAATGTTGAGCTTTAATCTATCAGATAGTTTTCAAAGTTGTTAAACCAGTTTAGATCTCCACTATAAGTACACGAAACCTATCCTGGACAACTTTTTATTATTGCTTCCTGTCTTTATTTGATTATATTCAGAGAACACGTTCTGAAAAATGTCTACAATTTGGAAGGTAAAATTTGTTGTGACCAGGTACATGAACAACAATTTAAAATATTCCAAGGATATAAAGGAAAAATTGTAAAATCTATGTTTGCTTACACATACACACATTCATAAAATTGAGACCTGAATACCTTTGGAAAGATAGCATATTCCTAGATACAAAGACAATACCATACAAATGTCAGTTTTCCCCAAAACTAATATATAAATTTAAGTCATTTCCAAATAAATTCTAATAAGGGATTTTTGTAATGTATAAATTATATTTTTAATTTCATGCATGAAACCAATTATGAAAAATTGATAACTGAAAATTAAAAATAAAATGGCAAAGGGGTGCTTCTTCCTACTAAACACAATGCATTAGTCTCAAGTTACCATAATCTTAATAGAATATGTTGGCACAGGAATAGTCGTCAAATAGGAGAATATAGAGTCTACAAACTTATCCCAATACACATGAATTTTACATATAATAAAAATGGTTTTACAATATATTGGATAAAATGCACTTTTTTCAATGACTATCCATCTAGGAAAATAAAATTATACCCTACTAGGTATCATGTGAAACTAAATCACACATAATCTTAAAAACGAAATATTAAAAAAATAAGTAGTAAAATATTTAAAATCACATTTGTGTAACTTTGAAATGGAAGATGACTTAAGAATATTGTAAAGCTCAGAAGCCAACAAAAAGATTATCAATAGATTTGGGTACATAAAAATCTCAAAACTTTCTGTCAAAATTCAAAGATAGACAGAGAATATATTTGCAATATATATGATGAAGCTTATAACAAAAGAAAATGGCTGGATAAATTGTGTTTTCAAAACTAAATGTTACTGAACTATTAAAAAGAATGCATTAGATCTATTTGCATTGACATGGAAAATGGCCATGTCTTTTAAGAAGGAAAAAACGTGCATTCTGAGAAAATGATGGCAGTAGCCCAGCTTTTGGATATTTCTGAGTTCTTACATAAAAATAGTCAAAGTGTCTAGAGAGCGAAAACAAAATATTTACAACAAAATCAGTAACAAGTGAACCCCAAAATACAAACAGATACAGACAAACCACCAATAACTATAAGATCTAAATGTTACTGACATCTGTATGAAAGAAAGCAGAGGAAAGCAAGGGGGCACCTGACTGATCTAAGAATAGTATAATATGGAATAGTCACCTTAAACTCTGGGAGGCCAATTCGAGAACAGTAGCTGCATCCAGGAAAGGTTTTGTACCCTATAATAGTGTATAAATGCAAAGAGCCATGGTAAGGACGAAAGAGTTTGTATCAGTCTAGCCCCTGTGAACTCTTGAAACTGAATTTGCAGGGCTCCTTTGTAGTACAGGGCCATAAATTGAGGAAAAATGGATGGGAACAAAATGAAAACTGATCCTACTGGGATAAGACGGACAAAGAAAAGAGAAGAGTCAAAAAAAAAAAAATTCAGCAAAGTGAATAAAGCCAGGAAATCTTAGAAAGCATTATGTCATATTTTTAACACTACACAAAAGCAGAAAAGGAAATTTTGTGAAGGCAGAAGGCTATATGAGCCAGGCTCCTTATAAAAATTCAGAAGTATTGAAATTATTAATATTAAAATGAGCAATATAAATTATTGAAATCAAATCCCATTCAGAAATACTACATAAAAAAGAATCAGAACCAGAATGACATCTCTTCAGCAATAAAAACTTGCCAGAAAGATGTATTCAAAAGACAGTAAAATATTGCAAAGTACTATTTCAAAACAAGTTAAAAGACATTTAAAAATGTACAAAATATGAAAAAACAGTATAATTCAATATTATAAAAATTACAAATTGAGATGAGAGAATTCACAAATTAGAAAGAAGATATAAAATCATTTTAGAAATGAAGACTAACCTAGAAGGAAACAGGAGTGGATTAACCACAACAAAAATTGTCCTTATTCTTTTTTAAAGATTTATGTATTTATTTGAAGGAGAGTGTATGAGTGGGGGAAGGGGCGGAAGGAGAGGGAGAGAGAAAATCCTAAGCAGATTCCCCACTGAACACAGAGCTGGATGCAAGGCTTGATCCCATGACCATGAGACCATGACCTGAGCCGAAATCAAGAGTTGTCTGTTTAACTGACTGAACAACCCAGGCACCCCAAAATTATCTTTAAATACAAATGATGAAAAAGGGAAAGGATTTTTTAAATCAAAAGGAAATAAGAAAAAGATTTCAGATAGTAACATATAGCAAGAATAAAAAAGATCCAATATATGGATAAGAGGAGCCCTAACAAGGAAAATCAACATAACTAAAAGATTATAAACCCTTTCCTAAAATAATAACAAAAAATTTTTGCAACTATGTATTGAAAGAGCACAATGTGTACTTGAGTATGTAGACTCAGAGCAACCAAACTAAGATATTCTAGTGAAATTATTAGGCTTATAATAGAAAATTAAAAAGCTTTGGAGTTCAAGAGAAAAAAGCACATGATTTATAAAAAAATATAAAAGTATATTATTATCAGACTCTTTGTCATCTTATCTTTATGCCAGAAGGAAATAAAGTAATATATTTAATGTAGTCAAGGAAATAAAATATGAGCCAAGTAATTTCTACCCTGTGAAATGGATCTTTAAAATTAAAAAGCACTAATTGTTATCAATAGCCAAGAATTTAGGGACTATTGTTCCCATGGAATCTTCTTAAGAAATCTACTATAAAAGTGACTTAAACCAACCAAAATGACCAAAGAGACATTTACACAAGGACTGATGATGAGGAGTAAATATATAAATACATATAGAACTAATTAAAATTAAAACAAATTCTAGAATCTCACATGTAGCTGTATTATAACTATAAAGAGAAAAAGAGTAAGACAGCATATTTAAAAAGTTTTAACTATTTCCAGTAATCATAATTAGTGGTATAGTATTAGTATTTTGATAAAACTCATGTGTAGAGTAAAACAAATGGATATTTATGGGATATTTTAATTGTAACATTTCCTATGACTGCAGGATTCTCAGAATGCAAGAAAAAAAAAATAGCAGTGTAACACAGACCAGATTAAGTAAAAACCATGTCATTCTGAATTTTAATTTGAAATATTAAAAACATATGAGATATTTTTAGAGTATATGTGTGTGTGCATCCTATCTGTCCACTGAAAAGGTCTAGAAACAATCATCAATCCAATAGCAAGGATCACCAATAGGGCCTCAGAAATGTGGCCTTGAAATGCTATTTCCCAATTAAAAACAGAGAGCGGTGGTGCTTCCTGGAAACATAACCGATTCTGGTCTGGGAAAGGAGATGAACAAAAAGAGCATGTAATAGTTTAATATACCAGATAGCATGAAACTATTAAAACCAGTTATTATTATTATATATCTATAAGAACCATCTTGAAGAAAAGTCCACTATCCAAAGACAGAAATTTTGAACTTCAGTAAGAATAAGAATTGCACTGTATTAAAACTCAACAAATATGTTTAAATACATGATTTCATAGCATTTTCCTTTTCTTGTCTTCATTAGCTAGGAATTGCAGTACAACGTTGAAAAGGAATGGTGAGAGGGAACATCTTGCCTTGCTCCTGATCTTAGTGAGAAAGCTTCAAGTTGCTAACAATTAGCTCTAGGTTTTTTTGCAGATACTCCTTATCAAGTTGAGGAAGTTCTCTTCTATTCTTAGATTTGCTGAGAGTTTTTATCATGAATTAGTATTGGATTTTGTCAAATGCCTTTTCTGTATCTATTGATATGATCATGATATTTTTCTTCTTTACTCTATTGATGGATTACATTACTCAATTTTCAAATATTGAACCAGCCTTGCATCCCTGGCATAAATTCCACTTGGTCATGGTATATAGTTCTCTTTATACATGGCTGGATTCAATTTCCTAATATTTTGTTGAGGATTTTTGTATGTGTGTTTATGAGAGTCATTAGTCTGCAGGTTTCTTTTCTTCTATTGCCCTTGGTTTTGGTATTTGGGTAATGCTGGCCTCATATAATGTTAGGAAGTATTCCTCCGCTCTAATCTCTTGGAAGAGATTGTAGAGAATTAGTGTAATTTCTTTCCTAAATATCTGGTAGAATTCACTAGTGGACCCATTTAGACCTGGTACTTTCTGTTTTGGAAAGTTATTAGTTATTTATCATAGTTATTTATTTTTAAAAACTAATTAGTCATATTCTGAGGATGACTAGAATCCAATTCATCATCTTGAAAACTGGGTAAATAAAAAGACAGAATTAAGCATTAGTCCTGTCATTCCAATTAAATTTTACCCTTTGGTAATTAAATAGTAGATGTGGGAATTGGCTCTTTGGTAAATAATATATTTTGAACAAATAAAACAATAAATGAAAAATAAATAATAGAATAAGAATATCACCATTTTGAGAACAAATACTTTGGGTAATGGCAAACTAATTTCCTAATGGATCAAAAAACAACTATAATACAAATACATAATGTAAAAATACAAAAAGTAGGCTGCCTGAAAGCACCGCTGAGTGAACAAAAACTGACATATTCTGGTGAGGAGACATGCTCAAAGGAGAAGATTTATATGTACTGGGTTTCCATTTGCATGAATTTATCTGGGAGCCAGACATATTCAGCACAGTTTTATTCCTAATAGCCAAACACAAGAAAAAATTCAAATGTCCATCAACTGGTAAACTAACAAATTGTGGTAAATCCACACAATGGAATACTACTATGTAATAATAAAGGAACAAATTACTGATCTACATACAGACAAAAGTGAATCTCAAAAGCATTATGCAATGTGAGAAAAGACACATACAAAAGACTACCTAGTGTATTAGTTCATTTATTTAAAGTTATAGAAAAGGCAAAAACTATAGAATAGAAAGATTAGTGATTTTCAGGATATAGTGGATGGACACAGGAGTTCGATTGCAAAGAGGTCTAGAGAACTTTTTGAGTGATGGAAATGTTTAGTTTCATCATTGTTACAGTTTCTTGACTATACATATTTATCAAACTCATCAAATATCACATTTAAAATTGGTGAATTTTATAGTATATAAATTATACCACACTAAAAGTGATTTAAAAATAGAGGGAAAGCCAGAATTTTCATGCTGAAGAAACTCAAACTATTTATGCATTTGCCAAAGTTCTTGGATGTGGATCTGAGTAAGCCTCTGAATCCACCTGTTCATTTGAAGGAATATAAAAGACAAATGACTGTGTTAAATTGTACCAACATTATAAAATCAACAAGATCCAGATTATGAAAACTCTACAGGTCAAATGGCCTGGATTCTTCAACAGACAGTTTTACAGACTTAAGACATATTAAATTGGGGGGGGCAGACTTGGTCAGTACTGTATAGGGATTCACACTTGGCTAATAAAAACACAAAGACATCTCCCAGATTCCAGCCCTGCATGTAAGAAGCTTAGAAGTCACCACTCCATAATAACGAGTAACAAGCTGAACCAACTGGAAAATAATTCTTCTTATATCCATCAGAGAAGTGAGGTCACAGAGGAAACTGTTGCCCCCCAAATTGGAGAGAAAGAGAAGCAAATACAGAGAATCACAACTTCCAGGAGCAGAAACCCACGAGCAGAAATGTCCAGAGGAATGAGTGCTGGGGCAGGAAAATTTAGACTGTAAATGAGAAATTACTGGAGGCTTAGTGTGGACGACTTTGAGAGTTAAAAACTCCAAGGGGACCCAGTCACAAATCAGTCTTCACAGTTTTGTGAGTTTCACTTCCATGAGTTCTACAAGGTCCTCACAGTAAATATCAGAGAAGAATCCCCTCTGTGCCTCCATTATGAAGGGGGGAAAGGTAACCATCTTGAAATATGCTGGATTATTCTTTTCTTTTTAACAAGGCCTGCCCTCAGGAAAAACTAGAGTCCAGAATAATGATTATTAAGCATGAAAAAAGCATAGAAGACACTAGAGAATCCCTTTCTGGAGAAATAAAAGAAATAAAATCTAACCAAGTCAAAATCAAAAAGGCTATTAATCAGATACAATTAAAAATGGAGGCTCTAACTGCTAGCATAGATGAGGCAGAAGAGAGAATTGGTGATATAGAAGACAAAATGATAAAGAATAAAGAAGCTGAGAAAAACAGACATAAACAGCTACTGGATCACAAGGGGAGAATTTGAGAGATAAGTGATACCATAAAGCAAAACAATATTAGAATAATTGAGATGCCAGAAGAAGAGGAAAGAGAGAAAGGGGTGGGGGCAGAAGGTATACAGGAGCAAATTATAGTGGAGAATTTCCCTAATTTGTAGAAGAAAACAGGCATTCAAGTTCAAGAGGCACAGAGAACCCCCCTCAAAATCAATTAAAAAAAGGCCAACACCTTAACATATAATAGTGAAACCTGCAAAGCTCACAGATAAAGAGAAAATTCTGAAAGCAGCTTGGGACAAAAGGACATAGCTGGCAGACCAGAAAGTCCTGGCATGATATTTTCAGGGTGCTAAATGAGAAAAACATGCAGCCAAGAATACTTTATCCAGCTAGGATGTCATTCAAAAAGAAGGAGACATAAAAAGCTTCCAGGACAAACAAAAACTAAAAGAATTTATGATCACTAAAGCAGCCCTACAAGAAATATTAAAAGGGATCATTTAAGCAAAGAAGGGCCCAAAAGTAACATAGACCAGAAAGGAACAGAGACAATAAAGAGAAACAGTGACATTACAGGTAATACAATGGCACTAAATTCATATCTTTCAATAATTACTCTGAATGTAAATGGGTTAAATGCCCCAATCAAAAGACACAGCATATTAGATTGGATAAAAAAGCAAGACCCATCAATATGCTGTCTGCAAGAAACTCATTTTTGACCCAAAGACACCTCCAGATCAAAAGTGAGGGGTTGGAAAATCATTTATCATGCTAATGGACATCAAAATGAAGCTGGGTGGCAATCCTTATATCAGACAAATTAGATTTTAAACCAAAAACTGTAATGAAAGATGAGGAAGGACACTATATCATAATTAGAGTGTATCTGACAAGAAGATCTAACAACTATAATATTTATGCCCCTAAAATGGGAGCAGCCAATTATATAAACCAATTTATAACAAAATTAAAGAAATGCGGTGATAATAATACAATAATAGGAGGGAACTTAAACACCCCATTCACTGCAATGGACAGATCATCTAAGCAGACCAAGGAAACAAGGGTTTTGAATGACACTGGACCAGATGGACTTCACAGATATATTCAGAGCATTCAATCCTAAAGTAACAGAATACACATTCTTCTGTACTGCCCATCGAACATTTTCCAGAATAGATCACAAACTGGGTCTTAGATCAGGTCTCAACTGGTACCAAAAGACTGGGATCATTCCCTGCATATTTTCAGACCACAGGGCTTTGAAATTAGAATTCAGTCACAAGAGGAAAGTTGGAAAGAACTCAAATACATGGAGGCTAAAGAGCATCCTAATAAAGAATGAATGGGTCAATCAGGAAATTAAAGAAGAATTTTAAAAATTCACGGAAACAAATGAAAATGAAAGCACAACTGTTCAAAACCTTTGGGAGGCATCAAAGGCAGTCCGAAGAGGGAAGTATATAGCAATACAAGCCTTTCTCAAGAAACAAGAAAGTCTTAAATACATAACCTAACCTTACACCTAAAGGAGCTGGAGAAAGAACAGCAAATAAAGCCTAAACCCAGCAGAAGAGAATTAATAAAAATTGAAGCAGAAATCCATTAAATCAAAGCCAAAAGAACAGTAGAACAGATTAATGACCTAAGAGCCGGTTCTTTAAAAGAATTAATAAGATCAAAAAACCCCTGGCCAGACTTACCACAAAGAAAAGAGAAAGGACCCAAATAAATAAAAATCATGAATGAAAGAGGAGAGATCACAACAAACACCAAGGAAACATAAACAATTATAAGAACATATTATGAGCAATTAAATGCCAACAAACTAGGCAATCTGGAAGAAATAGATGCATTCCTAGAGATGTATCAACTACCAAAACTGAACCAGGAAGAAATAGAAAACTTGCACAAACCCATAGCCAGTAAGGAAATTGAAACAGTAATCAAAAATTTCCCAACAAACAAGAGTCCAAGGCTGGATTGCTTCCTGGGGGAATTCTACAAAACATTTAAAGATGAATTAATACCTATTCTTCTGAAACTGTTCCAAAAAATAGAAATGAAAAGAAAACTTCCAAACTCGTTTTATGAGGCCACCATTACCTTGATCCCAAAACCAGACAAAGACCCCATCAAAAAGGAGAATTACAGACCAATATCCCTGATGAACATGGATGCAAAAGTTCTCACCAGCGTACTAGCCAATAGGATCCAACAGTACATTAAAAGGATTATTCACCACGACCAAGTGGGATTTATTCCTGGGCTGCAAGTTTGGTTCAACATCCGCAAATCAATCAATGTGATACAATACATTAATAAAAGAAGAACCATATGATCCTCTCAAAAGATGCAGAAAAAGCATTTGACAAAGAACAGCATCCTTTCTTGATTAAAACTCTTTCCAGTGTAAGGATAGAGGGAACATACCTCAATATCATAAAAGCCATCTACGAAAAGCCCACAGCAAATATCATTCTCAATGGGGAAAAACTGAGAGCTTTTCTCCTAAGGTCAGGAACACAGAGCAGGGATGTCCACTAACACCACTGCTGTTCAACAAAGTACTAGAAGTCCTAGCCTCGGCAATCAGACAACAAAACAAAATAAAAGGCATCCGAATAAGCAAAGAAGAAGTCAAACTCTCAGTCTTCACAGATAATATGGTACTTTATGTGGAAAACCCCAAAGACTCCAACCCCAAATTGCTAGAACTCATACAGGAATTCGGCAAAGTAGCAGGATATAAATCAATGCACAGAAATCAGTGGCATTTCTATACACTAACAATGAGACAGAAGAAAGAGAAATTAAGGGATTAATCCCATTTAAAATTGCACCCAAAACTATAAGATACCTAGGAATAAATCTAACCAAAGAGGCAAAGAATCTGTGCTCAGAAAACTATGGAATACTCATGAAAGAAACTGACGAAGACACAAAGAAATGGAAAAAAGTTCCATGCTCAGAGATTGGAAGAACAAATATTGTTAAAACATCTATGCTACCTAGAGCAATCTACACATTTAATGAAATTCCTGTCAAAATACCATCAACTTTTTTACAGTGCTGGAACAAATAATTCTAAAATTTGTATGGAACCAGAAATGACCCTGAATAGCCGAAAGAATGTTGAAGAAGAAAACCAAAGCTGGGGCATCACAATGCTGGACTTCCAGCTCTATTACAAAGCTGTCATCATCAAGACAGCATGGTACTGGCACAAAAACAGACACATAGATCAATAGAACAGAATAGAGAGCCCAGAAATGGACCCTCAACTCTATGGTCAACTAATCTTCAACAAAGCAGGAAAGAAAGTCCAATAGAATAAAGTCTCTTCAAAAAATGGCATTGGGAAAATTGGACAGCCACATGCAGAAGGATGAAACTGGACCATTTCCTTAAACCACACACAAAAATAGACTCAAAATTGGATGAAAGACCTGATTTGAGACAGGAATCCATCAAAATCCTAGAGGAGAACACAGGAAACAACCTCTGTGACCTCGGTTGCAGCAACTTCTTGCTAGACACATCTCCAAAGGCAAGGGGTACAAAAGCAAAAATGAACTATTGGGACTTCATCAAGATAAAAAGCTTTTACACAGCAAAGGAAACAGTCGACAAAACCAAAAGACAACTGACAGAATGGGAGAAGGTATTTGCAAATGTCTTATCAGATAAAGGGCTATTATCCAAAATCTATAAAGAACTTATCAAACTCAACACCTAAAAAACAAATAATCCAGTCAAGAAATGGGTAGAAGACATGAACAGACATTTCTGCAAAGAAGACATACAAATAGCCAACAGACACATGAAAAAGTGCTCAACATCACTCAGCATCAGGGAAATCCAAATCAAAACTACAATGAGATTCCACCTCACAATGGTCAGAATGGCGAAAGTTAACAAAGCAGGAAATGACAGATTCTGGTGAGGATGCAGAGAAAGGAGAACCCTCTCACACTGTTGGTGGAAATGCAAGCTGGTGCAGCCACTCAGGAAAACAGTAAGGAGGTTCCTCAAAAAGTTGAAAATAGAGCTACTCTACGAACCAGCACTTGCACTACTAGGGATTTACTCCAAAGATACTCCAAAATGTAGTGATCTGAAGGGGCACCTGCACCCCAATAATTAGAGCAGCAATGTCCACAATAGCCAAACTATGGAAAGAGCCAAGATGTCCATCAACAGATGAATGGATAAAGATGTGCTGCATGTAATACTACTCAGCCATCCAAAATAATGAAATCTTGACATTTGCAACAATGTGGTTGGAACTAGAGGGTATTATGTTAAGTGAAATAAGTCAAACAGAGAAAGTCAATTATCATATGATCTGATTCATATGTGGAATTTAAGAAATAAAACAGGATCATGGGGAAGAGAGGAAAAAATAAAACAAGATGAAATCAGAGAGGGAGACAAACCATAAGAGACTCTTAATCATAGGAAACAAACTGAGGGTTGCTGGAGGGGAGGGGATATGGGAATGGGGTAACTAGGTGATGGACATTAAGGAGGGCACATGATATAATGAGCACTGGGTACTATATAAGACTGATGAGTCACTGACCTCTACCTCTGAAACTAATAATACATTATATGTTAATTAATTGAATTTAAATTAAAAATAAATTTTTTTAAAAAAGAAATAATTGATAAGTTGGACTTAATTAAAATTTAATACTTCTGCTCTGTTAAAAAAAAAAATGTTAAGAGAATTAGGAGACAAGCCACAACCTAGGAGAACATATTTGCAAAAGACACATCAGGTAAAGGACTATTATCTAAAATATACAAAGAGCTCTTCAAATTCAACAATAAGGAAATGAACAATCCAATTTAAAAATGGACAAAACATCTCATCAAAGAAGATATACCAATGTCAAATAAATATATAAAAAATGTTCAACATTCTATGTCATTAGAGAATTACAAATTTGAATGAGATTCCATTTTACACCTATTAGAATGACCCAAATACAAAACACTAACAGCAAATGCTAGTCAGAATACAGAGCAATGGGAAGTCTCATTCATTGCTGGTATGAATGCATAATGGTACAGCCACTTCGGAGGACAAGTATGCTGTTTCTTGTAAAACTAAACATTTCTTAGCATACACAATGCAGAAATTGTTCTCTTTGGTAGTTAGCCAAGTTAAAAACTTATGTCCACACAAAAATCTGCACACATATGTTTATAGCAGCTTAATTCATAACTGCCAAAACTTAGGATCAACCAAGATGTCCTTCAGTGGGTGAATGGATAACTAAATTGTAGTATATCCAGACAATAGAATATTATTCAGCACTAAAAAGAAATGGGCTATCAAGTCATGAAAAGTCATGAGGAATCTCATATTTCTAATATATTACTAAGTGAAAGAAGCCAATCTGAAAAGGCTATATATGTATACTGTATGATTCCAACTACATGATGTGCTGGAAAAGGCAGAAATACAGAGACAGTAAAAAGATGGGTGGTTGCAGGGCATAAAAAAAAGAAACAAAAAACAAAAACAAAAAACGGCAGAGGAGAATGAACAGGCAGAGCACAGAGGACTTTTAGAGCAGGTAAACAATTCTGTAGGATACTATAATCATGGATATATATCATTATACATTTGTCCAAACCCATAGAATGTACAACACCAAGAGAGAGCCCAAATGCAAACTATGGACTTCAAGTATAACTAATGTAATATATCACTGTAGTACAGGATGTCAATAGTAAGTTTGTGGGAGTGGAAAAGGGAGCCAGGGGCAGGGGTTATATGGTAACTCCCTTGGACTTTCCCCTCAATTTTGATATAAGTCTAAAACTCCTCTAAAAAATTAAGTTTATTAATTTTAAAAATAATATAGATTACTATTTTATTGACATGGAAACATGTGGGCATGTACAAACAGTGTGTCCAGGATGATCCTAATTTGTTTAATAAAATATGTTCATAAGTAAAACAACAACAAAGCAACGCAAGAAAGTGATTAAGAGTCAGGATAGTGGTTACTTGGAAGGGAGAGAACTCTTGTTAGAATGGGCTACATAGAGGGTCTTCTCAGCGGTAGCAGATTTCTATTTTCTTACCTGCCTTGTGTTCATATAAATAGTTCACCAAGCTTGCAGTTCTCCAAGTTTTGTCCCAGATAAGCATTATCAGCTTCACGAGGGAACTTATTAGAAATGCACATTTTCAGGCCCTGCCCAGGACTACTGAATCAGAAACACTTGAGATAGAAGGAGCAATCTATGTTTTGACAGTCTGTCCAAGTTTTCAGATGCATGCTAAAGTTTGAGAATCATTGCACTGAGACTTACATTTGTTCTAGGTAGTTTATTGATTCTACATCTTATTTTACAATAAGAAGGTTGAAAAATGTTTTTAATTACAGAATAAAGTAGGGTTTTTTAGCAATTCAAGGGGGGAACTTCTGCTATATATGTAGTTACAAATTTTATATGTTGATATAATAAGAATATGAAAGGACATACACCAAATTCCTAGCATTAATTAACGCAGAGAAGTGGAATTAAAAGAGATAATTTAACTTCTTTAAATTTCTATTGCTGATTTATTAATTTGAGTTCAATGTCAATTTCATACCTTAAAAGAATTATAAGATTTAAAAGATTAACAACACAAAAGTTACAACTCTAACTTAAGCATTTTCTAAATTGTGTTTCCTAGAATGCTAGTATCCTACCTGATATTAATAGATATCCCAATTAAAATGTTCAGTAGACAGCTTGGAGAAGCAAGATGGCGGAGGAGTAGGAGACCTAAATTTCGTCTTGTCCCAGGAATTCAGCTAGATAAGGATCAAACCATTCTGAACACCTACAAACTCAACAGGAGATTGAAGAAAAGAAGCAGCAACTCTCTGAACAGAAAAGCAACCACTTTCTGGAAGGCAGGATGTGCGGAGAAGTGAATCCGAGGTGATATTCAGGAGGATAGACAGCGGGGGAGGGGGCCTCCATCGGCCGCTTCTGAAGAAGCAGCAACTATCTGAACAGAAAAGCAACCACTTTCTGGAAGGTAGGATGTGCAGAGAAGTGAATCCCAGGTGATATTCAGGAGGATAGACAGGGGGGGAGGGGGCCTCCATCGGCCACTTCTGGCAAGTGATAGAGCAGTGGAGCACAATATCAGAACTTTTAGAAGTCCGTTCCACTGAGGGACGTCACTCCAGTGGCTAAGCGGGGGGTGGAGCCCTCATTGGGACAGTGTGGTCTCAGGACCCTCGAGGTCACAGAAAGACCAGGGGTGCCTGAGTGTGACAGAGATCCCAGGTATAGGAGCGGGGAAGCCGGCTGCAGAGACTGAGCCGAAGAGTGGGCTCTCAGCTCAGGGTTGCTATAAACTGATCGGCAGCACAGTCGGGCCACTGCTCCTCCAGCTGGGACCCAACAAGCGGCAGATCCAGGGAGACTCCCCTACCTTCCCCAGAAGGAGTGGTATGGGAGCACACCACAGGGATCTGCTGGGTTTGGAGACTCCACACAGGGTCGTGTGCCAAAGATAGAAATGCTCGGGTGAGCACGGACTGCAGCCAGAGATAGGGAGACAAGAGTGATTGACTGCTTTTCTCTGGGGGCTCACTGAGGAGTGGGGCCCCGAGTTCTCGTCTCCTCTGGGCGGAGATTGGGAGGCTGCCATTTTCACTCTCGTCCTCCAAAGCTGTACGGAAAGCTTGCAGGGAACAAAAGCTCCTGAGAGCAAACCCGAGCAGATTACTTAGCCCGGACCGGCAAGAGCGGGGGCAGTTCCACCTCCAGCAAAGACATTTGGGAACCACAGCAACAGGCCCCTCCCCCAGAAGATCAGCGAGAACACCCAGCCAAGACCAAGTTTACCAATCAATGAGAACAGCAGAACGCCAGCAAGAGGGGAATACAACACATAGAATTCATGCCATTTTTTCCCCCGATTCTTTAGTCTTTCAAAGTTGATTTTTTTTCAAATTTTTTTTTATTCTTCTTTTTCCCTTATTCAACCAACATCTTATCAATTCCTTTTTCAAAAATCTTTTTTATTTTTATTTTTAGAGTCATATTCTATCCCTTCATTGTAGTTAACCTTATTTTTGTTATATATATAAGTTGTTCTCTAAAATTTTGGGATACAGTTTCTTATAACAGACAAAAATAAACCCTAAACCTCTAGTGTATGGCTTTGTTCTAGTATACTGCCTGATCACATTCTCTCCCTTTCTTTTTTTTTGCAACCACCTTCTTATCTTATCAATTCTTATTATAAAATCTTTTATAATTTTCATCCTTACACTCATATTCTATCCCTTCATTGTATTTACCCTTATTTTTGTACATATATAAGTTTTTCTTTCTTTAAAAATTTTGGGAGGCAGTTTCCTCTAACAAACCAAAATACACCCAAAATCTACTGTGTCACTGATTTATTCACCAGCATGATCATATTTTTCTAAAAGATTTATTTATTTGAGAGAGTGAGAATGAGAGAGAGAGAGAGTATATGAGAGGGGGGAGGGTCAGAGGGAGAAGCAGACTCCCTGCTGAGCAGGGAGCCCGATACGGGACTTGATCCTGGGACTCTGGGATCGTGACCCGAGCTGAAGGCAGTCGCCTAACCAACTGAGCCACCCAGGTGCCCCCAGCATGATCATATTTAATTATATTCTTTTTTTTTCTTTTTTTCATTTTCTTTTTCCTTTTTTCTTTTATTCTTTTTCTTTTTTTAAATTTTTTATTGTTATGTTAATCACCATACATTACATCATTAGTTTTTGATGTAGTGTTCATTGATTCATTGTTTGTGCATAACACCCAGTGCTCCATGCAGAATGTGCCCTCTTTAATACCCATCACCAGGCTAACCCATCCACCCACCCTCCTCCCCTCTAGAACCCTCAGTTTGTTTTTCAGAGTCCATCGTCTCTCATGGTTCATCTCCCTCTCCAACTTACACCCCTTCATTCTTCCCCTACTGCTTTTTCTTTTTTTTTTTCTTTCTTTCCCTTTCTTTTCCCTGGTTTCGGGTCTTTTCTGATTTGTTTAGTGTATATTTTCCTGGAGTCATTGTTACCCTGTTAACATTTTGTTCTCTCATTCATCTATTCTCCTCCGGACAAAATGAAAAGACAGAAAAACTCACCTCAAAAAAAAAAAGAACAAGAGGCAGTACTGACTGCCAGGGACCTAATCAATACAGAAGTTAGTAAGATGTCAGAACTAGAGTTCAGAAAGATACTAGCTGAGCTTGAATAAAGCATGGCAGATACTAGAGAAACCCTTTCTTGAGAAATAAAAGAACTAAAACCTAACCAAGTCGAAATCAAAAAGACTATTAATGAGGTGCAATCAAAAATGAAGGCTCTGACTGCTAGGATAAATGAGGCAGAAGAGAGAATTAGTGATATAGAAGACCAAATGATGGACAATAGAGAAGCTGAGAAAAGAGAGATAAACAACTACTGGATCACGAGGGCAGAATATGAGAAATCAGTGATACCATAAGACAAAACAATATTATAATAATAGGAATCCAAGAAGAAGAAGAAAGAGAGGGTCAGAAGGTATATTGGAGCAAATTATAGTGGAGAACTTCCATATCAGTAGAAGGAAACAGGCATCAAAATCCAGGAGGCACAGAGAACCCCCCTCAAAATCAATAAAAATAGGTCAACACCCCAAAACCTAATAGTAAAAATTATAATCTCAGAGACAAAGAGAAAATCCTGAAAGCAGCTCGGGACAAGAGGTCAGTAACCTACAATGGTAGAAACATTAGATTGGCAGCAGACCTATCCAAAGAGACCTGGCAGGCCAGAAAGGACTGGCATGATATATTTAGAGCACTAAACAGGAAAAATATGCAGCCAAGAATACTATATCCAGCTAGGCTGTCATTGAAAATAGGAGAGAAAAAAAGCTTCCAGGAAAAATAAAAACTAAAAGAATTTGAGAATACCAACCCAGCCCTACAAGAAATATTGAAAGGGGTCCTCTAAGCAAAGAGAGAGCCTAAAGTAACATAGACCAAAAAGGAAAAGAGACAATAAACAGTAACAGTCACCTTACAAGCAATACATATCTTTCAATAGTTACCCTGAATGTAAATGGTCTAAATGCCCCAATCAAAAAACACAGGATATCAGATTGGATAAAAAAAGAAGACCCATCGATATGCTGTCTGCAAGAGACTCATTTTAGACCCAAAGACACCTCCGGATCGAAAGTGAGGGGGTAGAAAACAATTTACCATGCTAATGGACATCAAAAGAAAACTGAGGTGGCAATCCTTATATCAGACAAATCAGATTTTAAACCAAAGACTATAATAAGAGATGAGGAAGGACACTATATCCTACTTAAAGGGTCTATCCAACAAGAATATCTAACAATTGTAAGTATCTATGCCCCTAACATGGGAGAAACCAATTATATAAGCCAATTGATAACAAAATCAAAGAAGCATATCAACAATAATATAATAATAGGAGGAGAATTTAACACCCCCCTCACTGATCATCTAAGCAAAATATCAACAAAGAAATAAAGGCTTTAAATGACACACTGGACCAGATGGACTTCACAGATATATTCAGAACATTCCATCCCAAAGCAACAAAATACACATTCTTCTCCAGTGCCCATGGAACATTCTCCAGAACAGATCACATCCTAGGTCACAAATCTCAGCCGGTACCAAAAGATTTGAATCATTCCCTGCATATTTTTAGACCACAATGCTTTGAAACTAGAACTCAATCGCAAGAAGAAAGTTGGAAAAAACTCAAACACATGGAGGCTAAAGAGCAGCCTACTAAAGAATGAATGGGTCAACCAGGAAATTAAAGAAGAATTTTAAAAATTCATGGAAACCAATGAAAATAAAAGCACAACTGTTCAAAATCTTTGGGATGCAGAAAAAGCTGTCCTAAGAGGAAAGTATATAGCGATACAAGCCCTTTCTCAAGAAACAAGAAATGTCTCAAATACACAACCTAATCCTACACCTAAAGGAGCTGGAGAGAGAACAGCAAATAAAGCCTAAACCCAGCAGGAGAAGAGAAATAATAAAGATCAGAGCAGAAATCAATGAACTAGAAACAAAAAGAACAGTAGAACAGATCAATGAAACTAGGAGCTGGTTTTTGAAAGAATTAACAAGATTGATAAACCCCTGGCCAGACTTATCAAAAAGAAAATAGAAAGGACCCAAATAAATAAAACCATTTATGAAAGAGGACAGATTACAACCAACATCAAAGAAATACAAACAATTAGAAAAACATTTTATGAGCAACTCTATGCCAGCAAATTAGATAATCTGGAAGAAATGGATGCATTTCTAGAGATATATCAACTACCAAAATTGAACCAGGAAGAAATAGAAAACCTGAAAAGACCTAGAACCACTAAGGAAATTGAAGCAGTCATCAAAAAATCTCCAAAGAAACAAAAGCCCAGGGCCAGATGGCTTCCCAGGGAAATTCTACCAAACATTTAATGAAGACTTAATACCCATTCTTCTGAAACTGTTCCAAAAAATAGAAATGTAAGGAAAACTTCCAAACTCGTTTTATGAGGCCACCATTACTTTGATCCCAAAATCAGACAAAGACCCCATCAAAAAAGAGAATTACAGACCAATATCCCTGATGAACATGGATGCAAAAATTCTCACCAAAATACTAGCCAATATGATCCAACAGTACATTAAAAGGATTATTCACCACGACCAAGTGGGATTTATTCCTGGGCTGCAAGTTTGGTTCAACATCCGCAAATCAATCAATGTGATCCAATACATTAATAAAAGAAAGAACAAGAACCATATGATCCTCTCAATAGATGCAGAAAAAGCATTTGACAAAGTACAGCATCCTTTCTTGATTAAAACTCTTCAGAGTGTAGGGATAGAGGGTACAAACCTCAATATCAGAAAAGCCATCTATGAAAAACCCACAGCAAATATCATTCTCAATGGGGAAAAACTGAGAGCTTTCCCCCTAAGGTCAGGAATGCAGCAGGAATGTCCACTCTCACCACTGCTATTCAACAACAAACTAGAAGTCCTAGCCAGAGCAATCAGACACCAAAAAGAAATAAAAGGCATCCGAATTAGCAAAGAAGAAGTCAAACTCTCACTCTTTGAGGATGATATGATACTTTATGTGGAAAACCCAAAAGACTCCACCCCAAAACTGCTAGAACTCATACAGGAATTCTTTAAAGTGGCAGGATATAAAATGCACAGAAATCAGTGCCATTCCTATACACCAACGACAAGACAGAAGAAAGAGAAATTAAGGAGTCGATCCCATTTACAATTGCACCCAAAACCATAAGATACCTAGGAATAAATCTAACCAAAGAGGCAAAGGATCTGTACTCAGAAAACTATAAAATATTCATGAAAGAAATTGAGGAAGACACAAAGAAATGGAAAAACGTTCCATGCTCATGGATTGGAAGAACAAATATTGTGGAAATGTCTATGCTACCTCGAGCAATCTACACATTTAATGCAATCCCTATCAAAATACCATCAACTTTTTTCACAGAGCTGGAACAAAGAATCCTAAAATTTGTATGGAACAAGAAAAGACCCTAAGTAGCCAGAGGAATGTTGAAAAAGAAAAGCAAAGCTGGTGGCATCAAAATTCCAGACTTCCAGCTCTATTACAAAGCTATCATCATCAAGACAGCATGGTACTGGCACAAAAACAGACACATGGATGATTGGAACAGAATAGAGACCCCAGAAATGGACCCTCAACTCTATGCTCTACTAATCCTTGACAAAGCAGGAAAGAAATTCCAATGGAAAAAAGACAGTCTCCTCAACAAATGGTGTTGGGAAAATTGGACAGCCATATGCAGAAGAATGAAACTGGACCATTTCATTACACCACACACAAAAAAATAGACTCAAAATGCATGAAAGACCTAAATGTGAGACAGGAATCCATCAAAATCCTTGAGGAGAACACAGGCAGCAACCTCTTCGACCTCACCCACAGCATCTTCTTCCTAGACACATCACGAAAGATAAGGGAAGCAAGGGCAAAAATGAAGTATTGGGACTTCATCAAGATAAAAAGCTTTTGGACGGCAAAGGAAACAGTCAACAAAACCAAAAGACAACCAACAGAATAGGAGAAGATATTTGAAAATGACATATCAGAGAAAGGGCTAGTTTCCAAAATCTAGAAAGAACTTGCCAAAGTCAACACCCAAGGAACAAATAATCCAATCAATAATGGGCAGAAGACATGAACAGACATTTCTGCAAAGAAGACATACAAACGGCCAACAGACACATGGAAAAGTGTTCAACATCACTCGGCATCAGGGAAATAAAAATGAAAACCTCAATGAAATACCACCTCACACCAGTCAGAATGGCTAAGATTAACAAGTCACGAAATGACAGATGTTGGCGGGGATGCGGAGAAAGGGGAACCCACCTCCACTGTTGGTGGGAATGCAAGCTGGTGCAACCACTCTGGAAAACAGTATGGAGGATCCTCAGAAAATTGAAAATAAAGCTACCATTGGCCCCAGCAATTGCACTACTGGGTATTTACCCCAAAGATTCCAATGTAGTGCTCCAAAGGGGCACATGCACCCTGATGTTTATAGCAGCAATGTCCACAATAGCCAAACTATGGAAAGAGCCTAGATGTCCATCAACAGATGAATGGATAAAGAAGATGTGGTTGTGTACACACACACACACACACACACACACACACACACACACACACATTTTGGAATATTATGCAGCCATCAAAAAAACACGAAATCTTGCCATTTGCAATGATGTGGATGGTAATAGAAGGTATTACGCTAAGCAAAATAAGTCAATCAGAGAAAGACAATTATCATATGATCTCACTGATATGAGGAATTTGAGAAACAAGACAAAGGATCATAGGGGAAGGGAGGGAAAAATGAAACAAGACAGAACCAGAGAGGGAGACAAATCATAAGAGACTCTTAGTAATCTCAGGAAAAAAAACTGAGGGTTGCTGGAGTGGAGGAGGGTGGCAGGGATGGGGTAGCTGGGTGATGGACATTGGGGTGGGTATGTGCTATGGTGATCACTGAATTGTGTAAAATTGATGAATTATTGACCTGAACCCTTAAAACAGTTAATATATTATATGTTAATAAAAAAATGTTCAGTAGTCAATAAAGTTTAAAGAATATCTTAGAATTTCAAAATACAAATTAATATTGTAAATGTTATGTTTCCACATGTTTAGTTTTACCCAGTATTTCCCATTTTTTTAAAAAAAAATCTATGAATGCTTTCTTTCCCAAATTCTTATTAATATCTAGCAGCCATGGTGTGTTGGACCCAGCTTGTACAAAGATCCAGTTGTCCTCCTCTCTTCCCATCTCTGCATTCAGACACATTGAGTTGATAGCTTGAAATCAGCTACAGTGAGAGTATTTACACCATGGAAATCAGCAAACATTACAAATCAAGCCTCCACCTACCCCCAGAGCCAGTTGTTAAGCAATTTTCAGCACATCACTCTAGCAGACTCAACGTTTTCTAGGACACAAGAAATTCTGCATTACTTTATTTTGTTTTATTGGAATCTGATTGTCCTCGATAATTTTAAATTTGATATATTCTTCATTTATAATGCACAAAATATTATTACTCCTAGCACACTAAAATTCATCCATAAAAAACTTTTAAAACACTAAAAAGAATGTTGGGGAAGAGTAGAAGTTGAAGCAAAAGAAGTAGAAAGGTATCTTCAGCACTGTTGCTGTACAAGTATAGAAATCTGAGGGTAGAACAAAACATTTCTAATATTTGCAAAGAAGCAAAAGGAGACAATTTAAACATTTTATGTTTATGTGATACTGCTTTTCCTAGCTGGTATAAAGTTCTAATTATTTTTTTCTCCAATCGCAACTACTGCTAATCCCATCCGGTAGAAATAGCTTCAGTTTCCCCCACAGGCTAGTGTCTGAAAGTAGTTCTAGATTTGCGTATTTTTGGCTAAGATGACTACTGTTCTGAAGAACGTTGTCACATCTATGTCAAACCAGTAAGCAGCTTCCCCTGTCAGACTAGTTTGAAATACGGTTCCCGTAAACACCATCTTTGCTGGCACATACGTCATTCCTTTTATCCACTCTCAGCTACTTTTACATGGACTCCTCAGAAATTAAAACAGTACACCCACAGAAGAGTGGGACAGGGGCCAGTGGTTGGAGATTTTTGAACAGGTGGTGGGTGCCAGAGTGTGACAGTAAAGCTCATCTTTATAATGGACGATTCATATTATTTCTTAACCTTATAACAGAAGAGATATTATATAACCAAAGTCCCCTCTTGCCAAGCCTGGGTTGCTGGCAGCCACCCTCCTTAAACAGAATTAGAACACATCACACAGATAAACTATGTAGCATGCATCTATGAAAGCAGTAGTGGGAATCCCAGCAGCAGGAAAACAAATCCCGTTGCCCAGCAACAGTGTGGCCATGTGCCTTACAGTAACATCAAGCCCAACCCTTGAAGCAAGACTCCAATTCCTCATCCATGGAGTCATGCATACCAGAATTACAGACTTGCATGCCATAGGCTTCTGAGTGAAAGAGGAAACTCTGATTGTGAATTATACCATGGGCTTTCCTCACACACAGTAGTAGGAACTGACCATGAGATCAAACACAATTCTCATTGCCACATGTCTGTTCCAGGGATGATGCAGAGCCATTTACTGATATACGGTAAATCACAGTGAGAATAGATACAAAGTACATTATCATGGTGATAGGAGCATTTACATCATTATGATATTTATATCATTTTAATATATAAGACACTACATCATATTTACATTTAATTCTAAGGAACATTAGGTAAACAGTTGAGTTTTTGTAATTCAGCCCGCTCATAACACACATACCCATTCACACTGAAACCATGAAGATGAGCAAGTGTTACCAAAACTGAAGCATGCTTCTAGGCATTTCCTCTACTGGAAACTTCTCGGACTTATAAAAGCTCCATTTGTTTTCAGTAATCATTGTGGATGTCTCCATGCTGACAGGTGAACTTCAAACATCTTTTTAGGCTCATGTGAGAAGGAAACATCGATCTTATTTCATAATGAGAGCCATGGGAGTTGAAGATACTCTAAGGAACTCTTAGGACTTACTTTACATCCCTGATCACTGTCACTTGCTTCCAAAGTTTAACTCTTTATTTGACTATTAAAAACATAGCTATCCTTATCCAAATTTCAAAAGAAAGGGAATTTTCTAACTTGGTGCTATTTTGCCCTCATCATAATAACTACCACATATTGTGCACTTTCTTCAGGTACTTTATTTACATTATTTTATGTATTTATTACAACAATCCTATGGATTAGACAGTTTACAGATAAGAATATTAAAATTCAGAAAACTTATAGAACTTGCCTAGGGATGCATGATCAGCAAGAGGTAGAGCTAAGATTTTAACTGTCTTCCTGAAAAGCTGTTGAGGGTTCCCAGTTCAATATTCTCCCTCAACAGGACACCAAATATTCACTGCTCCTCTTAATTCTTGCTCCTTTGATTTCTCGAGTCAGCAAGACACAGGCACTATCTTCCAACCAGTCTTGTGAAAATCAAGAACAGGAAAATAAGTATCCTAGTTTGTTTATAATCTTATATGGTATCCCTGCTGGGAATGAACCCAATGAAAAAGGACTGAATTGCCTCCCAGATTCCCTTCTGAGAGTGTAGTTCTGAGGAAGGCAGCCATTGCTGCGTTGTAATTGAGATGAGTTGACTTTTGTGCTGTCTCTGTGAGATCTGCCCTGGCACTCACATTTCCTGGCCCTTAACTTGATGAATGTTGGCACAGCACAGTGGCTATTGCTTGCAGGAGCCTTAATGAATGATTGCATTCTGATTGACTTCTAGCCCAGACAAAATGCTGAATATACTCACTTTCAATACCCATTAATGCCTGGCTGAGTTTTACATGTAGACCAAAGTGCCTAATAAATGTAGCGTTAGATTCAGTCACAAAAGTGCACACCATCAAATGTGACTTGCAGCATGTACAGAGACATCAAGATAACAAGTGTAGTACCTACCCTTCAGTTGTGCTGTGAATCTAAAATTGTTATTAAAAAATTGTCTTAAAAAATAGGTATAAGTTTACAACTGTAGGTTGATTCAAGATGCCTCAAAATTGGTAACAAAATGAAAAGTAAAACAAAATTAATATGAATTTTTCTTGGTAACCAAGAAAGTTTGTAACATTAGCTTTTTGTAGGATGTCACTCCTAGGAATAAAATCTTTCTCCATTTTTGTTAGGTTGGTCTACACAATAGCAATACCATGTGCATCCTAATAAATAAGAAAAACTGGAACCTAATAAAAACTTAAGCAGAGGGGTGCCTGAGTGGTGCAGTCAGTTGGGCATCTGACTCTTGGTTTCAGCTCTCAAGGTCGAGGCATCAAGCCCTGGATCCGGCTCCATGCTCAACGTGGAGTCTACTTGTCCCTCTCCCTCTGCTCCTCCCCCTGCTTGCTAGCTCGCTCTCTCTCTTATTGAATCTTGTGTAATAAATTTTCTTTATAATAGTAAATATTATTTTTCCTTTTCCTCATGTCAAACAATATTCTTCAAAAATATTATAGATAATCTCAAGTATAATATCCAAATGTACAACAAAAAGAATTTCCCTAACCATTCTTCTACTAATGGATATTTATTTACAGTGTTTTTCTACCAAAGAACTCTGCAAAATTAACACGCACAAATATAAATCTTTGTGCAAGCTGTCTCCAAAAAGTGAAAATACTCTAACAGAGAATATGAGCTTTTTTAAGGCTGTTGAAAGATATGATCAGGCTGTTTCCCTAATCACTTCATATACATTTACACATCCACCAGCCATTAGAGGGTCCATTTCAACAAACACTTGTTAACATTGGCTATTTTCAAAAAATATTTGCTCATTAATAGCTACAAAAAGGTTTCTCGTGTTAATTTCATTTCTTTTATTTCTTTTTTTTAAGACATTTATTTATTTGAGAGAGTGAGCAAGCAAGAGAGAGAGCACAAGCAGGGGGAGCTGCAGAGGAAGAGGGAGAAGCAAACTCTCCACTGAGCCGGGAGCCTGATGCAGGGCTCAATCCCAGGACCCTGAGATCATAACCTGAGCCAAAGGCAGATGCTTAACTGACTGAGCCACCCAGGCACCCCTATTTTCTTTTATTTCTAATGATATTGAGATTAAGTATTAATGCTCTTAATAATTTATTTGTCTAACTGATCTATCATGGAGTGAAAATCTCTCATGATAATTAAATTCTGCTAAAACTACTTTGAATTTCTAAAAGCTTTCACTTTCTCTATTAGTGATACTATACCATTCCATGCATGAGGATTTTTTAATGTTTTTATCTTTGTTACTAATTTTACCATCTCTGGATTAAAATGAACCTCTTTATAGCATTTAATGTTTTTGCTTTATGGTCTACCTTATCTAGTACTAATACTGCTTTCTTTTGATTTCAAACATATAATACAGTATTATTAACTATAGTCATATAGTATATATGCTATACATTACATCCCCATGACTTACTTATTTTATAACTGAAAGTTTGTTCCTTTTGACCACCTTACCAATTTCATCTGCCCCTGGCAACCATCAGTCTGTTCTTTGTATCTATTTCATTTTTTTAAGATTCCACATATAAGTGAGATCATATGGTACTTGATTTTCTGTCTTTCTTATTTCACTTAGCACAATGCCCTCAAGATCCATCCATGTTGGGGCACATGGGTGGCTTAGTCAATTAAGTGTTTGACTTCTCAGGTCATGATCTCGGGGGTCCTGGGATTAAGCAGGGAGTCTGCTTCTCCCTCTCCCTCTCCTTCTGCCCCTACCCCTGCTCGTGCTCTCTCCCTCTCTCTCTCTCTCAAATAAATAAATAAAAATCTTTTAAAAAGATCCATCCATGTTGTCACAAATGGCAGATTTTCCTTCTTTTTTATGGTGAATGATATTCCATTGTATATACATACCACATTTTCTTTATCCATTTATCCATTAATGGACACTTAGGTTGCTTCTGTGTCTTGGCTATTGTAAATAATGCTGCAGTGCACACAGGTATGCATATATGTTTTCAGATTAGTGTTTTCTTTTCCTTTGGGTAAATATCCAGTAGTGGGATTGCTGGATCATATGACTGTTCTATTTTTAAGTTTTTGCAGAAACTCCATACTGTTTACCACAGTGGTTGCACCAATATTCCCACCAAAATGCACAAGGATGCCCTTTTCTCCATATCCTTGCCAACACTTGCTTATTTCTTGTCTTTTTGATAATGCCATTCTAAGTAGTTTAAGGTGATCTCATTGTGGTTTTCATTTGCATTTCCCTGGTGAGTAGTGATGTTGAGCATCTTTTCATGTGTTTGTTGGCCATCTGTAGGTCTCCTGTGGAAAAATTTCTATATGGTTCTTCTCATTTTTTAATCAGCTTGTCTGTCTGTTTGTTTGTTTGTTTGTTTTTTGCTATTGCATTGTATAGTTTCTATGTATTTTTTAGATATTAATTTCTTATCAGATACATGACTTTCAAATATTTTCTTCCATTAGGTAGGTTGTCTTTTCATTTTATTGATAGTTTTCCTCACTATGCAGAATATTTTTAGTTTGGTAGAGCCCCTTGTTTATTTTTGCTTTGGTTGCCAGTGCCTTGGGTGTCAAATCCAAAAAAATCAATGCCGAGATTGATGTTAAGAGGCTTACTGTCTATGTTTTTTTCTAAGAATTTTATATTTTCAGGTTTTATGTTCAAGTCTTTAAACCAGTTTGAGTTAATTTTTGTGTATGGTGTAAAATAATGGTCTAATTTTATTCTTTTGTATGTAGCTGTCCAGTTTCCTCAACACCATTTGTTGAAGAGACTGTCTTTTCCCCATTTTATGTTCTTGGCTCTTTTGTTGCAAATAAATTGACCATATATACAGGGGTTTATTTCTGGGCTCTCTATTTTGCTCCACTGATATATGTGTCTGTTTTTATGCATATACCATACTGTTTTGATTACTATAGCTTTGTAGTATATTAACTAATACACATTTATTGGTCTAACCAATACTTTGTCATGGTTCTACCAATATGTATTTTCTTTTTATCCTTTTAAAATTATTTGCTTTCTGATTTACCTTTATTTATTTTCCCTAAGTAGAGGTTTGGTTGAGGTTTTTGTTTGTTTGTTTTTGTTGTTTTTATTATCTTTGACTTGCAAAGGAAAATATCTATACTTATCCCTTAAGTAACTACCTTAAATTTTTCAAAGGCAGTTGTAAAATGATATTAAAGTAACCATAAGAGTTAGGGCAAAGTAATCATTTGTTAACTGCCACTGATAGAGAAAAAAAAAATGCTTTGTGCCTTTGCTTTTGAATATTCTCCAATTTCTAGATCTTAATTTAATTTTTCCTGTATTTTTCCTTCTTTAATGTCTTACACAATAAAAGCCAAATTTTGTGACCCATGTGTTAATTTAGATATTAGTCTAATAGTTTTTACCAATGATTTAGACTAGTTGCTTTTTTAAAACTTTTTACTTATTTTAATCTCTACACCCAATGTGGGGCTCAAATTCATGACCCCCTGAGATCAAGAGTCAAATGCTCCTCCCACTGAGCCAGTCAGGCACCCCTAGACTAGTTGCTTTCTGTAGCCACTATTTCCTTTGTCAAGAATTCTGTACTTTGACGCTATTTATATTGTTACAACTCAGATTTTCAAACTATGTATTTATGATGCAGGATAGCATATTTTTAATTCACACATAACAAAGAATGCCTTTCTGTTGCTTTCACACATTGATAACTTTACTGGGATTTTAAAGGATTGCATTATTCTGTTTTCATAAAGTTGACCTGTAATATACTTCAATGTATTCTAGCTTTAGGGGCTGAGGTCAGCCTTTTTGCCATGATGGACTTTTCTTTTTCTGGATCATTGTTCTTGATTCATTCTTTCTATTTTTCTATTTACAGAATTCTATTTTATATAAGTTAACCTTTTGATGAGTCATCTATGTCTCTTATTTTTCTCCTCTTAAGCTCTTAATTATGTGTGATTATATTTATTTTTTATTTCATCAATTCAACTTTTGTCATTTTGTTTCTACTGATTTCAATTTTATCTATTCATTAAACAATTAAAATTTCCCATACACATGCAGTACTTTCAGAACACAGATTGTTAGATTTTCTTTTTCCATAATGGCCCCCAAATCTATATTTCATATTCTCTCTCTTCTCTAAGCTTCAGTGATTTTTCATAAGTCTGATGGTTTTTCCTAATTACTCATCCTACAGAGAAGAATCTATTCTTGCTTAGTAGTGGCTTACAGTCAAATAGAAGACTGATAGAGTTTATATGGGTCCCTGCTTAAAACTTCTACATTTTTAAAGACCATAGCTTCAAGCAGAAGAAATTAAAAAATAAAGGGGAAATTACATTCACAGTAAATTTATATAGTAGGTTCAGAGATTCATAAGTCTAGAGGAATTAGGGAGAGAACTCCCCATAAGTCTAGAGGAATTCGGGAGGGAATAGACAATTATAGCAAAGAACTTCATTTCAATATTTATATGATTACCCTCCTGAAAGAGCAGGATTTCACATCACAAATCTCTCAAGGGTTGCAGCTTCTGGTTTCTGAAACATGTCCTATCTTGGTCACTTCCATCAACTCACTGTTTGTTCTACTTGCCACCTTGTTCACCAGCCACTCCTGCAAAGATCTTCCTATAATTTGCTGAGCACTGAGCTAATCACTGGAAATACGGTGGGAGGGAACAGACTTTTCCTACTCTTAAGGGACTGATGGAGGATACAAGCACAAGACAGTGTGTTTTAACATAATATGACAAGGTATATAATATGTAAATATTGGGCACTTTGGTGGTTCAGTGAATGCACATATATCATCATGTTGTAATATGCCACATGTAAATAAAAGTATTTCTGTAGAGCTACTAACTGAACTCACTTTGATTGATTTGATCTTTGAATGTGTTGAGACAAATTTATTTGCTGGTTTAGTTTGGTTTGTTCTTTTTATGTCATTAACCATCAAGTTACTTTGTTCTCAATAAAATGTAGGCTCTTTTCTGCTCTTTAAGACATCTTATGCCAAAATCAGGGTAAGAAACTTTTATTCTCTCCTCATATCTTTATATATTCACATATCTCAAAAACTTATTCAAACAGTTGCATCTAATGAGGTTGGAAGGCCAGAAACAAAACAATCAACTTGTTCTACTTGTGCATTTATTGATAAAGCAATCTGCACAATGAAACAATCATTATCACCAAGCTGTGTCTAAGTCTGCACACCATCTTCTTATAGTTTGCATAGACTATTATATCACCTTGAGCAAATTATTTAAACATGAATTAAAAATTCAAAAAGAACTACCTGGTTTTATATATATAATGTCTTCAGTATATAATACATACAAATATACATATATTTTATATATAAGATATTATAAATATATAGCTGTAATAGTATTTACCAATATAGGTACATATATATGGGCATATATGTCAGTGTCAATTTGAAATTGACAGTTTATTGGTGAGAACATGTGTATAAGCATTGCAGAGGAAATCTATTCATTATGAAAACCCTTACCCCTACAAGACAATATGGCAAGCACCAGAAGACAAGTCAGAAAGGAAGAATGAGGATGAAAACTCAAAGCCTTGACAAATCACTACAATAAGAGATTCTTTTCTCAATTTGCTGATGGTCTGTTTCTCCAGATTAATAGTAATCTGATACCATATGTTTAGTTCAACCCCTACAGCTTTTAGGGCATGCCTCTTTCAGATTCAGGCTGCCAGGTCAGCGGCTTCAACTGCTTTTGGCAGTGTTTTGATTTTTCACAAGAATTGTTACAGGAACTCTGAATCTGAGTTTCTTAGATAAACTTTGAAGTTAAGAGCTTTTATCTCTTCACTAGAGTATAAGACTGCCAAAGAAGCCAGTGATGTTCATGCATATTTATTTTTACTTACAAGTACTTCCATGCATGTTTATATTTACTTACAAATACTTTTAGAGTTTATTGAGAAGTTTGAAAATTGTCAATTTACTCTGACATTTATATTTATGTGTCCAAGTTAAACTTTTTAGCATTTTTTTTACCAATAATTTTATTTGGATGTTTAGACAGTATTTTGATAAAGGTAGGATCTTAAATGCTTAGAAAAATACCATTCTCTGTATATTTCATCATAAATTAAAGTGTTTTCATAGAAACAATATTGTTTGCTTTGGGGAAGAATACGATAATCACATACAAGTAAGTGAAAGACAAAATATATGAAAAAAAGGCCCCAATTTATGAAAAATGTGCCCAATTAATTTTTAATAAGTGAAAGAGTCAATAAAATGGACAAGCAAGTGGACATGCAGAGAAGTTTTAAAGTTCTTTGGAAGACACTGGATATTCTCAATTTATAAGGAAATATTTTCTGGTCTGTTTAGATTTTTCTAATCATTTTTTTCCAGGGGAGAAATATCACTCTATAGCATTCTCTCAAAAGCTTTGAACTTTGTAATTTGACTTTTAGGATAAAGGGGGTGGGGAACAGCTATAGACCATGACTTCAATGTTTTCAAGGGAATATTCACCTCAATTTTTTAAGAGTGAACTGACTCAGAAAGAGAGAAATTCTCTGGGACAGTTTTTGTCAACTTCTGGGGTTAAAAAATACTGCTTGGAGAAGTCTACTTCTTATATTATCTCTAATTCATTTAGGGAAAATGACCTTGTTGTGCAACTCTGTTTGGAACTGTTAATTAAGATTAACGAGGATCTTGCTGTTTTGCACTGGCTTGCTTCTTCGATCAAACTAGTTGAATCTGGACTGGTCTGACGTCCTGCCTGGACAGGGCTGACATTCTGCCAAGGAGTCAGCAATAGGCTGGGGAAGGTTAAAACACTGAGCTGGCAAGTACAATGTTTTGAAGGTTGAATTTGGGGCATGAACAACAGAAAGGAGGCCTGACACCCAGAGGTAAAGGTGGCAGGATCTAAGTTACCAATGTTGAAAAAGGCCTCTCCTCTGTATCAGAAACGTTTATGCTTTTTTCAATTATCAACTAAAAACCATGCACAGGCATTTAGAAAATTTCAACAATTAGAGTTACCACTGAAAAGCATGCAGACTTAAGAAATTCTGAAATTTTCAATGCCAGAGACCTGCATTGAAAATCATCTTTACTTGCCTGTTCTACATTTTTTATTTATTTATTTATTTTTTAAAGATTTTAGTTTTTATTTGAGAGAGAAAGTGAATGAGAGAGAGAGCACAAGCCTGGCATAGGGGAAGCAGAAGGAAAAGCAGACTCCCCACTGAGGGAGAGCTGACCCTGGGGCTCAATCCCAGGACCCTGAAATCATGACCTGAGCTGAAGGCAGACGCTTAACTGATTGAGCCACCCAGGTGCCTCGTGCCTGTTCTACATTTTTAAAAATATTAACAGCCTACATTTGTTTCCTATAAGTGTCCCAATTTTTGGTTTTAGCAGTAGAGAATGTTTCACTTTGAAAACATATTTGAAGAAGCAATGATTTTTTTAACAACTTACTGGATTCCATAAAGATAAATGATATAGAATTTCTATTTGGCAGATATGGGTATTTCAGCCACACAGGAGGGGAAACTACCAAAGTTAGAGGGGACAACAGCAAAACTCAAATATCAGTTTCTCCTGAGCAACAGACACTATTTCCTTCTAGCCAACAACACAAGATTGTATTATTTTGTTCATATTTCTTCTTTATGTAAACATGGAAATAGAAGTGTTCAGAATTTTCTAACAATTTAGCGGTCACACCTTAATAAACATGTCTTCATTTCATTATGTTGCCTATGTTCAGTCTCTCTGTGTGATGACTAATACATAATAAAATAAGAGGAATATTGTTAAGATGTCAGTTTTCCAGGTAGAACTTATACAGGAATTCAGTGAAGTGGCAGGATATAAAATCAATGCACAGAAATCAGTGGCATTTTTATACACCAACAACAAGACAGAAGAAAGAGAAATTAAGGAGTTGATCCCATTTACAATTGCACCCAAAACCATAAGACCTAGGAATAAATCTAACCAAAGAGACAAAGAACCTGTACTCATAAAAGTATAGAATACTCATGAAAGAAATTGAGGAAGACACAAAGAAATGGAAAAACGTTCCATGCTCATGGATCAGAAGAACAAATATTGTGAAGATGTCAATGCTACCTAGAGCAATCTACACATTCAATGCAATCCCTATCAAAATACCATCCACTTTTTTTCACAGAGCTGGAACAAAGAATCCTAAAATTTGTATGGAACCAGAAAAGACCTCGAATAGCCAGAGGAATGTTGAAAAAGAAAAGCAAAGCTGGTGGCATCACAATTCCGGACTTCCAGCTCTATTAGAAAGCTGTCATCATCAAGACAGCATGGTATTGGCACAAAAACATACACATGGATCAATGGAACAGAATAGAGACCCCAGAAATGGACCCTCAATTCTATGGTCAACTAATCCTTGACAAAGCAGGAAAGAAATTCCAATGGAAAAAAGTCTCTTCAACAAATAGTGTTGGGAAAATTGGACAGCCACATGCAGAAGAATGAAACTGGACCATTTCCTTATACCACACACAAAAATAGGCTCAAAATGGTTGAAAGACCTAAATGTGAGACAGGAATCCATCAAAATCCTTGAGGAGAACACAGGCAGCAACCTCTTCGACCTCAGCTGCAGCATCTTCTTTCTAGACACATCACCAAAGATAAGGGAAGCAAGGGCAAAAATGAACTATTGGGACTTTATCAAGATAAAAAGCTTTTGCACAGGAAAAGAAACAGTCAACAAAACCAAAAGACAACCGACAGAATAGAAGAAGATATTTGAAAATGACATATCAGGTAAAGGGCTAGTTTCCAAAATCTAGAAAGAACTTACCAAACTCAATACCCGAAGAACAAAAATCCAATTAAGAAATGGGCAGAAGACATGAACAGACATTTCTGCAAAGACATACAAATGGCCAACAGACACATGAAAAAGTGCTCAACATTGCTCGGCAACAGGGAAATCCAAATCAAAACCTCAATGAGATACCACCTCACACCAGTCAGAATGGCTAAGATTAACAAGTCAGGAAATGACAGATGTTGGCGAGGATGCGGAGAAAGGGGAACCTTCTTACACTGTTGGTGGGAATGCAAGCTGGTGCAGCCACTCTGGAAAACAGTATGGAGGTTCCTCAGAAAGTTGAAAATAGAGCTACCCTACAACCCAGCAATTGCACTACTGGGTATTTACCCCAAAGATACAAATGTAGTGCTCCAAAGGGGCACGTGCACCCTGATGTTTATAGCAGCAATGTCCACAATAGCCAAACTATGGAAAGAGCCTAGATGTCCATCAACAGATGAATGGATAAAGAAGATGTGGTATATATATACATTGGAATATTATGCAGCCATCAAAAAATGAAATCTTGCCATTTGCAATGATGTGGATGGAACTAGAAGGTATTATGCTAAACAAAATAAGTCAATCAGAGAAAGATAAGTATCATATGATCTCACTGATATGAGGAATTTGGGAAACAAGACAGAGGATCATAGGGGAAGGGAGGGAAAAATGAAACAAGATGAAACCAGAGAGGGAGACATATCATAAGAGACTCTTAATCTCAGGAAACAAACTGAGGGTTGCTGGAGTGGAGGGGGGTGGGAGGAATGGGGTGGCTGGGTTATGGACATTGGGGAGGGTATGTGCTACGGTGAGCGCTGTGAATTGTGTAAGACTGTTGAATCACAGATCTGTACCTCTGAAACAAATAATACATTATATGTTAATAAAAGAAATGTCAGTTTTCCCCAAAAATGTTCTATAGTTTCACTAGAATTCCAATCAAAGTCCAGCAGAATTATTTTGGGGGGAAATCATAAAGCTGATTCTAAAATATATATGAAAATGCAAAATAAAATAGCATCATAATAGCAAAAATAATTTTTAAAAAAGAACAAATTTGGAAAAATAACACTACCTTTCCAGACTTTTTACAAAGTTATGGTAATTAAGATAATGTATTGGGGAAACAATAAACATGTAGATCAAGGGAATACAATAAAAAGTACAGAAACAGACCCACGCTAACATGGTCAATCGATGTTCAATAAAGGTGTAAAAGCTATTCAATCATGAAAGGATAATCTTTTCAACAAATGGACTGGAACAATGAGCTATCAATTTTTTTTAAGTACCTTGATCTATACCTTGTACCTCATATAAAAATTAACTCAAAATGGATCATATATCTGTGGTTAAACCTAAAATCATGAAACTTTTAGATGAAAACAAGAGAAAATCTTTGTGACCTGGGGTAGCCAAAGATTTTTAGGCATGACACCAAAAGTACAAACCATTTTTTAAAAATGACAAATTGTCTTATTTTATTTTCCCTTCCCTTCCCCTATTTCATCACCCATTGTGTGTGTATGTACATATATATATATCATCACTTATTGTGTGTGTGTGTATATGTGTATATATAGATATAGATATAGATATAGATATAGCACATCTTCTTTATCCATTCATCTGTTGATGGACATCTAGGCTCTTTCCATAGTTTGGTTACTGTGCATATTGCTGCTATAAACATTGGGGTGCTTGTGCCCCTGTGAATCACTATATTTGTATCCTTTGAATAAATACCTAGTAGTATAATTGCTTGGTCGTAGGGTAGCTCTATTTTCAACCTTTTGAGGAACCTCCATACTGTTTTCCAGAGCAGCTGTACCAGTTTGCATTCCCACCAACAGTCTAGGAGGGTTCCCCTTTCTCCTCATCCTCACCAACACCTGTTGTTTCCTAACTTGTTAATTTTTGCCATTCTTACCGGTATGAGGTGGAATCTCATTGTGGTTTTGATTTGTATATCCCTGATGCCAAGAGATGTTGAGCACTTTTTCATGTGTCTGTTGGCCATTTGTATGTCTTCTTTGCAGAAATATCTGTTCATGTCTTCTGCCCACTTCTTGATTGGATTATTTGTTCTTTGGGTGTTGAGTTTGATACGTTCTTTATAGATTTTGGATAGTAGCCCTTTATCTGATAAGTCATTTGCAGATATCTTCTCTCATTCCATAGGTTGCCTATGAAAACAGAGAAGGAGACAAACTTTCATTGGAAGCAAACTGAGGGCTGCTGAAGGGGAAGTGGGTGGGGGGGATGAGATAACTGGGTGATGGGCATTAAGAAGGGCACTTGATGTAATGAGCACTGTATGTTATATGCAATGATGAATCACTAAATTCTACCTCTGAAACTAATAATATAATATACGTTAACTAAATGGACTTTAAATTTTTTAAAAAATAAAAATTTTTAAAAATTAAAAAATATAAAAATGACAAACTGGACGCCACAAAAATTAAGAACTACTTTTCAAAAGGCACTATTAAGAGAATGAAAAGGCTAGCCATATACTGGAAGAAAATGTTTGCAATACATACATCTGATTTTTTTTCAAAAACCTGTATATACGTAATATAGAAAGATCTCTCAAAAGTCAATAATAAGAAAGCAAATAACCCAATAAAATAAATGGGCAAAAGATCTGAATAGATATTTCACCAAAGAAGATATACAGATACAGTAAATACATGGAAAGACGTTCAGCATCTTTTGTAACTAGGGAAATACATTAAAGCTACAATGATATAACACTAAACACCTATTAGGATGGCTAAAAAATATTTTCTTTTACATCAAGTTCTGGTGAGAAAGTGGAGCAATTAACAGTGGGAATGCCAAGTGGTAAAGTCAGTGTCTAAAATGGTTTGGCAATTTCTTAAAAAGTTAAACATACACTTACAGTAAGAGTCAGTAATCTGACTGCTAGGTATTTACCCAAGTGAAATGAAAACCTTCATTCATACAAATACCTCTATGCAAATGCTCACAGCAGCTTCCCTCTAATCACCAAACACTGGAAACAATCCAACTAGGGAATGAAGAAACAACCTATGGTATAGCCATGCAAGGGAATGCTACTCTGTAATAGACAGGAAGGAACTACTGACACTCACCACAATTGGACTGATTCTCAAATGCATAGTGTTAAGTGAAAAAAAAAACCAGACTTAAAAGGCTTTAAATGGTATGATTCCATTTATATGACATCCTTGCAAAGTCAGAACTACAGGGAAACAAAAGAAATCAGTGGTTGTCAGAAGCTAGAAATGGGGCAAGGAGCTTACTGCGAAGGGGGAGTTTTCAGGGTGAAAGAATTATTCTATATATTGATTACGGTGTGATGGGAGTTACAGGGATGTATATATTTGCCAAAACTTGCAGAAATGCTGCACTACAAAGAGCAAATGGGGAAAAAAAGTGTGAGGGGAGGTATTCTAAAAAACAGCAAGACAGAAGTTTAGAGCCACTGAGGGAGCCTGAAGGTTAGTGGAATTAGGTACGTAGGCCACAAAAGCCAGGGTAAAAATCCTATGTCAGCCATTTGTAATCTTAGGCTTTTGATATATTGTTTCTTGAGCAAGTCACTTAACCTCTCAGCTCCATATCTTCTTCTATGAAATGCAGGCACATAACCCCCACTTCATGGGGAACTGTACGGCTAAATGAGAAAATGTATATGCTTCAACTTAGCACAGTGTTTGACACATATGATTATTCTAAGAAAACGGTAGCTGTAGAAGACGTCTCTGGTGCCTAGCATCATCCCTTGGGCCCACTCTGACTGCAGCCACAGATGGCGTGGACAGATTTGTGTGCCTCAGACTCTCGAGGCACTGAGAGCATGCCATCTCAGGAAGGTGCTTCAGGTCTTTCTGCATTTTGTCCCAGGCTCTGGGAATGCTGCTGGGCCAAATGGAAGTGCAGCACAGGAATGCAAGGCAGTTCGGACCCCTGAAACAACCCTCAACAAATGGCAAAGAGCTGTTTCTTGTCTTTCAGAAGGAGAACTGTGGAGGTTCCAGCAGAATAGAGGTTCCTTGCCCACAGCAGGGACCATAATAATTATCCTCATATTGTCTTCCTCTTCTCTCTCTCACACTTCTTACGCCCTCTCTCCAGGTTCCTGAGATACCTCTCAAGTCAACTGTCTCTCCCACTGCCCCACTGCATCTTCTTCTTTCAAGAAATCCCAAACCCCCACACAAGCTATCACCAGAAAACTACATTTTTAAATCTGATGCAATGACTTAATGAAATGTCCATTCTTTGCTCTGCCAACCTTATTGTGTCCTCCTCCGCAAGTGCTAATTATGTTGTCATATGTAACTTGCTAAGTACCTGTACCCATGTTATCCCACTATGCCATCTCCCCCCGATATGGATTGCAGAATTTACAGATGCTGCCTGTGGCTTCCTGTCACAGTTTTCTTCCCCTCTGGGCTCCTCCACTCTGCTACCCAAAGAAAATCTCTGCTTGAAAACAAGTGGTGCCCCTGTTCTTCCATCTCCAATCCCCGCTTCCTCCCCTCACGGGTCTAACTCCTCCCTGTTCAGGACACCATGACATCACTGAGCGACTCAGGGCTCCTCAAGACACAGACTTAGCTGCAGCACTCATGGAAACTTTCACTATCCATACAGATCAGAACATGGGGAGAGCTGAAGGCGAAGCAGCTGAGAGAATAAACACAGAGAGAGTGACACCCTGCCCCGTCCCAAGACATTAATGCTTTGAGGTTCTCCAAACATCTTCTGCGGTTTCCTCTACCTCTCACTCCCAGTCATAGTTATTTGGAAAACAGCTTGTAGCTATGTGCAAACGCTACTTATAAAAGAAATTTTAACCCAAGGCTGTGCAGCAAATAAGCCCCATTGTAACAAGATTTAACAACCACAAAAGCAGTCTTGAAATATTGTTGTATCTTTTAAAATGAAATTATTATCTATATATGGCACTCCACATCTGGTTATGATACCATGCTCTGCTTTAGGTGGTTTTATAGGCATACCAGTGCTGTCTGATAGAACTTGCTGCAGTACCAAGAGGTTCTCATCTGCCCTAGCCATTGAGCATTCAAAATGTGGCTAGTGAGACTGAGGCACTGGATTTATAACTTTATTTAATTTTAATTAATTTTAATTTAATAGCCACATTTGGCCACTCTGGAATACTGTATTAAACAGGCCTATAGTTTCATCACCAATTATCACAGAAATTAAACTTCTGTCTCCTAAGAAAATTATTTTTTATTGGTTTTTTTTCTTCCATTATTTGGTTGGGGTTCACAGAATATGATTTTTCTGGGTAATGCTGGCATTTGAATTTTAATCCCATTGAGTGTAATTACTAGTATATAGAAAAACTTTCCTGCTTTTAAATCTATCAACATTCCAAGAGTCATAAACAAGACATATTTCCTTGCAAAAGGTTTTGAGAATAGGGACACCTGGGTGGCTCAGTTGGTTAAGCGTCTGAGTCTTGATTTTGGCTCAGGTCCTGATTTCAGGGTCCTGGGTTCCAGTCCCCTGTCGGGCTCCACACTCAGCGAGGAGTCTGCTTGGGGATTTCCTCTCTCTCTCTCTCTCTCTCTCTCTCTCCCACTGCCCCTCCCCCTACTCACTCTCATGTGCTTTCTCTCTCTCTCTAAAATGAATAATAAATCTTTAAAAAAATAAAAAGTTGTAAGAACATAAACAAAAACTAAAGGCCTTTTGAACAGGAAGACTTTCCTCAAAAACTAAATATATGCTTTGATAGCAACCTTCACTTACTCTCTGTCTCCCTTAGAAAGAATAGTTTTAAGCAGATGATTAAATAACTCTAAGCCTCTCACATTATTTTGTTTCTCTAATTTGGTAATATCAAGAATCCCCAACAGGGCCCTGTCCTGCTTCTTTGTCTATGGCCCATATCATTGTTGGAAGCCTAAAGATATAAATGGTATTTTTGTAGACAACTTAACCTACCTAGAAACTATCATAACGCAGGCAACTGATAACATCAAGTAGCTTTTGTGATCAATAAAAATATACAGTCTAATTAAAGTCTTAATCTGCCCAATTCACTAACGCTGTGCTTACGGGTGCCAAGCGACTTTGTAACGACAGTGCACTCATCTGTATGCAGTCCCTTTTCTCCATGTACCCTTGCAACATCAGATGGTATGGAAGACACCCTGTTCTTGGACCACTCTCCTCTCCACCTTCCCATAGGCATGCTATCTTTGTTTTAGTCCTATTCTGTATGGATTTTCTTCTGCCTCCACTTTCTGTCAGGTTTTCTCCTTAGCCTCTCACACTTCTCTCTGTCTCAGCAGAACAGAATTTGTCCTTCTCTTCAGTCTAGCTCTCAGCTCCAGGCTGATGGCTCCCCAAACTGAGCCCCTCCTATAAATTTCTCGCCATGTTCTGCAGCCCTCTATGCACAGACATCTCAGACTCAACTCATCACCTCCCTCCCATAAACAGGTCCTCATCCTGACAGTCACCTAGACCAAGAAAAAATGGTCATCATCGACTCCTCTTTCCTCACCTCTGACAGATAGCAAGTGAAGCTTCTTATCATCACCACTTTATGTCAATTCCTAGACAAACACGGCCTCCTGATCAGGCTCTAACTCCACCTTTCCTCCCTTCAACACAACTTGCCTGTCACCATATATGTCTTCCAAATTTATTGCTTTCAAATCACCCCCCTTATCCAAACACTTCAGTGGATTCCCATTTCCATCCTGTATTCAGTCTAAACCCCTCAGCTTTGCCCTCAAGAGCCTTATTCCTAACATTGGCCCCTCTTTCTCTACCATAACTTCCTTCCTAATATAAATTCTGTTCCTCCAGACTGCAGTTTCCCACCACTAAATTTGTGCCCACAGGGCTTCTCCCCATCTCTTTGCCCAAAAATGCCTTATCTCTTCATGTTATCTACCCAACTCTGGCTCATTTCTGACCCTAGCTCAGTCCACCTTCTCCCTGTGACCCTTCAGGTGTTAAACCTCTTCTGATCTTTAAAAACAAATATTACCCACACCACTCACTTGTCATTTATTGTTAGTTGATTGTGTGGTGTGTGTATCTGTGTGTGAAAGTCAAAATACATGTAAAGGGCTTAGAGCGGTTCCTGTCACATGGTAAGTGTTCAATCACTATTAACAATTATCTGTATGAGTATTCTTATTATTACTACTACTAATATTATTGTCATGGAAATGACCTACCAATGTACTCTACAAAGTCTAGCATAGTGTCTTGGAATTAGTATGTGCTCAATAAACATAAATCCTCTAAGGTAATTCTTATGCATGGATGCTTTGCAAAGCAATTCATAGAAACATAGAAAGAAGCCAGTGATGGAGGGGGCTTAACTAATTATTATGAGTGTGGAAAATAGATTTTGCATTGCAAATTCTTTTATGAAAGTCTTTATCTGGTCTGTGTATACATCCAAATTATAATATATTTAGTCTCTTCTCAGAGATAACAACGTTCCTCCTACCCATCTGTCATGTCAGGTTGCACTGAGAAAATGCTAATTTACCTTTTTGATATACCATTTGACAATTTCTGGTTTCAGATATCACACGCAAGGTTGCACATCAGTGAATCAAATTTGAATCCATATTGTCAAGTTCATATTTAGAATAAAATTATGTTGCATCTTTCATATAAACTTAAAAGTAAAGTTGTATATCAAACGAGGGTGTGCATGTAACTTGAATGCAGAAGATAAAAGTAAGGCAGAGGAAGACATTATTATCTTATTGGCTATGAAATTACTGAACCAACTGAGTTTATTTATGGAAGAAGGTTTAAGCAGCTTTGGTTGAACTTTCGCAGTACAACTTCTGGATGCCCATTCCATTAATTCATTAAATAAAAAGAGCATTCTTTTCATTCTAATTATCTTAGTTACACATGTTAAATATGCTAAAAGCTAAACACAAGCAATAATATTCCTGTCATTTTTTTCATCTGCCAACTCCTCAGAAATAATTAAACTATATTGAAAGAAGTAATTCTTCACTCAAAATGATTTTTACCAATGCAAAGGAAGCAGCATGCAATAAAAATTCATATAACCTAGTCATTCAGTACAAAAATAGAACTAGAAAAGCACTAACAGCAATTTAGTTCAATACAAAGGAGAAAATTGCCTGTGTTTACTTTAATTTTCATAGGATAAATATATATTTCAGATTTGCCATATTCTTAAGAAATTGGAGGGATTTTTGAGACTAATTTTATTGTAATGAAAAATATTTGGAGATTTTAAAATTTTTGAATCAAGAATTTCAATTTTGAATTTATTTGAATCGAAAACTATCAACATGATCTCTGAGCTCCAAAGTCAACAATAGAGGCAAAGAGTCACAAATATGAAGAACAGCTTCAAGCAATAAAAGATCCAAATGGTATTTCTAAAGTGCTATAGTGACAGAAAAGGATTACAGTTTTCTGGGTTCTGAGAGGGAAAGACTCATTTTAAGGACATCCTCAGTCCCTCATGCTAACTAGGTGCACAGATAGGTAGGTAAGTACCTAAGTAGGTAGACAGACAGACAGATGATAGATGGGTAGATGGATGGATGATGTAGCTGGATGGATGGATGGATGGATGGATGGATGGATGGATGGATGGATGGATGGATGGAAACCAAGTTACAATTCATAGATTCTCTGTAATGTGACAGCTTGTACACAAAAGTCTTCTTGGTTCATAAATGAACTTTCCCAGTCCCTTAATATTTTGTGTCACCTGAGTAACAACAGCTGAACACAATACAGTAACACAGTAACTGGAGCAGGCTGCAAACAGACACAGTACTAGACCCAGTGAAACAAGCACTGTCTTGGAAGCACTTGTTGGGAGGTTTTCCTCTTCTTTTGTGCAAAACCTGAAACTTTTCCTCAACCTGCAACTTATCTCTTTTCCCTTATTTCCATAATTCAGATGCTTCAACCCTCTCCGACATTCGCCTCGACCCAGTTGCTTTCACCTTCTCCCCCCCAAGGGTGAAATCTAAAATCTACTGTAGTGTTATTTTTTTAAAGAGTATTGCATGTCTTTCTAACTGAATTAGAGTTAATAATTACAATTGGTATTTTTTGTCATGCGCAGGTTATAAGTTGTACAGGTTTGGAATGACGTACCCCAATTCTATTTTCCCTTTAAGCTTTGTTATCTTATAGGGATGATTTTGCCAAACATGAGGTTTTTCAGAAAAGTGTGTATCATTCAATAGCAGAAGAGATGTCTGTATTCTGTTTTAGAATTTCACAATAAAATATTTCATCCTTACCCTAAAGCCCACATTGCCTATGTTCAAGTTTTAATTCATCATAAGCATTTGTTTCTAAGATCTCTCAAAGGCATTTACAAATTTCCTTTCCTTTTTCCCACAACCTGATCGAGCCCTGGACTGTGGAAAAATCTTCAACATTTATAGATAAGTTATTAATAAATCTGCCTTGATGCTGTAAAGTGCTCATCAAAACGGTGATTATTAAAAATTATTTTTCACAAAAATATTATTTGATATTAATTGGTTGTCATTAATTTTTTTTACTCTACCAATAATCTGTGATGTACAATGTTCTACCTATCTAATTACAGCACTATGACTCATCTCTTCTGTTTCATTGCACAAGACTTCTTTTAAAAGATAAAAGGTTTTTGTTCACCTGTCATCTTTCTTTTCATTGCCTTCTCTTCGTTTCCCATGTTGGCCTCAGTCATGTGGACTTTGGGATGCTAGTCACCTGCCTGCTATCTTTCTGACATATTTTTGCAAGTATTTTTGGCATATCACTGTGTGCCAAGCTTGCCCTTTCTCTCACATTGGCTACATACTTTAGCGCTTTCCCCCTCAACTGAACTCTTCCATCTGTCTAATAAGCAATTAATTCCCCTGGCAAAAAAAAAAAAAAAAAATAGGCATCAGTGGTAGCTTTTAATATATCAGTTTTTAACACATCAAGAGAATGCTTAGGTCCAATTCAAGTGGCATTTCTGGAGCTGTTTTATTCTCTTATTTCCAGTTTTCTTTAGTTTTTTCAGAGCAATAGTTTTGTTTTGTTTTTTTTTTTCAAATGGAAGGAGTAGAATATAGAAAAACATGAATTCTAGAGCCTAGCTTTGGCGTTCACATCCTTTTCCACTATTTACTCAGTATGTAGTCAAGTTATTTAAACCACCAACTCCCTGCCCAGGCCTCACTTTCCTCATAAAGTTGTGGGTTTATTTAAATGAGTAAGTATGGATGAGATGCTTATAACATTGCCTGGCACATAGTTAGACTAAATAAGTATATACTGCTATCACTATGACCATAATCTTCCCATATCACTGCTTTAATGCCATGACATTCATTGATATTCTTTTTTATTATTATGTTATGTTAATCACCATACATTACATCATTAGTTTTTGATGTAGTGTTCCATGACTCAATGTTTGCATATAACACCCAGTGCTCCATTCAATACGTGCCCTCTTTAATACCCATCACCGGGCTAACCCCTCCCCACTCCCCCTCCCCTCTGGAACCCTCAGTTTGTTTCTCAGAGTCTATAGTCTCTCATGGTCCGTCTCCCCCTCCAATTTCCCCGCCTTCATTTCTCCCTTCCTAATATCTTCTTTTTTTTTTAACATATAATGTATTATTTGTTTCAGAGGTACAGGTCTGTGATTCAACAGTCTTACACAATTCAAAGCACTCATCATAGCACATACCCTCCCCAAAGTCTATCACCCAGCGACCCCATCCCTCCCACCCCCCACCACTCCAGAAATGCTCAGTTTGTTTCCTGAGATTAAGAATTCCTCATATCATTGAGATCATATGATACATGTCTTTCTCTGATTGACTTATTTCGCTCAGCATAATATACTCCAATTCCATCCACGTCATTACAAATGGCAAGATTTCATTCCTTTTTATGGCTGCATAATATTCCATTGTATATATATACCAATTCTTCTTTATCCATTCATCTGTCGATGGACATCTTGCCTCTTTCCATAGTTTGGCTATTGTGGACATTGCTACTATAAACAACGGGGTGCACGTACCCCCTCGGATCACTACATTTGTATCTTTGGGGTAAATATCCAGTAGTGCAGTTGCTGGGTCGTAGGGTAGATCTATTTTCAACTTTCTGAGGAACCTCCATACTGTTTTCCAGAGTAGATGCATCAGCTTGCATTCCCACCAACATTGTAGGAGGGTTCCCCTTTCTCTGCATCCTTGCCAACATCTGTCATTTCCTGACTTGTTAATTTTAGCCATTCTGACTGTGTGAGGTGGTATCTCATTAAGGTTTTGATTTGGATTTCCCTGATGCCGAGCGATGTTGAGCACTTTTTCATGTGTCTGTTGGCCATTTAGATGTCTTCTTTGCAGAAATGTCTGTTCATGTCTTCTGCCAATTTCTTGATTGGATTATTTGTTCTTTGGGTGTTGAATTTAATAAGTTTTTATAGATTTTGCATACTAGCCCTTTATCTGATGTGTCCTTTGCAAATATCTTCTCCCATTCTGTCGGTTGTCTTTTGGTTTTAGTGACTGTTTCTTTTGTTGTGCAAAAGCTTTTTATATTGAAGAAGTCCCAATAGTTCATTTTTGCCCTTGCTTCCCTTGCTTTAGGCGATGTTTATAGGAAGAAATTGACGATGATTCTAGATCAAAGAGGATGCTGCCTGTGTTCTCCTCCAGGATTTTGATGGATTCCTGTGTCACATTTAGGTCTTTCAAACGTTTTGAGTCTATTTTTGTGTGTGGTGTAAGGAAATGGTCCAGTTTCATTCTTCTGCATGTGGCTGTCCAATTCTCCCAACAAGATTTGTTGAGGAGATTGTGCTTTTTCCATTGGACACTGTTTCCTGCTTTGTTGAAGATTAGTTGACCATAGAGTTGAGGGTCCATTTCTGGGGTCTCTATTCTGTTCCATTGATCTATGTGTCTGGTTTTGTGCCAATACCATACTGTCTTGATGATGACAGCTTTGTAATAGAGCTGGAAGTCCAGAATTGTGATTCCACCAGCTTTGCTTTTCTTTTTCAACATTCCTCTGGCTATTTGGGGTCTTTTCTTCTTCCATACAAATTTTAGGATTCTTTGTTCCATTTCTTTGAAAAAAGTTGATGGTATTTTGAAAGGGATTGCATTGAATGTATAGATTGCTCTAGGTAGCATTGACATCTTCACAATATTTGTTCTTCCAATCCATGAGCATGGAATGTTTTTCCATTTCTTTGTGTCTTCCTCAGCTTCATTCATGAGTATTTTATAGTTTTCTGAGTACAGATTCTTTGCCTCTTTGGTTAAATTTATTCCTAGGTATCTTATGGTTTTGGGTGCAATTGTAAATGGGATCGACTCCTTAATTTCTCTTTCTTCTGTTTTGTTGTTAGTGTATAGGAATGCCACTGATTTCTGTGAATTCATTTTATATCTTGCCACTTTACTGAATTCCTGTATGCGTTCTAGCAGTTTTGGGGTGGAGTCTTTTGGGTTTCCCACATAAAGTATCATATCATCTGCAAAGAGTAAGAGTTTGACCTCTTCTTTGCTAATTCGGATGCCTTTTATTTCTTTTTGGTGTCTGATTGCTCTGGCTAGGACTTCTAGTACTATGTTGAATAGCAGTGGTGATAGTGGACATCCCTGCCATTTTCCTGACCTTAGGGGGAAAGCTCTCAGTTTTTCCCCATTGAGAATGATATTTGCTGTGGGTTTTTCATAGATGGCTTTTCTGATACTGAGGTATGTACCCTCTATCCCCTCACTCTGAAGAGTTTTAATCAAGAAAGAATGCTGTACTTTGTCAAATGCTTTTTCTGCATCTATTGAGAGGATCATATGATTCTTGTATTTTCTTTTATTAATGTATTGGATCACATTGATTGATTTGCGGATGTTGAACCAACCCTGCAGCTCAGGAATAAATCCCACTTGGTCGTGGTGAATAATCCTTTTAATGTACTGTTGGATCCTATTGACTAGTATTTTGGTGAGAATTTTTGCATCCATGTTCATCAGGGATATTGGTCCGTAATTCTCCTTTTTGATGGGGTCTTTGTCTGGTTTTGGGATCAAGGTAATGGTGGCCTCATAAAATGAGTTTGGAAGTTTTCTTTCCATTTCTATTTTTTGGAACAGTTTCAGAAGAATAGGTATTAAGTCTTCATTAAATGTTTGGTAGAATTTCCCTGGGAAGCCATCTGGCCCTGGGCTTTTGTTTGTTGGGAGATTTTTGATGACTGCTTCAATTTCCTTAGTGGTTCTAGGTCTGTTCAGGTTTTCTATTTCTTCCTGGTTCAGTTTTGGTAGTTGATACATCTCTAGGAATGCATCCATTTCTTCCAGATTTTCTAATTTGCTGGCAGAGAGTTGCTCATAATATGTTTTTCTAATTGTTTATATTTCTTTGGTGTTGGCTGTGATCTCTCCTCTTTCATTCCTGATTTTATTTATTTGGGTCATTTCTCTTTTCTTTTTGATAAGTCTGGCCAGGGGTTTATCAACCTTGTTAATTCTTTCAAAGAACCAGCTCCTAGTTTCATTGATCTGTTCTACTGTTCTTTTGGTTTCTAGTTCATTGATTTCTGCTCTGATCTTTATTATCTTCTTCTCCTGCTGGGTTTAGGCTTTATTTGCTGTTCTTTCTCCAGCTCCTTTAGGTGTAGGATTAGGTTGTGTATTTGAGACCTTTCTTGCTTCTTGAGAAAGGCTTGTATTGCTATATGCTTTCCTCTTATGACTACCTTTGCTGCATCCCAAAGATTTTGAACAGTTGTGTTCTCATTTTCATTTGTTTCCATGAATTTTTTTAATTCTTCTTTAATTTCCTGGCTGACCCATTCATTCTTTAGTAGGATGCTCTTTAGCCTCCATGTATTTGAGTTCTTTCTGACTTTCCTCTTGTGATTGAGTTCAGTTTCAAAGCACTGTGGTCTGAAAATATGCGGGGAATGATCCCAATCTTTTGGTACCAGTTGAGACTTGATTTGTGACCCAGGATGTGATCTATCCTGGAGAATGTTACATGGGCACTAGAGAAGAATGTGTATGCTGTTGCTTTGGGATGGAATGTTCTGAATATACCTGTGATGTCCATTTGGTCCAGTGTGTCATTTCAAGTCTTTATTTCCTTGTCGATCTTTTGCTTAGATGATCTGTCCATTTCGGTGAGGGTGTTAAATTCCCCCACTATTATTGTATTGTTGTCGATGTTTTTCTTTGCTTTTGTTATTAATTGGCTTATATACTTGGCTGCTCCCATGTTAGGGGCATAGATATTTACAACCGTTCGATCTCCTTGTTGGATAGACCCTTTAAGTATGATATTGTGTCCGTCCTCATCTCTTATTATGGTCTTTGGTTTAAAATCTAATTTGTCTGATATAAGAATTGCCACCCCAGCTTTCTTTTGGTGTCCGTTAGCATGGTAAATTGTTTTCCCACCTCACTTTCAATCTGGGGGTGTCTTTGGGTCTAAAATGAGTCTCTTGCAGACAGCATATCGCTGGGCCTTATTTTTTTATCCAATCTGATACCCTGTGTCTTTTGATTGGGGTTTAGCCCATTTACATTCAAGGTAACTATTGAAAGATATGACTTTAGTGCCATTGTATTGCCTGTAAGGTGACTATTACTGCATATTGTCTGCGTTCCTTTCTGGTCTATGTTACTTTTAGGCTCTCTCTTTGCTTAGAGGACCCCTTTCAATATTTCTTGTAGGGCTGATTTCATGTTTGCAAATTTTTTTCGTTTTTGTTTGTCCTGGAAGCTTTTTATCTCTCCTCCTATTTTCAATGACAGCCTAGCTGGATATAGTATTCTTGGCTGCATATTTTTCTCATTTAGTGCTCTGAATATATCATGCCAGTCCTTTCTGGCCTACCAGTTCTCTGTGGATAGGTCCGTTGCCAATCTAATGTTTCTACCATTGTAGGTTACAGATCTCTTGTCCCGACCTGCTTTTAAGATTTTCTCTTTGTCTCTGAGACTCGTGAGTTTTACTATTAGATGTCAGGATGTTGACCTATTTTTATTGATTTTGAGGGAGGTTCTCTGTGCCTCCTGGATTTTGATGCCTGTTTCCTTCCCCAAAATTAAGGAAGTTCTGTGCTATAATTTGCTCCAATATACCTTCTGCCCCTCTCTCTCTTTCTTCCTCTGGGATCCCAAATATTCTAATATTGTTTCATCTTATGGTATCGCTTATCTCTTGAATTCTGCTCTCGTGATCCAGTAGTTGTTTATCTCTTTTTCTCAGCTTCTTTATTGTCCATCATTTGGTCTTCTATATCACTAATTCTCTCTTCTGCCTCAATTACCCTAGCAGCTAGAGCCTCCATTATTTATTACACCTCATTAATAACCTTTTTGATTTTGACTTGGTTAGATTTTAGTTCTTTTATTTCTCCAGAAGGGGTTTCTCTAATATCTTCCATGCTTTTTTCAAGTCCAGCTAGTATCTTTAAAATCATCATTCTGAACTCTAGTTCCAACATCTTACTAATGTCCATATTGATTAGGTCCCTGGCAGTCAGTACTGCCTTTTGTTCTTTTTTTGAGGTGATTTTTTCCATCTTGTGTTTTTGTCCAGAGGAGGATAGATGAATGAGAGAACAAAATGCTAACAGGGTAACAATGACCCCAAAAAATATATACTAAACAAATCAGAAGAGACCTGAAACCAGGGGAAAAGAAAGGGAAAGAAAGAAAAAAGAAAAAAAATGAAAAAGATTCTATAAAAAGAATATGATCAGGCTGATGAATAGATCAGTGCCACATGCTAGATTTTCGGTATATTTTGGTCTGTTAGAAGAAACTGCATCCCAAAATTTTAAAGAAGGAAAAGCTGATATATGTATATAAATAAGCATAAATACGATGAAGGGATGGAATATAACTGTAAAGATGAAAATTATAAAAGATTTTATAAAAGGAATTGATATGAAGTTGTTTGAAAAAAGAAAGAAGAGAAATTAAAAAAAAAAGGGAGAGATTGTGATCAGGCAGGAGACTAGAACAAAGCCATACACTAGATACTTAGGGTATATCTTGGTCTGTTAGAAGAAACTGTATACTAAAATTTTAAAGAGCGAACAACTTATATATATACCAAAAATAAGGTTAACTACTCTGAAGGGATAATATATGACTCTAAAAATGAAAAACAAAAAAGATTTTTTAAAAAGGGATTGATAAGATATTGGCTGAAAAAGGGAAAGAGAAAAATTAAAAGAAAAAGAAAAAAAAACAGAAGAAAAAAATTGACTTTGAAAGACTAAAGAATCAGGGGGGATAAAGCCATGAATTCTATGTGCAGTATTCCCCTAGCGCTGGAGTTCTGCCGTTCTTATTGATTGGTAAACTTGGCCTTGGTTGGCCGTTCTTGTTGATCTTCTGGGGGAGCAGCCTGTTGCCGTGGTTCCCAAATGTCTTTGCCAGAGGCAGAATTGCCTCACCCTTGCAGGGGGCCAGGCTAACTAATCTGCTCAGGTTTGCTCTCAGAAGCTTTTGTTCCCTACAGCTTTGGAGGACGAGAGTGAAAATGGTGGCCTCCCAATCTCCGCCTGGAGGAACTGAGAACTTGGGGCCCCACTCCTCAGTGTGCCCCCAGAGAAAAGCAGTCAATCACTCCCATCTCCCCGGTCTCCAGCTGCACTCCTTTCTCACCTGGCCTGTGACCGAGCATTTCTATCTCTGGCACCCAACCCCGTGTGGAGTCTCCAAACCCAGCAGATCCCTGCAGTTCGCTCCCGCACTGCTCCTCCCGGGGGAGGAAGAGGAGTCTCCCCAGATCTGCCTCTTGTTGGGTCCCTGCTGGAAGAGCAGTGGCCCGACTGTGCCGCAGATCATGGTTTATGGCAACCCCGAGCTGAGAACCCACTTCTTGGCTCAATCTTTGCAGCGGCTTCCCCGCTCCGATACCTGGAGCTTTGCCACATTCAGGCACCCCTGGTCTTTCTGTGATCCTGAGGGTCCTGAGACCACACTGTCCCAGAGAGGGTTCCACCCCCTGCTTAACCACTGGAGCAACATCCCTCAGCGGAGCTGACTTCTAAAAGTTTCGATTTTGTGCTCCGAGGCTCTATCACTTGCCAGAAGCGGCCAATGGAGGCCCCCTCCCCCACTGTCTGTCCTCCCAAATATCGCCTAGTATTCACTTCTCCCCACATCCTACCTTCCAGAAAGTGGTCGCTTTTCTGTTCAGAGAGTTGCCATTCTTTTCTTCGATCTCCTGTTGAGTTCGTAGGTGTTCAGAATAGTTTGATCACTATCCAGCTTAATTCCTGGGACCAGACGAAATTTAGGTCTCCTACTCCTCCATCATCTTGCTCCTCTCTCTGGCATTTAATTTTTTAAAGCCACTGATGCTCTTATACTATATTTTCACAAGGGTTGAGATATGAAGTGCACTTTGGGATTCATATACCAAGATGGGACAAATCAAAGTTAACATCTTCAAACACATACATACACACACACACACACACACACCACATCCCAGACAAGAACATTTTAAAATCTTATCAGCCACTCTACCACACTGACCCGTGGACTAGGAACTCAGTGATTAGACTATTGGTAAACTGGGATCTCACACCCTTGGAGGGGCCTCCTGAAACAACCATCTAATAATCTGTAATAAGTGAAAATATGAACTTGAAATGTACTCTGTAAATGATGTATAAAGTCATTTCATTAAATCATTTATTCACTGAGTAAACAGTAGTTCCTGTCCTGTGCCAGACACAATGTAGGTTGCTGAGGGTACAAATATAGACAAAAAAATTCATGGTTCTTATTGTCTCAGCGTTTATAATCTGGTAGAGAACACACACAAGGAAAGCAATATAGCATAAGAGCTGAAAATGAGTAATGCAAAGTTTCATGAGAGTAAAGGGAAGGGCAGATATACTGAATTTTGGGGTCAGGAAAGTCTTCCAGAGGAAGAGCCATCTAAATGGAGACATAAAGAGTAAATAGGAATTAGTGAAAGTCTGGATGAGAAGTTTTTGAAGCAAAGAGAATAGCAAGTGTGAAAATTACTGTATCTATTAATGACCTTAAGCACTTCATTGTTCTCACTGTACTCATCTACCCCTCCACTAGATTCAGGGTGGAAGATTTGTCTGATTAGTGCACTGCTATGTATCCATCTCCCAGAAAAGTACATACATGGTGATCTACAGTAGGAGTTCTATAAGTATTTGTGGAATGAATGAATAAATTCAGCACAGCTCTGTTATTTCTGCTTTAAAGCTTCTAACCAGGAACTCTGGTTAGTTCAATCTGATGATTAGACTTGAAGGTCTGCAGCGGTATCATATATGCATGTCACACATCTCCTGCACAAATAATACTACATGACATTCTTGTGTTCATATCAAAATCTACAGCTTACTTTTCAGTGTTATTAAAGGACAAAGAGACAATATTACCCTTGTTAAGAAAAAATGATACTAGTATCTCTTATCTTTCCATCTTACACCACCATTAATATTCGTATACAGATGGGTGTGTTCAAACACTTGTACACTAATATTTAGTGCAGTTTCTCAGCTGTCTTTCCATTGCAATCATAGAAAACATGGAGAAAAGGAAGCTCCAATGTCTCAAATATTGGTCAGAAAAATTTGCATTAAATATGGGTGAAAAATGCAATAATTCCAGCTTTAGAATCAAGATAAAAATTTTGCCAGGGTTCCTAAGTGAGTCCTAAAGTCTTTCTGAGGAACTACAGTGAAATATTGAATTGAAGTAAACCTAACAAATGAGAAAGGTGGATGAGCTCCATTCTGGGAATCAGTAGTTCTGATGCAAGCACAGGGGGAATTGTGAAGCAACCAGTCCACTTCTAGCATCTTTCCATTTTCCTCTTCAGAAACATTAGCCTTCTCACTGCCCAAGCCAATCCTGTCCCCGCTTAGGGTTGATGCTCTCAGGCAATACTTCAAGCTCTCCACTTCTCTCTTTATGCTCTTCTCTCTCAAAAGGTCAGCTAGATGGGAGGTTTCACTTCTTTGTTCATGAAAGACGGTCTGACCCACTAAACAGCACAGAGTTAAAAGCCCAGCTCAATCCCCTACATGCTGTGCAGTCCTGGATAAGTGACACAAGGTCTCTGAAGCTCTGATTCCTCATTAGGTATGATAGCATGCTTTAAAAAGAAAAAAGAAAAAAAGAAAAGCCCTAGTTGCTATCCTATCGGGAAAATGTAACCAATGATTCCACACCAGAGAGTTAATGATTAAAATACTCAATGCATCCTTCCAGATATATCCACATGTTCAAAGGACATAAGGCCAAAGGAAGAAAATGTTTACAGGAAATTTTCTGGCATCAGTAGAAGAATAGTAGGTATAAAGACTTTCCCAGAGAACTTTAACCCACACTTCATGGGCAGCTACCTACTCCACCCATTTCAACTGGTATAATGTGGTACACATAGAAGGTGATTAACAAACAGAAACTTCTAGATGATTAAATGGTTCCAGCCCAATTATGGACTAGGATTGAGACAAGAGCTAAGCATATTTTAAGTGCTTAATTAATTTATAACTGAATGAAATTGACTAGTGCTTTACAGATTTTAGAGTGCAGCTGCCTTTTGAGTATATTTGTATACTTTCAATAGTGCTAGTACTTTTCATTAATTCTACAATGTATTTTTTCACCTCTGAAATCAGGATATTGCTTACAATTCATTGAAATTAATTAGTCTCTTCTTTCTTGGTGGTAGATATGTGATGGAATCTTAGATTCACTAAAATGTTAACATATAGAATAACACATGGAATTCCAGACAATGAACACTCAGTAAGTTCTGACTGAAAGTCAAACAGCAAATATGCAGTTTAGTGGATCAGAGTGATCTATTTTACTTTGTGGATATTTAGTCTCTGAGCATTGACTTTAGGAATATTTTTTAAAAGACAACTTTGAATAAGGTACATGTGTAAAAAGGAGTGTGCTTCAAACTACTTAATGCACAACCTCCAATAGATTAAGACTTCATTCAAGTTTTATAAAGAGTCGACATCCTAACAGTTTTTGTTTCATATCTTGTTGTTTTTAAACAACAATTAAGATAGGTACTTGTAAAAACTAAAGTGAATATATATTCATCTTACTTTGACATTTGCTCATACCCCTTGAAAATAATTATATATTGCCTAGGTCATCACAAAACCTGAGTTTGAAAATCCCTACCTCTTATTCATCAATATTTATGTTAAAATGCCCAAAGTATTATGGTTCCTTTAAGCAATTTCCAACTGTTTATTCTACTTAGGTGACCTGGGAGATATCATAAAAGGAAGAGAAAGAGAGAAAGAAAGAAAAAGAAAGAAAGAAAGAGAAAAAGAGAAAGAAAGAAAGAAAGAAAGAAAGAAGAAAGAAAGAAAGAAAGAAAGAAAGAAAGAAAGAAAGAAAGAAAGAAAGAAAGAAAGAAAGAAAGGAAGAAAGGAAGGAAAGGAAAGAAGGAAAGGGGAAGGAAGGAAGTCATGCATTGAGAACATTAGCACAGCAAGTTGATATTTAATTTTACAAATCTTCCATTATTTTGAGTCAATGTATATATAGCCATGTGAGCCCCCCATGGGGCTATAATTAATATTCTTGTATAGTTCAATGGTCACTGTTGACTCTCATGTACTCATATTCTCTAAGAAATTACTTGTTTTTAAATTGACATTTCTGTGTCTGTAAAGACTCAAAAATCCTTATTACCTTGATGTGTTTTGGTTTTATATTTTGATTTACCATCTTGGGTGCAGTTATCCATAGATCAGACCATAATATGTTATTTAAAAACATATAACATAAAAACTCCAGCCTCACAACCACTATTTCACACATCTGTGCCAAAGACTATAATCAATTGCAGATGCCCTAGTCTATAATATTCTCTGTAGTCATGGAAAATACCACACTAGACAGACCTGTTGTACCATGGATTCTCAAATTTGAAGTTTCTGAGATCTCAGAAGGGTATAGTCTGACAAAATCTGCATTTCTTATCACAACATCCAATATACCTTTTGTATTAAACAATTCTTATGTGAAAGAAAAGATTTAGATAAAAACAGAGTTCGATCAATGAATCCAAAGAAATTTCAGAAGCAAAATAAAATCCTACAACTATTAAAACAAACATAGTGTTTTCTTTACTTTTCTCTAAAGCTTGACCACAGACAATAAACACAAAATTGACAAAAATCAATTTTAGAATGTTACCTTTACAAAAGACAGTGGAAAAACCCAAATGTCCATTAACTAATGAATGGATAAACATAATATCGTATACCCACACAGTGCAATAGTATTCAGCAAAGGAAAAAAAGGAAATGAAGTAGGATACATGCTACAACATAAATGAACCCTCAAAATATTTTGCTAAGGGAAAGAAACAAGTCACAAAAGATTGAATATTATATGATCCCATTTAAATGAAATGTCTAAATCCAGAGAGAGAGAAAGTAAATGAGTGGTTGCCTAGGGCTGGGGGTAGGTGACAGATGGGGAGTAACTGCTCATAGGTACTCGGTTCCTTTTTGGAGTGACGAAAATGTTCTAAAATTAGCTTGTGATGACAGTTGTACAACTCTGCATATACTGAATTGTGCCCCTTAAACTGTACACCTTAAGTGGACCAATTGTATGTTGTGTGAATTATATGTGAATAACACCACTTCAAAAGACAATTGCTCAAAGGCAAAACTTTTCCTCCTAGTAAATGGCAAAAACTTTCTCCATGGGTAGAGATGAAAATGTCCTGCTGCAAGCACTGAAAAATAAAAATTTGCAAAGGAAAAGGGGAGTCCTCAGCAGAAATTTACTACAGAGAGCTTAAGATGGAGGCAGTAACCCAATTCTATTATCTATGTTTAAACAAATGATTCTAGTAACCAGGAAACAGTTCTTGGGGCCTGAGTAGTGTTGCCAGATAAAATACAGGAAGCTCAGTTAAATTTGAATTCCAGACAATGAACCGAGTTTTAGTATAAATGACCCCAAATATTATATAAATATTAAATTCAATATTATTTAAAAATTACATATCTGGGGACATACTCATAGTAAAATACCATCCATTGTCTGCTTGAAAATCAAATTTATCTGAGTGTCCTGTACTTTTTGTTGTTCTTATTAAATCTGGCAACCTAGGCTGGTAAATTTTTTTTAAGTGCTTTCTTACCAAGAGCTCAGAGCAGTTGAAAAAAAAACCAGGGTAGGTCTAGAAAAAGAATGGGAGAAAATTCTTCCAAACCCTATGCCACCCATTCATTTATTCAGTATTTTGTATGCCCAGTCCTGGAAATACTATAGTGAACAAGATGGACTCAGAATGTAGAGTCTGGCAAAAGAAGACAGGAAAGTGAAAACAGTGACAATGTAGTATAATAAATGATCAAGGATGACAAGCAGACAGCAAGCAAAAAAGTAAGAAGAAATGGGCAAAGACTCAGAGATGAACAAGAGTATGGCTAGTTCAAAGAAACAAAGAAGTTGCATATGAAAACAAAAAAGTATATGGCAAAGGCAGAGTGAGGAAGAGATTATTTTAAAGAGATATAAAGAAGCCACACCATGGAGATTTGTGGGTTTTTTTAATAGATTTTATTTTTTAAAGCAATTTTAGGTTCACAAAAAACTGAGTACAACATACCGAGAGTCCTCATATACCCCCTGTCCTTACACACACATAGCCTTCACCACTATCAACATCCTGCACGAGAGTGGTAGATTTATTGATGGATGAACCTACATTGACACATATTTATCACCCAAAGTCCACAGTTTCCATTAAGTTTCACTCTTGGTGTTGTACCATATATGGATTTTAACACATGCATAATGACATGTATCCACCAATTTAGTATCATACAGAATAGTTTCACTGCCCTAAAAATCCTCTGTGCTCTACCTATTTATTCTTCCCTCCCCCTTAGCCCCTGGCAACTACCTATCTTTTTCACTATCTCCATAGTTTTACCTTTTTTAAAATGTTATTCAATTGGGATCATCGAGTATGTAGCCCTTTCAGATTGCCTTCTTTCTCTAAATAATATGCTAAAAGTGTAAGTTTCTTCCATATCTTTTCATGGCTTGATAGCACATTTCTTTTGAGTGCTGAATGATGTTCCATTGTCTGGATGTACCCACAAAAGATTTTTAAGTCAACTTAAAAGTATTGACTTTAAACAGGAGAGAAACAGGATGACATTTTTTTTTGTTTGTTTGTTTGTTTTTTAAATCACTTTGTTTCTAAATTAGAGAACAGACTGGAGAGATATCCATTAGATGATTATCATAGCAATTAAAGAGAGAAATGATGGTGGCCTGTAATAGTGTGTTAGTGGCTATGGAGAGAAGTAAGCAAAATCAAGGCATAACAGGGAGCAGAATCCTAGGACTTAGTGATTGATGCGTTATAACCATAAAGGAGTGGGAGGACTTATGTCAAAATCCCAGGTTTCTGATTTGGACTGTAGTGTCATTCATCAAAATGATGAGCACTGAGGAGAAAGGAGAGAGTTGTGGAGAAAGACACTGAGATCATTTGGGAGCACACTGAACTTGAATCATCTCCAAGATATGTATCTGAGCAGTGACTTCTAGTAGAGGGTATACTAATGAAGAACTCGGGAAAGAGGTCTAACACACAGATGTAGTTTTAGGAGGCATCATCACAGAAAGAAAAATTGAAACTTAGATGTGGATGGGCTCATTCAGTGAGTATGTTTAGAATGAGAAAAGAAGACAGGTCAGGACAGAACCCCAGAGAACACCAACATGTGAAGTCCCTGCAGAGGAAGTGACAGCAGTAAGAGATGTTCATGAGAAACTATGAGTTGATAGTATCACAAAAGTAACAGAAGAGAGTTCCAGAAAGTTGGGAGCTAGTTTAAGGCTTTTAGAGACATTAAAAGATTGTGGTATTCTCTCTCCCATAGGAAATTAAAACCTAAATATATATTTTATATATGTATATTAAAATTACGTTATTATATATTATATATCTGTCCCTTCATGAAGCATGAAACCAACACATATGCTGAAATTAAAATACTTTCTTTCTAAAATTCTAATTGAAGGATTTAGGTAAGTTCATTGAAGCTAATTTTCTTCCATTTTTCTTTGATTTTGCAAGAGCCTCAAGCATGTGCTTAGTCTACTTGTAGGATAATCTTATTCTGCTGACAGGGGATGATAGCGGTATTGAATGTTCAAGACAATAAAATAAAAACTTCAAGATACCCAGTGGATTTAGAGACAAAGATATTGATAAAATTTACAAGTTTAAGTAAAGAGATGGATCAGAATTCAGAATGAAATGAGTTGTAGACTAAATAGGAAATAGGTCAGGAGGAGGGAAAGGGAGACAATGAATATATACAACACTTTCAAGAAATCTGGATCCAGAGCAAAAGGGAGGGTTAATGCAAACACTGGACTGGAATGTGAGGTTACAAGGTGGGATAGACTTGAGTGCGTTCAAATGCTACTGGGGAAACACTGAGGTCTGGAGAAAAATAGATTCTAAACAAAGATGCCAGGCAGGCCTTAGAGAATGGACTCCTCCTACTTTGTGAGAGACAGAAGAAAGACAAAAAAAGGTATAGTTCTTACCAAGTTTATCAATCTCATGGCAGGAAGCTAAAAGTGTTTGCTCTAATAGCTTTCTTTCCTTATGAAATAGAGAAAATAATAGCCGGAGCATAAGTGAAACAATGGAGCAATCAGTGGTTCAAGGTAAATGGTGGAGAAATGAACTGCTAGGAAGAATGAGGACATTGACTAGGAACCCATTGTGTCTGGGAAAGAAAGACAGGGGGACAAAAAGTTAATGATATAACTCTTCTTTTCACTGAGTAGATATTTTTAAAGTACTATATATATATATATATATATATATATATATATATATATATATACACAAACACACACACACACATATACACACACACACACATACACACACACACACCAATGATAGAAATATCTTCTTAACACTACTTTTGATGTATTATAAAGATGCAAATCAAAAGAACTCCATTTATAGAAGATAATCTCTCCTTAAAAGCAGATTACACCCAAAATGAGAGTCCAGGAAAATCTATTGCCACCACCAAACTTGCTTTAAATACAGAGAATCAGGTTCAATTTATTAATCATCTACAACTCCATTATCCATGTTTACATGGGGAAAGGATTGATCTGAATAATCCAAAGCAGCAGATATTCCAAAATGATTTGAATTGGGTTTTGAAAAACATAATTATTTACATTAAATTTATATTCCTAATTCACCTCACTTAGACAAATATTAAAATTATTTTAAGTTCTCTAGGAAAATACTTAGTGATATCAGGGGTAGATGAGGATTAGAGTTTACAAAGAATCCTAACAGAGATTAAGAGTTAGCAACAAATAATAAAGAAAATGAATCCTCTCAATTGTATTGAGACAAATGTCTAACAGAGCTCTTTTTTCAATTATTATATAACCAATAAATGACTTCTAAATGTTCAGAAGCAGAGCTGTTCCCATTCTCAACCTATCCCACTTGTACCCTCAGCTGAATCTTGACTTAAACTCCAGGTGCATTCCTTCCAACACCTAGGCTTATATAAATTACCTCTGAATAATAAATAGTTCCACTATGTGTGTAGGGTGGAGATATATCCAGGGCAGGTGGACAACTCTAATCTAATTATACTCTCCTCACATCCCTCATCCAGTCACTCATTCATTCAATCTCAGTAATAATTCAAGTACTGAGAACTTACTCTGTGTCAGGGACTGTGTTAACTGCTAACATCACACTGATGAACAACAGAGATGATCTAAGTAAATTACCAATTAAAAACTATGAGATGTGACTTATGATAGTTGTGTACTATATAAGTGAAAGCAGTGGACCACCCACCTAGGTTTGGTGTTAACTTCTGAATAGTTCCTAAGGAAAATGGCTTTAGGGTTCTTAAAGAATGAACAAGAGTTAATCATGTGGAGAAGGAAGGAGATCAGGAAGGAAAATAAAGACAGGGGATCAGCTTGGACAAAGAAGTGAGAGATGTCATAAAGCATCTTTGCAGTTTCCTCAGATGGAGCACAGGGGTCAGATCATGGAGAAATTTATATGTCAAGATAAGGAAGTGGATAATATCCTGAAGGTTAGAGGGATTTTCTTGATGGAAGCTTTGGAATGACATGATGAAATTCACATTTTAAAACACTTTTTCTAGAAATTGGGTTTTGAAAACATAATTATTTACATTAAATTTACATTCTTAATTTGCCTCACTTAAGCAAATATTAAAATTAGTTTGAATTCTCTAGGAATTCAATGTATTGGAAGCATTTGAGAAAAACTTGAAAGCAAGGAGATGAGCTGAGGAGTCTGATTGGGACAGATGCAGTGGAATTAGAAGAGCTGAAATCCAGAAATATTAAAGGGGCGAAAAGGTGATGATGGGAGGGAAGGAAGAAACTCGGCTAATTCTCCAGTCTCTAGTTTGGACATAGAATGAATTTTGGCATTACCACTCCCTAAGTTAGAGATTGGAGTAGGAGAGAAAGGTTTGGGTAGGTAGATATGAGTTCAGATTTGGACATGCTGAGTTTAGAATACCCATGAGCAAAGCCTTCTAGCGATAAACAAGGAGTCAAGTAATTTAATAGCTCTGTCACTGAAAAGCAGGTCAAAGCTGAAGATATAGATTGGGAATCATTATAATATAGGTGATGGTGTGTGGATGAAAGTATAGACCACCGAGAGTGGAACAAAGAGAAGAGCAAAGAAAAAACAGTAGAGACCTATACATATTATACCAACTAAAAGATTGTGAGTGTCCTACTTAGTGGAGCTAAAAAGGCTTCACCTTAGAGTTAAGGCAGAAGTCAGCTTTTCTTTAACTAACCAACTCGCCCTGATTACTCTACTAACAATTCTTAAATGTTTATGTTTTTTCTTGATAAAGTATGTTTCTTAATCTCTACTTATAAGTAAATGTTATTTTTTAAAAACAGCTCCTAATTAATATTGGTGCTTTTTTATTTTTACTTGAAGAACCTGAATCAATCTACAAAAAAATCTAGCATTTACATATTATTTTCAAACAATTAGAAAAATATATTATGAGCAACTCTCTGCCAGCAAATTAGATAATCTGGAAGAAATGGATACATTCCTAGAGATGTATCAACTACCAAAACTGAACCAGGAAGAAATAGAAAACATGAACAGACCTAGAACCACTAAGGAAACTGAAGCAGGTCGGGACAAGAGACCTGTAACTTACAATAGTAGAAACATTAGATTGGCAATGGACCTATCCACAGAAACCTGGCAGGCCAGAAAGGACTGGCATGATATATTCAGAGCACTAAAAGAAAAATATGCAGCCAAGAATACTATATCCTGCTAAGCTTGAAAATAGAAGGAGAGATAAAAAGCTTCCAGGACAAACAAAAACTAAAAGAATTTGCAAACATGAAACCAGCCCTACAAGAAATTTTGAAAGGGGTCCTCTAAGCAAAAGGAGAGCCAAAAGTAACATAGACCAGAAAGGAACAATATACAGTAATAGTCACCTTACAGGCAATACAATGGCACTAAAGTCATATCTTTCAATAGTTACCCTGAAAGAGAATGGGCTAAATGCCCCAATCAAAAGACACAGGGTATCAGATTGGATAAAAAAAAACAAGACCCTTCGATATGCTGTCTGCAAGAGACTCATTTTAGACCCAAAGACACCCCCAGATTGAAAGTGAGGGAGTGGAAAACAATTTACCATGCTAATGGACACCGAAAGAAAGCTGGGGTGGCAATCCTTATATCAGACAAATTAGATTTTAAACCAAAGACCATAATAAGAGATGAGGACGGACACTATATCATACTTAAAGGGTCTATCCAACAAGGAGATCGAACGGTTGTAAATATCTATGCCCCTAACATGGGAGCAGCCAAGTATATAAGCCAATTAATAACAAAAGCAAAGAAAAACATCGACAACAATACAATAATAGTGGGGGAATTTAACACCCTCACCGAAATGGACAGATCATCTAAGCAAAAGATCGACAAGGAAATAAAGACTTGAAATGACACACTGGACCAAATGGACATCACAGGTATATTCAGAACATTCCATCCCAAAGCAACAGCATACACATTCTTCTCTAGTGCCCATGTAACATTCTCCAGGATAGATCACATCCTGGGTCACAAATCAAGTCTCAACTGGTACCAAAAGATTGGGATCATTCCCCGCATATTTTCAGACCACAGTGCTTTGAAACTGAACTCAATCACAAGAGGAAAGTCAGAAAGAACTCAAATACATGGAGGCTAAAGAGCATCCTACTAAAGAATGAATGGGTCAGCCAGGAAATTAAAGAAGAATTAAAAAAATTCGTGGAAACAAATGAAAATGAAAACACAACTGTTCAAAATCTTTGGGATGCAGCAAAGGTAGTCATAAGAGGAAAGCATATAGCAATACAAGCCTTTCTCAAGAAGCAAGAAAGGTCTCAAATACACAACCTAATCCTACACCTAAAGGAGCTGGAGAAAGAACAGCAAATAAAGCCTAAACTCAGCAGGAGAAGAAGATAATAAAGATCAGAGCAGAAATCAATGAACTAGAAACCAAAAGAACAGTAGAACAGATCAATGAAACTAGGAGCTGGTTCTTTGAAAGAATTAACAAGGTTGATAAACCCCTGGCCAGACTTATCAAAAAGAAAAGAGAAATGACCCAAATAAATAAAATCAGGAATGAAAGAGGAGAGATCACAGCCAACACCAAAGAAATATAAACAATTAGAAAAACATTATGAGCAACTCTCTGCCAGCAAATTAGAAAATCTGGAAGAAATGGATGCATTCCTAGAGATGTATCAACTACCAAAACTGAACCAGGAAGAAATAGAAAACCTGAACAGACCTAGAACCACTAAGGAAATTGAAGCAGTCATCAAAAATCTCCCAACAAACAAAAGCCCAGGGCCAGATGGCTTCCCAGGGGAATTCTACCAAACATTTAAAGAAGAATTAATGCCTATTCTTCTGAAACTGTTCCAAAAAATAGAAAGAAAACTTCCAAACTCATTTTATGAGGCCACCATTACCTTGATCCCAAAACCAGACAAAGACCCCATCAAAAAGGAGAATTACGGACAATATCCCTGATGAACATGGATGCAAAAATTCTCACCAAAATACTAGTCAATAGGATCCAACAGTACATTAAAAGGATTATTCACCACGACCAAGTGGGATTTATTCCTGGGCTGCAAGGTTGGTTCAACAACCGCAAATCAATCAATGTGATCCAATACATTAATAAAAGAAAATACAAGAACCATATGATCCTCTCAATAGATGCAGAAAAAGCATTTGACAAAGTACAGCATCCTTTCTTGATTAAAACTCTTCAGAGTGTGGGGATAGAGGGTACATACCTCAGTATCAGAAAAGCCATCTATGAAAAACCCACAGCAAATATTCTCAATGGGGAAAAACTGAGAGCTTATCCCCTAAGTTCAGGAACATGTAGGGATGTCCACTATCACCACCGCTATTCAACATAGTACTAGAAGTCCTAGCCAGAGCAATCAGACACCAAAAAGAAATAAAAGGCATCCGAATCAGCAAAGAAGATGTCAAACTCTCACTCTTTGAAGATGATATGATACTTTATGTGGAAAACCCAAAAGTCTCCACCCCAAAACTGCTAGAACGCATACAGGAATTCAGTAAAGTGGCAAGATATAAAATGAATGCACAGAAATCAGTGGCATTCCTATACACCAACAACAAGACAGAAGAAAGAGAAATTAAAGAATCGAACCCATTTAAAATTGCACCCAACACCATAAGATACCTAGGAATAAATCTAACCAAAGAAGCAAAGAATCTGTACTCAGAAAACTATAAAATACTCATGAAAGAAACTGAGGAAGACACAAAGAAATGGAAAAACATTCCATGCTCATGGTTTGGAGGAACAAATATTGTGAGGATGTCAATGCTACCTAGAGCTATCTACACATTCAGTGCAATCTCTATCAAAATGCCATCAACTTTTTTCAAAGAAATGGAACAAAGAATCCTAAAATATTTATGGAAGAAGAAAAGACCCCGAATAGCCAGAGGAATGTTGAAAAAGAAAAGCAAAGCTGGTGGCATCATAATTCCAGACTTCCAGCTCTATTACAAAGCTGTCATCATCAAGACAGTATGGTATTGGCACAAAAACAGACACATAGATCAATGGAACAGAATAGAGACCCCAGAAATGGACCCTCAACTCTACGGTCAACTGATCTTCTACAAAGCAGGAAAGAATGTCCAATGGAAAAAAGACAGTCTCTTCAACAAATAGTGTTGGGAAAATTGGACAGCCACATGCAGAAGAATGAAACTGGACAATTTCCTTACACCACACACAAAAATAGACTCAAAATGGATGAAAGACCTAAATGTGAGACAGGAATCCATCAAAATCCTTGAGGAGAACACAGGCAGCAACCTCTTCGACCTCAGCCACAGCAACTTCTTCCTAGAAACATCGCCAAAGGCAAGGGAACCAAGGGCAAAAATGAACTATTGGGACTTCATCAAGATAAAAACTCTTGCACAGCAAAGGATACAGTCAACAAAACCAAAAGACAACCAACAGAATGGGAGAAGATATTTGCAAATGACATATCAGATAAAGGGCTAGTATCCAAAATCTAGAAAGAACTTACCAAACTCAACACCCAAAGAACAAATAACCCAATCAAGAAATGGGCAGAAGACATGAACAGACATTTTTCCAAAGAAGACATCCAAATAGCCAACGGATCCATGAAAAAGTGCTCAACATCGCTCGGCAACAGGGAAATCCAAGTCAAAACCTCAATGAGATACCACCTCCCACCAGTCAGAATGGCTAAAATTAACAAGTCAGGAAACGACAGATGTTGGTGGGGATGTGGAGAAAGGGGAACCCTCCTACACTGTTGGTGGGAATGCAAGCTGGTGCAGCCACTCTGGAAAACAGTATGGAGGTTCTTCAAAAAGTTGAAAATAGAGCTACTGTATGACCCAGCAATTGCACTACTGTGTATTTACCCCAAAGATACAAATGTAGTGATCCAAAGGGTTACGTGCACCCCAATGTTTATAGCAGCAATGTCCACAATAGTCAAACTATGGGAAGAACCTAGATGCCCATCAAAAGGTGAGTGGATAAAGAAGATCTGGTATATATATACAATGGAATATTGTGCAGCCATCAAAAAATTGAAATCTTGCCCTTTGCAAAGACATGGGTGGAGCTAGAGGGTATTATGATAAGCGAAATAAGTCAATCAGAGAAAAACATGTATCATATGACCTCACTGATATGAGGAATTCTTAATCTCACAAAACAAACTGAGGGTTGCTGGAGTGGTGGGGGGTGGAAGTGATGGGGTGCCTGGGTGATAGACATTGGGGAGGGTATGTGCTATGGTGAGCACTGTGAATTGTGTAAGACTGATGAATCACAGACCTGTACCTCTGAAACAAATAATACATTATATGGTAAAAAAAAAAAAAAGAAGAAGAAGAAGAAGAAGATAGTAGGAAGGGAAAAATGAAGGGGGGTGGAAATCGGAGGGGGAAAGGAACCATGAGAGACTATGGACTCTGAGAAACAAACTGAGGGTTCTAGAGGGGAGGGGGGTGGGGGGATGGGTTAGCCTGGTGATGGGTATTAAAGAGGGCACATATTGAATGGAGCACTGGGTGTTATACACAAACAATGAATAGTAGAACACTACATCAAAAACTAATGATGTAAATTATGGTGATTAACATAATAAAATAAAATTTAAAAAAATAAACAAGAAGAAGCCCAGGTTAGCCTACTGGAAAATGAGAGACCATGTAGACAAAAATGAGCCATCTCAGCTGAAAGGCTCTAGACTATCCAACCTTCCAGCTGATAACATGCAAGTGAAATGATCCCAGACCATCCCCCTTCAGATGAGCTGCCCACTGCCTATAGAGATGAACAAAGCTTGCTCAGAACTGAAGAGCCTCCCAGCTGACCTGGGAAACTGTGAGCAAATAAAATGATTATTACTTTCAGTCACAAAGTTTTGGGATGATCTGTCATGCAGCAATGGATAACTGACATTACCACCTTCTAGAGATGAATAAGAAATCATTTAATTTGTTTTAAATAATTTGTAAATCATAATCTCTGATATAGGAAGAGAATCTCACAGCAGGCAAACATTAGATCCTCTATGACTTTAACCAGAAAAACATATTCCACTTAAGCATGTTATAGAGTGCATAGACTTCTTCTAAATCATGACAATTAAGTATCTTGAATTTTAATCATAGTTAATAGCCTGGATTAGTCTGAGTTGAGAGACAAGCAGCTCTCACAAGTTTTTACCCTGTAGCTATATGTCTTTAAACTATAATTGTAATGAAGACATAAAATCAGGTGTTTATCCAAATAGCATATTGATATTTAACTACTTACCTTTTATTTTATTTTTGTTTACAATTCAATAGATGTTCTAAAAAACTACTTTGAGAAGGACAATGTGGACATTTCTCAAGAAATCTAGGATGGAAAGATTTCATAACAGGTATTAATATTGCCACAAAACATTGAAAGAATTAAAGTACCCACCTCACAAGATAAATCTAGTTTTCTTAGGATAATTATGGACAAAGTTTATGAGTTATTCATCTTTATATCACCCATAATTCCTCCAGTTTAGGAGTTACTTGGTATGTAGTTGTTATATGAGTAAGTGAATGGTTAATAGGCCAATTGCATTGTTTCAGGCTTTATTATATGTAGTTGTTGTACTTCAGAAGAAATGATTTGATCCATGATATATCTGACTTGATGTAATTAATGAGTCACTCATAACAAGGTTCTACTGGCATTGTACTCATAAACGAAACCACACTAATGACTCTGAAAGAATAATCTCAACTAAGAGATCCCTCTACATGATGTTAGATTTACCAGGTTCAACTCAGCATCCAAAATGGATTGCATTCTTCTTTTAAAAGAGCAAAGAGCAAAATCAGCCAATCTAATTTCCATAGTTATTGATATATAAAATTTATATTTATCTTTATATTTAGAGATACCAGCGCTGGCAATTTCTATCTGAGTGAGCAGGTGTGGCTGAAAAAACCTTTGCCTGACCAACTGTTCCTTCCACACTGTACACACATAAAAGCTATTCTATGGATGGCAGCTGTAACCCTATTTGCAGAGCCCACAGCTATTTGTGACTCCACAATTTAAAGTCTTCCTCTGCCCATTACCATTTTTCATATATAGCTAGACTTCTAACTGGTGAAAATAAAGATGCTCTGCCTATTATCACTTGGAATTCCAGGATTACACTGAGTCATATGAAGTTTTACTTCGTGGGATCTTTACAGCTTTTCTTCCACTCACTCTGTGTTTGCTTGCCACCCTCCAGCTTGGCAAACAGCTTCTATGTGACTCTCCTATTGTCATACATTCCTCACACCTGCCCAGTCTCAAAACCTCATGCTTCCATCAGAATTACATAGACTAGTTAAGTTTAGGTCTTCCCTGTCTGACTTGCCTACTTAAAGTTAAACATCACTCACATCAGAGGAACTGAAGAACCAATTCAAGAAATAATTTATTCATTTACTTAATGCTTATTTATTGAAGCACCAGGCTGTTTTCAGTGCTGAGAATAAAGCAATAAACAGAGTCACTTCCACAACAGAATTTTTATCACAGTGATGCACATTGCTCTTCCCACCGCAGAGCAGAGATAGCCTCTCTTCTTTAGTATCATTTAGACAACTGTTTAACACCTAATAAGTGCTTAATACATGCTTATAAGACAGGTCAGAAAACCTCATTCTATGCTAGAGTCTGAATATATATGTATATTCGTATATACATATGTATATATGTACACACACATACCCCTTATCTGCCAGTAAACCTTGGAGAACATTGGACTTCCAATTGATTCCACTTTCCACTCCTGCTTCCTGGATCTCATGGATCTCCATACTGCCTAGGTAACAAAAATCATGACGGCTTTTAGATATCCTTTGCTAATCAAAATAAATAATTGGCTACCACTGTTTTCTCTCTTCAAGCTGGGATATGATTTTTATCTTCCCAGACGTATACGAAGTTTGTGGTCATATATTTATTCTGCCAAGATTTCCATATATTTTATTAGCATTTTTCCAGAGTGCCTCAACTGTATTCTAGGTGTGTAAATATGGGTTCATGACATGGATTTGTCATGGAGGCTTGTATAGGGCTTGACATGCTGCCTCACCTTCCCTCCATGTTTTTCAAACACCAACATTCATCAACACACCCACATCAGATGGAGATAAGACACATAACAAGTGAGTAGTAAATACAAACACAAGTCTAGCATTCACTTACCTTCTTTCTGGACCCTATGATCTCAAGCATCTTAGAAGTTTGTTGGCCAATTAGTTATTTATTCCCAAGACCATATTTTAGGAATCCCCAAAAGAGCTACTGACATATTCCAAAACCTCTAGTCCCAGAGTACTACTTAGTTTTCCTGCAGTCTATCACACCTCTGAAAAGAAGTGTCTTTATAAACTTTTTTCTATTTACCCATGTGAGTGTGCCATCACTTTTCTGCTGGGACCCTGACTAATAAAGTATTATATATTATTTGGGTGTACATGTCTTTTAAAACTAAAAAAGACCTGCAGGGAAAAGAGAAACACAACATTCTGAAAAGTGGTTAACCCCAGGGAATGGGAAGAGAGGGAAAGTAATTACAGTGGGGATTGGTAAATAGGAGACACAGCAACCAAATGGGTAATATATATCATATAAAGGCTTTATTCTTAAGCTGGGTCATGAGATCATGAATGTTTTCTATAGCATTCTTTATGACTTTTATGTTAAAGTCCATAATTTAACAACAATTCTTCACTCTCTTAAGGATATCTTTCAGTGAATAAAAGTCTTAATTTTAATATAATTTAATTTAGCAAGGTTTTCTTTTTTGGTTAGGGATTTTTACATCTTATTTAAGAAATCTTTACCAAAATAGCAACATAGGAAATTCTGGCCCTTGTTCCCCCCCACGAAGAAAAACATATAAGCTATCCATAAACAAAAATTCATAAAAACAGAGAGTAGAATGGTGATTTCCAGAGGCTGGGTGGTGGGGGTGGAAATGTGAAGATGTTGGTCAAAGGGTACAAACTTCCAGTTTTGAGATGAATAAATTCTGAGGATGGAATGTACAGCATGGTGATTATAGTTAATAATATTGTATTATATACTTAAAAATTACTAAGAGTAAATCTTCAGTATTGTTACCACAAAAAAAAAATGATAATCATGAAAGTGATAAAGGTGTTAGCTAATACTACAGTGGTAATCATGTCTCAATATGTAAGTGTATCAAATCAATACCTTAAACTTATACAATGTTATATGCCAATTATATCTCAATTAAGCTGGGGGGATCTTTGCCTATTTAAGAATATCTTAGTCATTAAAATATGCTCTGTGGTATTTTCTAGAAGCTTTATCAGGTTACCTCTCTCATTTAGGTCTACAGTCTATTTGGAATTTATTTTTTGTATGGTGTTATGCTTTCTATGGTTAACATATTGTGGCATTTTCATGGCTAATATTGTGTTTAGGACTTTTGCCTTTACATTCATACTGAGATTAGCTTGTTGATCTTTGTTTTGTAATGGCCTGATAATTGGCTATTGGTATAATTCTTCCTCAAATATCTGGAGCATTCACTGGACCTGGATATTTCTTTCCAGAAAGGTCTCAGATTAGAGATTCCATTCCTTTTTTTTAAAGATTTTATTTATTTATTTGAGAGAGAGAGACACAGTGAAAGAGGGAACACAAGCAGGGGGAGTGGGAGAGAGAGAAGAAGGCTTCCCGCGGAGCAGGGAGCCCGATGCGGGGCTCAATCCCAGGACCCCAGGATCATGACCTGAGCCGAAGGCAGACACTTAACAACTAAGCCACCCAGGCACCCCAGAGATTCCATTTCTTGACTAGAACTATTCATACTTCCTTTTCTTGCATCAGTACTACTTAGGTAAAGATAAATATTTACTTTTTTTCCATTTGGATACCCAATCTATCTTGTGCCATATGTTAAAAAGGCTTTTCTTCCCATCTCTGCCACTCCTGCTGCCCCAGGAGCAACTTTAATATAAATTATCCTATATTTGTGTAAGTTTTGGACTCTTTATTCTATTCTTCACCTTGTATGTATCCTGGCATCAATATCTATTTTATTCTTTTTGTTTTGTTTTGTTTTGTTTTTTTAGTGTTCAACAATTTATCAGTTGTGTGACACCCAGTGCTCGTCACATCATGTTCCCTCCTTAATGCCCATCACCCAATTACCCCATTCCCCCACCCATCTCCCCTCTAGCACCCCTCAGTTTATTTCCTATAGTTAAGAGTCTCTCATGGTTTGTCTCCCTCTTTGATGACTTCCCATTCAATTTTCCCTCCCTTCCCCTATGATCCTCTGTGCTGTTTCCCATATTCCACATATGAATGAAACTATATGATAATTGTCTTTCTCTGATTGACTTATTTCATTCAGCATGATACCCTCCAGTTCCATCCAGGTCAATGCAAATGGTAAATATTCATCCTTTCTGATGGCTGAATAATATTCCATTGTATATGTACATACCACATCTTCTTTATCCATTCATCTGTCAGTGGGCATCTCAGCTCTTTCCACAGTTTGGCTATAGAGAACACAGGCAGTAACCTCTTCAACCTCAGCCACAGCAACTTCTTGCTAGACATGTCTCTATAGGCAAGGGAAACAAAAACAAAAATGAACTATTGAGACTTCATCAAGATAAAAACTTCTGCACAGCAAAGGAAACAGTCAACAAAACTAAAAGTCAACCTACAGAATGGGAAAAGATATTTGCAAATGACATATCAGATAAAGGGCTAGTATCCAAAATCTATAAAGAACTTATCAAACTCAACACCCAAAAAACAAATAATCCAGTCAAGAAATGGGCAGAAGACATGAACAGACATTTTTCCAAAGAAGACAACCAAATGGCCAACAGACACATGAAAACATGCTCAACATCGCTCGGCATCAGGGAAATCCAAATCAAAACCTCAATGAGATAACACCTCACACCAGTCAGAATGGCTAAAATTAACAAGATGGGAAACAACAAATGTTGGTAAGGTGGTGGAGAAAGGGGAACCCTCTTACACTGTTGGTGGGAATGCAAGCTGGTGCAACCACTCTAGAAAACAGTATGGAGGTTCCGCAAAAAGTTGAAAATAGAACTATCCTGTGACCCAGCAATTGAACTACTGGGTATTTATCCCAAAGATACAAATGTAGTGATCTGAAAGGACATATGCACCCCAATGTTCATAGCAGCAATGTCTGCAATAGCCAAAATATCTCACTATTTTAATTACTGTGGCTTTATAGTAAGTCTTAATACCTCATGTAAGGCCTCCATACTTCTTTTCAGATTATCCTGGCTATTCTTGACCACATTCCCCCATAAATAGAAAATCACCTTGTCAGAGTTTCCAGGACAAAAAACCTTTTTTTTAACTTTTTGATTGAAATTACATTGTACTTGCATTATAGCTACAGGCAAATTTGGAAAGAAATGACATCTTTACAATATTGAGTCTTCCAATTAATGAATATAAAAAATCTCTCCATTTATTTAGTTATTTAACTCATCTCAGTGATGTTTTATAGTTTTGTGTGGAGATTTTTTTTCATCTTTGGTTAGATTTATTCTTGGGTATTTGTTGCTTTTGATGTTATTGTCCATAGCATTGTTGTGTGTTTCTTTTAATTTTCTTTTTTTTTTAAGTTTATTTAATTAAGCAATCTCCATCCCCAATGTGGGGCTGGAACTCACAACTCAGAGATCAAGAGCCACATGCTCTACTAACTGTGCCAGCCAGGCACCCCTGAATTTTATTTTCTAATTATTATTATTTTTTTATTTAAATTAAATTAGCCAAGGTATAGTATATCGTTAGTTTTTGATATAATGTTCAATGATTCATTAGTTGAGTAAAACACCCCGTGCTCATCATATCACATGCCCTCTTTAATGCCCATCACCCAGTTACCCTATTTTCTAATTATTAGTTGCTAGTATATAGAAATAAAATGTATTTTATATTAACCCTATTATGTCCAGTTATTTCACTAAATTCATTTATTAATTCCAATAATTTATGTGCACATTCTTTTGAATTTTATATATCAATAATTATTTTGTTTATGAATAATGACAGTTTGTTTCTTTTTTCCCAGGGTGTATGATTTTTTTTCTTGCCTTGTTCCACTGTCTCGGACCTCTAGTGCAATGTTAAATAGAAGTAGTGATAGCAAATATCTTTGTCCTTTATATAAGGATGTAAATTTAAATATTTCATGACTAAGTATTATGTTTCCTGTAGGATTTTTCTGTACATACATATTTTTCAGATTGAGGAATTCCTTTTTCTGTACCTATTATTTTTCAGATTGAAGGATTCCCTATTATGGTAGGAATTTTTACCATAAACAAGTATTGACATTTAGAAAATACTTTTACTGCATCTATTGAGATAAACCTATGGCATTTTTTTTCTCCTTTATTCTGTAAATGTGATGGATTAAATTGACTGATTTTTGAATGTCAAAAACATTTTCCATTCTTCCTTCCTGGAATAATCCAACTTGGTTATTTTCTTAATTGATTTCCCTCCCCCACCCACATTCCCACCCCCAAACACACAGACACAGACACATACACACACAGAGCTGGCCCAGAGACAAAGATTTGGTTGCAAGTAGTTTATTGAAGAGTTGAAGAAAACTCTGATAAGGGAGTGGAGAAGTGAGACAGGGAAGAAAAAGAAGCCAGAAAGGGTGAATTGTCAAGCCAGTGGCCATGGTCGGTGACTGGCGCTGAAGCTACCAAGAAACTCTGGGAAATGACATAGGCACATATGTCAGAGTTATCCCACCTGAGAGTTGAGGGAATTGGAATATTTATAACCCAACCCTTATCCATCAATCAATCATTTGTTGAAAACTGCATCTGGAAAGTGTTAATTCTCTGATATCTGTGGCCTCCATGCATGTGGTCCAGAGAAAGCTCTCAGGCAAGAAATGAATATACTGAAAGGTAACATTGACCCTCCCACAGTCCACATCTGCAACAGTGGTGATATACCATCCTTTCAACATATTGTGGGATTCTCTTTGCTAATACTGTGTTTGGAAATTTTGCTTTTATGTTTATGAGTGACATTGACCTATTGATCCTCTTTTTGTAATCACCTGATAATTTGTCATTGGCAATATCTCTTCCTTAAATATCTGGAGCATTTGCTGGGTCTGGATATTTCTTTCTGAGAAGACTTTTTAAAAAGGATTTCATTTCCTAAATAGAATCATTCACCTTGTTTTCTTGCATTGGTTTTAATAAGTTATAGGGGGGGTTGGGGGTTTTTGTTAAAGATTTTATTTATTTATTTGAGAGAGAGAGAGAGCACGAGTGGGGAAAGGGGCAGAGGGAGAAGCAGACTCCCCGCTGAGTGGGGAGCTGAACGTGGGGCCTGATCCCAGGACCCTGGGACCATAACCTGAGCTAAAGGCAGATGCTTAACTCACTGAGCCCTTCAGGTGCCCCAAGAAGTTATAATTTGGGGGTTTTTTTTCAAGATTTTATTTATTTATTTGAGAGAGAGAGAAAGAGAGCACACAAGCAGGAGGAGCAGCAGAGGGAGAGGGAGAAGCAGGCTCCCCACTGGGGAGAGAGCTCTAAGCAGGGCTGAATCCAAAGACCCTGAGATCAGGACCTGGGACGAAGACAGACACTTAACCGACCGAGCCACCCAGGTGCCCCAATAAGTTATAGTTGTTTTTTTTATAAAGATTTTATTTATTTATTTGGCAGAGAGATACAGAGAGAGAACAAGTAGGCAGAGAGGCAGGCAGAGGGAGAGGGAGAAGCAGGCTCCCCGCCGAGCAGGGAGCCCAGTGCGGGGCTCGATCCCAGGACCCTGGGATTATGACCTGAGCTGAAGGCAGCCGCTTAACCGACTGAGCCACCCAGGCACCCCCCAATAAGTTATAGTTTTAAAGATGCTTATTTTTTCATGTGTCTGTTAGCCATTTGTATATCTTCTTTGGAGAAGTGTCTGTTCATGCCTTCTGCCCATTTTTGGACTGGGTTATTAGTTTTTTGAGTGTTAAGTTTGAGAATATCTTTATAGATCTTGGATATCAGCCCTTTATCTGTAATGTCATTTGCAAATATCCTCTCCCATTCTGTGGGCTCTTAGTTTTGTTGACTGTTTCCTTTGCTGTGCAGAAGCTTTTTATCTTGATGAAGTCCCAAAAGTTCATTTTTACTTTTGTTTCACTTTTCAGGAGTCTCTATTCTGTTCCATTAGTCTATTATTATTCAGCCTTCAGAAATTATGAATACCCACCATTTGCATCGACATGGATAGAACTGGAGGGGATTATGTTAAGTGAAGTAAGTCAAGCAGAGAAAGACAATTATCATATGGTTTCACTCATATGTAGAACATAAGCGATAGCACAGAGGACCATAGGAGAAGGGAGGGAAATCCAAAGGGGGGGAAATCAGAGAAGGAGATGACCCATGAGAGACAATGGACCCCAGGAAACAATCTGAGGGTTTCAGAGGGGAGTAGGGTGGGGGGAGGGGAGGGCACGTGTTGTGATGAGCTTTGGGTGTTATACTTAACTAATGAATCATTGCACACTACTTATGTACTATAAAAACTATGTACTATACAGTGGCTAACTGAACATAATAAAAATAAATTAATTAATTTTTAAAAAGATATACTTTTGAACTTAAAATAAAAGGTGCTAATTTATTTTGAATTTTCAAATATGTTGTCATGAAATTTTATCTGTAGTATCCATATTGATGCAAGAAAATATTTTTATCTTCTTAAAGAGAACACTAGACATCTCTGAGATACCTGGGTGGCTCATTCAGTTAAGTGTCTGCCTTTGGCTCAGGCCATGATCCCAGGGTCCTGGGATCGAGTGCTACATCTGGCTCCTTGCTCAGCAGGGAGCCTGCTTCTCCCTATGCCTGCCACAGCCCCTGATTTTGCTCTCTCTCTCTCTCTGACAAATAAATAAATAAAAATTTAAAAAAAAGCACTAGACATCTCTGAAATGGGTAACTTCAGGGCCGGCCCAAGATTAAATATTAGCCTTATATTTGTGTAACTTAAGAAAACAAAGATCTGCCCCAAAGTGAATATCTGCCTCCACAGATGAAAGCTACTAGCAATTTTTCAATGCAATTTATTCACAGGAAATACAATTAACTTTCACCACACCTAGCACTAATTACACAAGTTGTAAACATCTAAGAAGCACCTGTAAACTCAAGAGTGCAACTCTGATACCAAATCAAAGCAAGAGATTTAGATTTTGAATTAACAAACTAGAAATAGTAGATGAAGCCATAAGAAAGAGCTCATATTCCAGAAGAATGTGGAGAGAGAAAAGTGCCAAGTTCAAAGAAGAAGTAAAGTGGAAAGAAACTTACAACAAAAATTAATTAGGAAATGAAAAATAAGGGGAAGAACCAGAGTGGTGATGTTGGACATGTCAAAGAAGGAGAATTTCAAGAGCAAAGAGTTGGTAGGCCAAGCCCAATATGAACAGTGGTCTTAGAGAATAAGGACTAAGGTCATTTGCTTTTAAATGACATCTGAGAAAACAGTAAAGTAGTAAATGTTAGTAATTAGAAATGTGGATAATGCATCATTTCACTGATTTCTAAGAAATGCCCAAACTGAATAGCTATAGTGCCAAGTAGTCAAGATTTAAAAATGTTTCCAAAAAAAAAAAACCAAAGTTTTATACCGTAGCCTCACTGGTTGAGATACAAAAAGGCTAAAAAGCAGTTGAAAGTGAGCCAGGTCTAACACCCAAAGGTCAAGAATATTATAACCAAAATAACAACACTTTTTTCCTGAAACCTGATATTTAAGGCCCACAAAGTTTAATATTTTTAAAAAGCACTGCTTTTCTTCTGTCCCTTTGTATCACTTAAAGTGTTTTGCCAATCTCTATAATAAAAGAAAAAAATACAGCAATCCTGAGAGGAGTCATCACACTCTGTCATTTTAGCTGTTTACATGAAACAGAGAAGTAATGTGCATGCTGGGAATCTAAGCAGAGTGAACTCTGTTACCCTCACCCTGTCTTTAAGGACAGCCCAAACTTAAGTGATTTCTGGAAATCTTAAACATGTAAGACCCTCCTAATTCCAGAATCTTAGCTAGCACTTTAAGTCTAAAGATTCTGACAGTGAAAGTACTGCCCAACCCTGCTCCAGAAAGAAAGATTTTTAGAAGACCCTTACTTTTAGGCGGGGAAAAATTTCTACGCCTTGGAAACTTACAATAACTTCAAAGAAAATCTTTTTTTGTTTTGTTTTGGTACAAGGAAGGAGCTTGGCACATGAAAACCAGGGCAGGCCATCTCTCCAACAAAGATATTTCTCGTGTCTTTGCAGAGTACCTCAGCAATTCAAAGGAGTAATCAAAGTGGATGAGTGCAGAGAAGCTAACAATTTATAACAGATCTTTGTTAAACACTTATTAGTTGCAGAAAATACATGAATTTCCACAGGTCCAGTATCCCAGGGTATTTGTTAGCTCTCCTCCACATTCTTTCTCTAGCACAGAGGCTTGCCTTTGTCTTCTGCAATAAAGATGAGTACATCTTCCTAGGACTGATGTTGGGAGGGGGCTGGCAGAGAGAACAGAAGAGGTGAATCCTCAGGACTCCAACTCCTGGGCAGGTTTAGTGATTCCAGGCACCCCCTCCATCACAGCTGGAACAGTAGGGATCATTAACTGGTAAGACTGCTTTTAATTTTCTCACTTTAGTCTGCTGAAAACAGTTTCCTAAAACTGAATATATGCAATAAAGTGAAATAATGAATAGACAACTTTTCCCCAATATTATGCTTTACTCCTTTCTGAGTAACACAAACCCCACAATCCAGGGCCATGGGAGTTACATTGCCAATGTTGTAACACCATAGAGTTAGAAGGTACTTTCAAAATGTTCTGGCCCAAACCCCTTATTTTACTGATGAAGAAATGGGGGCCCAGAGATGGGTAATTACTTGCTCAAGGACACACAGTTACTGGAAGATTAGGATTGAAACTGTAGTTATGTTCTACCACACCAAACTTTTCTTGCAACAATAAACAACAGATTGCATTTTCTCTTTTTTTCCCCTGTCCTCCCTCACTTTCTCTCTCTTTCTCTCCTTCTTTCTCTCCATTTTCTTTCTCTCCCTTTTTTTCTTTCTTTCTCTCCCTTTTTTCTTTTTCTTTCTTTCTTTCATTCTTTCTTTCTTTCTTTTCTTTTTTCTTTCTTCTTCTCCTTCCTTCCTTCCTTCCATTCCTTTCTTTCTTGTTTCATTCCTTCTTTCTTTTTTTGAATTAAGTATTGAAACCAAAGATTAAAAGTATTGCATTTTTTAACCCACCATGCTGTCTACCCCTCCAGGCACCATTAAGAAGGCTTCAACAGTTTCTTTGAACTGAAACTTGTTGTACAGGTTCTTAGCTTAGACACAACCTCATTATTTGTTTTTTCATAATTTGAAAATAACTCTTTAAGTATTTTATAATTTTTGAACTTTGCAAAACTTGACTTATCCCTGTATTATCTGTTTTAGCATTGGTTTCCTACATATGGATGGCCAATACAGCCATTAAAGCCATTTCAAATGTATCCACTGAAACAGTGACTGAAATTTTGTGACACAGGTCAACAAATTTAGCACAGTTTCATGGATCCAGATTTATCATAGCACATTAGATATAATTTTACCTTGGTCTTTACACTAATGGAATTTTAAAGTTGAAAGACATAAACTTCCACACTAATCTACTTTTATGAGTAGCTGTTACCCAGAAGAGTTAAATGGTATATGTGCTAAGGTCATATAGTTAACTAACAATGGAACCAGCATTAGAACTGAAGTCTACTGGATGGTCTACCAGTTCAGTTGTTTATTCCACCATATCACGTTGTCTCCCCAAATGCAGCTTACAGATGGACACAGCTATTTGCATCTTTCCCATCCTAATGTTCCTAAAGTAAACTTTGAGCTGTTCTTCAGTAATCCCTCTTTTTATTGAGAGGATGTTTTGATTCTGTCTTCCTTTCTTGGATTCCACCTTTCTTTCATCTGTGGGCCTTTGCTGCAGTTGCCCTGCTGAAATGATAAACAAACCTCCAGGTTCTTGTCTGATATCATCAAAGAAGAAAAAAAAAGCGGTTCCTTCACTTATGAAACAGGTTTCCTTCCTTGTTGGCACAGCCATCATTTCTTATGAAAGTAGCTGCCTCAAGAAATCTGCTCTATGACTCCTTCAGAATTGGGGCATAGTGAATGTTTGTGTTTCAACTTCACTCTCAGCATTGCCTTTCACCAACACTGTCTTTCTTGGTCAACCTTGAATCCCACCCTCATGACTCCCAGAACATTGAATCAGTCATCAAATTCCACTGCTTTTATTTCTGAACTCTCTCCCTCATCCCTCCCTTTGAGAGTGGAGTTTCAATAGCAGTTCAACTCTTTGAGACCTAGACTCTTCTACTAATCTCCAAATGTCTCCCTACCTCTATAATCTCCTAGCCTCAGTCCTTCCAAAATGTGTCTATTTTACTTGAATGTCTTACAGCATAAGACCTTTGATTACTATTAATCGCTCCCTTCTTGACACTCTCAATTTCTTTGACTACAAAACCAACTCCTGCTCCTTGGTCTCTTCCAATCTTCTGACTAATCCTTAGTCTTCTTTGCAGACTCCTCTTCCTCTGCTAATCTCTGAAATATGGTACCCTCCTCTCTTCTCAATATACAAGCTGTGATGACCAAATGCATTTACTCAGCCAGCACCTAACTGATCCCTCACAAAGCTACATCTACAGACCAGATCCCTCTCTCACAATTCACAGACAAAAATCTAGAGCTACTCTGTCCAGTACAGAAGCCCCGATAGGTGAAGCTATTTAAATTCAAATTTAAATTAAGTAAAATTTAACATAATTTAAGACTCAATTTTAAGTCTGCATATTGGACAGCACAAATATAAAAAAATTTCATGAATACAGAAAGCCCTATTGGACAGTGCTAGTCTAGAATTTTCCACAAATGATATCAAGAGAAACACATTTCTAGCTTAAAATATCTAAAATGTCTCATGTGAATGTTTAAACCTGCTCTCCCATATAAATTTCCTTCCTGTCTCCACTACAGTAACCCTATTGCCACTGGCATAGTTCCCATAAACTTTGCTATAGTCTCCTAGTTGATTTCCCTGCCCATGTTCCTGCATATCCTACCCCCCACCAAAATTCATTTTTGCACAGTGCAACCAAGGATCTCTTTCTAAAATGTAAATCTGGTTGTGTTAAGCTCCTAGTAGTAAGTTTCAGTGGTTTCCTAGTATCTGTATAAGATGACCACATAATTTATCATCTAAACCCAGACAATTTTGATAATAATAGGGAATGCTATTAATAATTATGCTGCTACAATAGGACTAAAATGGACTCTCTGAGGCAAACCAATATGTATGATCACCCATTATAGAATCTAAATTTCTTAGCTTAGTTTGTGAGCTCTTATAAAATCTGACCCTGTCTACCTCTTCAGCTCTGTAGATCTACCTGTCATTCATCAAATGTAATGTCCTGTTACACTTCTGTGAATTTTGTTGTTCTGGTCCCTCTATCTAGATCTCCTGCACTCTCTTTGTCATGTCTGCTAAGTATAGAATTTCAAAAGATATATATAAGCACTATATACTCTATTATTTTTAAATATATGTATTTCCTGCTTATGAAATAATATACAATTCTGAGAGTACTTTGAAAAAATATAGAAAAGTTTAAAAACAAACCAAAGTGTCCACATTCTTACCACTGAGAGACAACCAGTTAATATTCCATTGTGTATTTTTCTCTATCCATGTATATATACACAGGTTTCTTACCAAAATTAATTTTTACCTTTTTATAATAGGCTATTTTGTGTAATATATTATTTATTTTCTCATATCACAAGTATTCTTTTATAATATGAATTTTAGTGATGGGATATTAATTCACTGTATGAAGATAATACAAGTTTAGCTAATCTTGTGTTGGATATTGTTTGAAATTTATAAAATGTTTTAAAAATTCATTTTCTCACAACAAAAGCAATTCATATTCACCAAAGACTTCTGCAAGGAAAATGCACAAAGAAGAAAAGAGACTTACCACATTCTGAAAAATTACTTGTATGGTGCTTGAAAGATAAGTCTATATGAAAACATATTTCTGAAATTGCTATTAAGTCAATGGAAAAATATTGCAATTCTAGAAATATGGACATGCAAATTTTCAAGAATACAAATACTTTATAAAGGTAGTTTTTTCACAGCTATTAATATTTTTTCTCTTACTGTCTAATACTGCTACTGAGCTTAATATTTATAAACATATACATGTTAAACGTTTTTAAGAAATACTTCTTAAGATATGTAGCAGCGTTCCAGGAATTCCACCCATGAACATTAAGTTGGAATGTGGCCTTTCTGAAAATTTCCACTGCATTTTAATCACAGATGAAAAAGAGATTCATTTTTAAAAAGTTATGCAAAATTTCTGACCTGGGAATTTTTGAAAATATCAATTATTTCTCTGAAAGATGTTAGACTTAACCAAGAGTAATTGGACCTGAATTTGTGATTCTAGGAAACAGAAATATGATTAATATATCACAGATATAGTAACCATTTGTGATTTCAGCAAGTCAAAGGTGGACTTGTGAATATATGAATACCAGAACATGTGCCAAAATGCTACCTTAATTTTATTACTTGCTGCTGTTCTGCTAATTTTAAAATGGCTTCATTCAATCTGAATTAAACTTCAATATGCCATATCTTGGTACTTATTTGGCAGGAAAATGTCACAAACTTATTCTAGTGGTCTCTGCACATTGACCTATTGCAGAAATGTTTAACTATCTCCTTTCCTAAAAAAAAAAAAAGATATCAGAATATTTGGAAAAAAAGAATGCCACCAGTTAGGATCCATAGTGACTGAATAATACTAATATGCAACTGGATTTTGGAGGAAGTACTTCAGAAAACTATAAAAATACCAACAATTCTTGTTGACTCCAAGCCCTAAACATACACGTAGCATAAGACTCAGAAGTCATGGTTGAGAAAACACAACCTCCAGAAGGACAGAAGTTTAGCAAACTCACACCAGCATGTCAATACAGAGCCAAGCAGCACCCATGTTTGCAGAGGAGAAACTAGGAGGCTAAGAGGCACTTGGCCATTCTGAACTCGGCCTTGAAGAAGAGCATATAACTCACCTTTGTAGGTGTCTGGGTATATCTGTGAAACATCAGGGGTGAGAGCACAGCCTGCAGGTTATGCACACTTGCACAGGCTAATTATAGAAATGTAGAAGTGCCAAAAAACACACCTGGGTGTCTTTGGCCAAAGAAGGAAAAAAAGAAAACTAAGGTGAATGGCTCAGACCAAAGTGGAGCACACTGCAAGAACACTGGTTATGGGACATCTGGGTGGCTCAGTCGGTTAGGTGTCTGTCTGCCTTAGGCTCAGGTCATGGTCCAGGGTCCTGAGATTGAGCCCTACATTGGGCTCTCTGCTCAGTGGGGAGCCTGCTTCTCCCTTTCCCTCTGCCTTCTGCTCCCCTTGCTTGTGCTCTCTCTCTCTCTCTATCAGATAAAATCTTAAAAAAAAAACACTGATGATTTGAGGGAATAAAGCCTCTGTATATTTAATAGCGAATCAAGGATGGCATGTGCTAACACAGGCATGAAAAGAGGTACTAATCCTCATGTTTGGGAGGTGAATGCAAATCAGTTCAGATAAACTGCCTTAGTGTTCAGTTTAACTGAGGTCATTTCAGATTGCCAGTATATTGACCGGAGAAGATCCAAACTAAAATTTGCTATAGTATGTGCCAGGAGTCTCACTGGTTCTCACACAACAGCAGAGGTAGGAGCAGGTGATGAGTGATAACAGAGCTGATACCAGTTGGCTGGGCTACTGAGATTAAACACACAGCTGTCTTGGCACCAGTGAACAGGCATCTCCTGCAACTTGTACTTCTCACCCTGAAATGTGTAATTACTCCCTTGACGAGGGCACAATGCTAACCTTTCCTTCTACTTCATTTATAAACATTCTTCTATGCACAATTATTCACACAAATGCATTTTTTTTTGCTCCTTAAACTGTAAATGTTGTAGATAAAACAAGCATTTGTATAGATCAAACCATTTTCCTTTGGCTTCCAATATAAATTTTGTAGATGAGGTCCATGGACCCATAAGCTAAGTTGGTGACCACTGAAGGCAATAAGAGGTGTCATGCAATAACAACACTCTGGTTGCATAGAGCTTTAAGTCACTTTCACGTATATTACTTTATTTCACGCTCACAATAACCTAGGAAGTAAGACAAGAGTTATTATCATTTGTGTAACATTGAGTAAACGAATCTGGGTTTAGAGATGTTTCATGTGTTGCTTGAAGGCCCATGACTAGTAACCGTGCAGGTTTTCTAACTCAGACTTCAGCCTTCTTTCCTCTACAATATAAGCTAAATTGGATTATTGCCATATTTTTTTCAAAATTTCTCTCTCTCTATATATATATATATATACATATATATATATGTTTCTAGACAAATTTCTCCATATAAGTTTTATGTATAGACACCTAGATAAATTTCTGTATATGTTACTTACATATAGATATTTCTAGAAAGGAGAGACCTTGTCTGCCTAAATTCTCTAATTCCACCCCTATTCCAACACAAGGAGGAAACAGGAATATAATATTTCCTTTGAAGTCAGGGAGGATTGGGAGGAGGACCCTCTGTTCTGGCTACATGGAAAGAAATGCAGGAGGAACTGACTCTCCATCCTGGAAATACACACAGCATGAGTCATCTATTTTAATGTAATGACAATAGTCTCTATGCTCTGAAGTTACTTCATATACTTGGAGAAAGTTGGCAGAATAACCTCCAACCTATGAGTCAGGAACTTGGGCTATTGAAAGTTTTATTTAAATGACCTTTCCCTTTAGCAAAGTCTGAATGTGAGGCTTCCTTCCATTCCTGCAGGCCTCAGGCTATAAGGAAAACAGGGTATTAAAAAAAAATGTCAATAAGATTTAGGTAAATAATGGAAACGTTGATAATACCACAATAGATGACGTCCAAAAGACAGTTAAAATGTGAAAATATCAAGAGACGGGAAGGTAAGATTTCTCTTGGGTGATTTGAATTTCTAAATCTCTTAGGAATAATTTTTATTATCTGCAAAATCTTAAGAAATATTTAAATGTATTTGTCAATGCAACATCTACTGGAGCTTATGTCTTGTTTTATTTGGCACTTTGGTAAGGCACTTTTGCACAATTATGTCAACACATTGAGTTAGCCTTTGTCAAGAAAGGCAAGCATTTGAATCTTTGTCAGTCAAGCATTTCATTTTTAAAAAATGATCTAAGAGTCAAGAACAATAGACAACTATTCTTGGCTTCATTTGTGGCTTTATTTTGATCTTTTCCTTTTGACACTCTTTCTCAGGGCAAGTCTAGTTACACTAAGTCCCATTTAAAGGAAACTGAAAATTCCACAATGAAGTTCTCCACTTGACTGGAAGATTTTCACTTTCAGGAAGAGTGAAAATTGAATATGATTGTCTTTCACTTTAAGATTCATTTATAATAGGAACAGGTGCATCAAAACCAGATTGGGGTTAGTAATGAATGGGCAGAAAGTGCAGCAACTATTAGATTCAAGATACAACCAAATTTAGCAGGAGTAAGGCAGAGAGGTTGACAGAGAGATGAGATCAAGAATAGATTAAATACCAAAAATCTCATTAGTCCGTACCTAAGACAATGAACAGTAGATCCTCTTACATTTTGAAATGAAAGAAAACACATTGGGGAGGGACCATAAGTTTTAATTAATTAGATACATATATGTTACTCTTAATTAGTTCACATTTCCCAAAGTGAATGAACACTCAGAGATGATATTTAGTTCTCTGCTAATTAATATTAATGTTAGAAATGTTAAGCAAAAAAAGTCAATTTCTAGAAATAGTGTGCCTATGCCTTTCATGCTATCTGTATTTTTTAAATGGCTCTTTTGCAAAAGTGGAAATATTCTTAATTATTTTTAATTCTAGATGTAGTCAGAGATTCTGTCTCTTGAGAAGTGAAGTAAGGGAAACTATCTATGGTGAGTCTTCAGAAGAATTCAATGTATACGTTTACATAGGGAGGGATGACTTTATCACTATCCTTCGAAAGGCTTGAGCACTACTAGGTATTTACCCAAAGGATACAAAAATACTGATTCTAAGGGACACATGTACCCTGATATTTATAACAGTACTATCAACAATAGCCAAATTATGGAAAAAGCCCAAATGTCCATTAACTGATGAATGGATAAAGACATTGTGAGATATTCATATACACATATGAATATTAGTCATAAAAAAGAATGAAATATTGCCATTTGCAACAACCTGGATGGACCTAGAGTGTATTATGCTAAGTGAAATAAATCAGAGAAAGAAAAATACCATATGATTTCACTCATATGTGGAATTTAAGAAACAGAACAGATTAACATAGGGGGGAAAAAAGAGAGAGGTAAACCATAAAATAAACTCAACTATAGAAAACACACTGAGGGTTGCTGGAGAGGAGGTGGGCAGAGGGATGGGTTAAATGGGTGATGGGTATTAAGGAGAGCACTTGTGATAAGCACAGGGGTGTTTTATGTAAGTGATGAATCACTAAATTCTACTCTTGAAACTAATATTATACTACATGTTAACTAAATGGAATTTAAATAAAAACCTCAAAAAGATAAATACGTAAATACATAAATAAAATAAAAAACAAAAAAGGAATATCTTTGCTATCTTTAGAGACAAAATGCAAAAATCAAAATGGATGCATTATATTCTTACTTTTTATAATTATTATTTTTCTTTTTCTTAAAGCATTTGGAGAATTAAAATAACACCTGTCAATAACAACCATTTATGTTTTCCTCCTTGCTGGAATAGTTAAGTAACAGACTCTTCCACAAGATAGTGAAGCTCCTCGTGGGTAGGAGTCATTTGTTGGTTGTGTTCATCAATGTAAACTCAGTTCTTATCACAATACCTGGAATATAATAAAAGTTCAATGAATATTTGTAGACTAAATGAGTGAATTATACTGTATATTCAAACTGGCTTCTTGAAAATCAAACATCTCTACACATCTTCAGAATGTATATGATGAAGAAGGAGTGTAGTCTGTAGAGGTAGACAAGGCTGAGTTCTAATCTAGGCTAATTACCAAATGAACTGAACCTCAGTTTCCCCTTATATAAAAGGAGATGCTCACTTTGCCTGGCTGTAGTATAGATGACAGATATTGTGCACGTGCACACACACACACACACACACGCACACAGAGTCCAGCAGAATATCTGATATTTATTATATGTTCAATAAATTGAAATTATTTTTACCATTTAATACCTAGATCATCTATTAAAGTAAGTTTAAAATGAAAACCTTAGCCAAAGCCTAGTACAACCTCTCATAAATGAGAAAAATGTCTAGAAAGAACAAGTGCCTTGCTGAAGAGTCAAAAATTAGTGTTCTTCAGAGAAATGGGGGTCTGTACCAATTCCTGCTGAAGGATTTGAAGGCAGATTTCACTGGAACAGTCCTCTATTTTTAACAGCACATGTATTTTGGCACAATTCAGCATATCTTTTTCAAGGCCCCACAAAGCTAAATATAGGTGGATAAGTTACTATCTCTTAATATTAATCTTCTTATATTTTTATGGCTTCTGTCTTTGAAGCAAGGTAAATAAACTTAGAAACTTGTGCATGATGAATCAGTTCTCCAAATGACTGCAGCATACGCCAATTTAAATTTTCATGAATATTGGTTGAACTGGATTATTTCAATTTTTTTTCAGTGAATCACTTCAATTTTTTAAAGTTTAATTAAAAGTAAAATAGGGGTGCCAGGGTGGCTCAGTTTGTTAAGCATCTGACTGTTGATTTAAGCTCAGGTCATGATCATGGGGTTGTGAGATCCAGCCCAAGCGGGTTCCGCACTCAATGGGGAGTCTGCTTGAGATTCTCTCCCTCTCCATCTGCCCCTCCCCTCTGCATGCATGGCTCTCTCTCTCTCTCAAATAAATAAATAAATCTTAAAAAAAAAAGTGAAATAATGTTTGGTAAAATACTTCCTCATCTTAACAAAATACCAGAAAAACTTAGTCTGTGCCTAAGGCAAGGTGTGATACTATTAGGTGGCATCTTGTCACTTTACAAAGACCTCAAATCACACTACTCCTTTTAGCATATTGAAATTATCCTAATGGCTTGAAAACATCTGGAGAAGATTTAGGCTCATCCACTTCTTAGCTTCCAACACTGTGGTCTCCTCCTATCTCTGCTTCCTCCTTCAGAACTGTCTTCTCCACCACCAGTGCACATCTTATTCCTGCCTCTTTCATCACTGTGTACTGATCTGCCAGATGTGGTTAGGGGTCTGAACCATCAGCATATTCATCTGCAGTCCACTGCAAAGTCCAGCAGTGAAACACTTAGAGCAGTGGAAACACAAGGATTCAGAACAGTTCACATCCTGTCATGGCCATACTTAGATTCTTTGATTGAGGTTGCCTCATCTGTATATTGAGGGTGGTGAAAACAGGGACTATTGCAGTTACCCAAGGTTATTCAGAAACTCCAAGTCTGTAACAACACTCTGAAAGCTGTAAGTTTTCTCCAAGTATTGGTTGTTTTTATTTTTTTTTTAAGATTTTATTTATTTATTTGTCAGAGAGAGAGAGAGAGCAAGCGTGCAAGAGCACAAGCAGGGGGAACATCAGGCCAAGGGAGAAGCAGTCTTCCCACTGAGCAAGGAACCCAATATGGGACTCGATCCCAGGACTCTGGGATCGTGACCTGAGCCAAAGGCAGATGCCCAACTGACTGAGCCACCCAGCTGTCCCTATTGGTTGCTTTTAGGATTATCCCCAAAGGATCTTTCTCCCCCCAGGCTTACTTGCTGAGATAAAATGGGAGTTGTTAACCATTAAACTGATGAGCTACATTAGTGAGCTCAGGTAATAGAAGTGTCTTAGTCAGCTTGGGCTGCTATACCAAAATGTCACATACTGGGTGGCTTAAACAGCAAACATTTATTTCTCACAGTTCTAGAGGCTACGAAATCCAAGATCAAGGTGCAAGCAGATTTGGTGTCTGGTGAGGGCCCTCTTCCTGGTTTGCAGTTGGCCACTTTCTTGCTGCATCTTCACACGGTGAAGAGAGAGAGAGCTCTGGTCTCTTCCTCTTCTAATAGTCTCTAATCCTACTATGTGGGCCCTACCCAAGTGACCTCACCTAAATTTAATTGCTTCCCAAGAGCCCCACCTCCTAATACCATCACATTGGGAGATAGGGTTTCAGCAAGTGAATTTGGGGGGCACACATCCAATACTAACCATAATAGGTCGAGATATTTTGAAAAATCTGGGACGCCACAATGTACGAACAAGGCAATGAGCTAGAAGTTAGGTATAGAATTTTAATTCAGGTTCTATATATTGCTCTATAAACTAGGAAAGTCACTTAGCAAATTGGCAATTAATTATGTGTCACATACCATATTAGGTATGTAATTCACATACATTATTTCTAATCTTAAAATATTATAGCAAGGTAATTAAAATTATCCTTGCTTTGCAGATGAAGACATGGAAGACTCTGAGTGGCTCAGTAGCATGCCTAAGATTACAAACATACTCAACAATAGCCCCAAGATTCAGACCTAGTTCTCTTACTAAAATCCCTTCCTCACTCTATCATGCCATTGCTTTCTTCCTTGGTTGTCTTATCTGTGAGCTGAATGGTCACTCTAAAAGTTTTCTTAGGCTCCATTCAACTCTAAAAGGTGATAATTGACTGTAGTAGATGAGTATTTGGACTTCTTAGATGAGCTATTAAAGTAGCTCTAAATAAATCAACCTGTATGCCTATGAATAGATTGTATGTATACCAAGATGTTAAGACTCTTATCTTTCAGGCTTGTGGGGAGGAGATAGAGGAAGCTGGAACCCCAGGCCCCATCACTGGGAGCACCCTCTTCCATTTACTCCAGTGTGCCCTGTGACTAAGACAATTTTTGGTGTGTCATAACCAAAAGTGTTGGGGAAGCTCTGCAATAATGACTCTCATGTGACAATAATCATGTGACTAAATATAACAGGGAAAGTGTTTTATAGCTTGAAACCAAAAATCTATATAATTCAACTCATGTTGCAAGTCTGGAAATGACTTAGTTTCCCCAGAAAAAAAAGCCATAGCATGATTTATACGTTCTCCAACTTGTATAGTTGGAGGAGCAAATAAATTTTGCAAAGGGAGATACTGAATGAGCCAAGAAAACTAAATGCTGATTTTTGAGCATTCCTAGGTAACTGTATTTATGTAATAGTTTATTTAAACAAATGGTCTTGCTATGTTTTTAAGCCTTTATTAGTTAAAATAGAACATATGTGCCAAGTTCACCTTCAACTGCTGACCAACATAGTTTTGAATTCTGAGCTGCAATATAGAATTCTACTTAATTCTAATTTTTTCCTTCCATTGATTCAGTAACTTCTAAAGTACATTGCATCATAGAAATATGCAAAGTAGTTACCTAGGATGACCTAGTTGATGTTTAATAGTTTATCAAGCATGTACATCTTTGAAATATTAAGATTAGAGTTCCTGGACAAACTATAAGGCTGGTACTTCCTCTTGATTTAGAGGTCAGCTTCTACATTTTATAGCCAGAAACTGACCTTGACCTTCTTCATGAAACAGAACTGTGGCAGTGCAGGCTGCTGTGCTTCCTACATGCCCTTCTTTCCAGGCAGTCTTCAAGGGTTAAAAAAGACACTAAGGGATAAGAGAGAAAGATTCAAAAATACAGCATCCTGTAGACAAAACTTCACCCATGCAATTAATTAAAGCTGCAACCCCTTAAAGGGACATGTGCCCCCAAACCAGCTACTCCAAAAAAATCTAGATATTGCAAAGTGACTGAAAATGCACCACATTCCTTCAGTCTAAGACAAGTAAATACGCTCACATCTCATGCAAAAGAAACCAAACTCTCCACTACTTCTCTCTTTAGTCCATTGCTAGCCTATACCTTTGTTTGGGATGTTATTGCTTCACATAAAAATGTTCAGACTTGTCTTCTTCACATTGAAAGTTTAAGAGGAAGGTGGACTTTTTTCTAATAGAAAATAGTAAAATTATTGGTTTCATTTATGAGTCATAGATCACATTCTCTCTTAAATGCAATTCATTATTTAGGGTGTCCTAATATTATTTAACAGTTTAAAGCTGGTTGCTGCTATCTCTGTTAAATTTAGAAAAGAAAACCAGTAATTCATGGAGATATATATATCTATATCTCTATATAGATATATATGTGGCAAAGTTTCCCTTTTATTGTCCAAACTCAAATCATCGTCTTATTTTACTTGTCTTAAAAATGAGAAAGTTGATTGGGGACCAAAGTTCACTATTCTTTAGAGCTTGTACAAATTACAAAATGGAAATAAATTAACTTTATGTAAATATAAAAAATATCTCTAGTTTATTTTTAAGTATAAATACTTATTTTTAAAATATAAAAGACGATAGCCTTTTGAATAGGGCTTCCCTCCAGATTTAAAGAAACCTTAATTGAGATTTTTCTAGGCTAGAAGATGAAAGTTACACCCACCAACAGTTCTATAAAATAGAATGTCTAGTAGGGCCTCTTACAAAGATAATAACAAGTCAAACAGCTGACAGAAAAGGCTCAGTAAAAAATAATCACTATGTCACTGGGGTGTTTGCTCGCTTTTGTTTTCTCTTCTCAAAGAGAAAGAGAAATGTACTGGGGCTGTGGTAAACTCTGAGGTTTCTTTGAAGTGTTCCCCGAATGTGTCATGCTGTATCATGCCTAAATGCTCTTCAAAGTTGGTTCTCTCTGTCTTGAGCGCCCAGCATCTTCTTCTTATCCTGGCAAATTTAGAGCCATTATTTAAGGTCCAGTTCCAAAGTGACAACCTCAAGGAAGTCTCCTTAGGTACTGGTTAAATTGATCCGTGGCATGGGCACAGTTCTACTCTAGCACTTCTTGTACTGTTGCTAGACTTCTCCCTGTGAGCAGAAACCAAGTGAAACTTTGTTTTTGCTGTGAGTTTTTGGTAGGATTAAAAATAACAAATGAAACCACCTAGCACAAGATTCTATGTTTTGTCTACACTAAATAAATGCTTTCTGAAGTTATTGCTGTTGTTATGATTAGGCTGCAGGGCCTGCAGAGGGCACAGCTAAACTCCAGCCAACACAGTCACTCGGGGCTTATGTATGCGGCCGCCGCACACATAGGTCAATCCCACGTCCCCCAGTCACCTGGCTCCTTCTCTCCCTCTCCTGTGTTCTAATTGTCACGGGGGATCCTTAGAGGTAAAATGATAGATTAATGAAGGGAAATTAATCCTGCATTTGGTTATGCAGACAGAGAATCAGGTACTTTCGTTCAATTCTCACTGACTCCTGGGAGAATTCTGTGTTTATCTGGGATCAAAAAATAATGGTTTTCTTTTTGTTTTAACGTGATATATGCTGCTAATGTAATGATACATACTAATGTATGACAAATTATAAATCAAATGATCATATTACCAGGTTGATATATTTAAGGAACTTAGACACTATTAATCTTTACCAGTATTTGTTCTTAAATAAGGAGGGCAATTGTTCTTTTTCTTTTCTTTCTTTTTTTTTTTTTTTAGTTTCAGGGGTAGAATTTAGCGATTCATCAGTTGCATACAACACCCAGTGTTCATTACATCAACTGCCCTCCTTAATGCCCATCACCCAGTTACACCATCCCCCCCACCATCTCCCCTCCAGCAAACTTGTTTGTTCCCTATAGTTTAGCGTCTCTTATGGTTTGCCTTCCTCTTAATTTTCATCTTATTTTATTTTTCCTTCCCTTCCCCAATGTTCATTTGTTTTGTTTCTTAAATTCCACATATTAGTGAAATCATATGGTATTTGTCTTTCTCTGAATGGCTTATTTTGCTTAGCATAATACCTTCTAGTTCCATCCAAGTCATTGCAAATGGCAAGATTTTATTCTTTTTGATGGCTGAGTAGCATTCCATTATATATACCACATCTTCTTTACCCATTCATCAGTCATTTTGGCTATTGTGAACATTGCTGCTATAAACATTGGGGTGCACGTGCCCCTTCGAATCACTATGTTTGTATCCTGTGGATAAATACCTAGTGCATTTGCTGGGTCATGGGGTATTTCTATTTTTAACTTTTTGTAGAACCTTCATACTGTTTTCCAGAGTGGCTGCACCAGCTTGCATTCCCATCAACAGTGTAAGAAGGTTCCCCTTTAGGAGAATGTTTTTTATATCAAATATTTTTACAAAAAGCAAACCAAAAAAGAAAAAAAAAGTAAATATGTGAGGTGATGGGATGTGTTAATTAACTCAATTGTGGAAATCATTTCACAGTGTATGTGTATATCAAATCTTCATGTTGGACACTTTAAATGTCTTGCAATTTTATTTGTCAGTTATACCTCAGCAGAGTGGGGGAGAGGGAAACCAACCAAGTAAAAAGTGACCAATTAAGACAGGCTATTTGTTTGTTCTTAATAATATTTAATACCATAGATATTCGGAAATACCTAGAAATTCAGGAATACCTACATTTGGTTCAGTATATTGACCCAGCTAAAACCTGCCCACATATTTTCACTCGTATACAGTGTATAGTTGTAAAATGATGAAATGAATTTTGCATGTCATATGCAAAATTTAATCTTTATTCTACAGCCATATTAGTTGTATGCTTTTCTCTCAGAGTTGCATGCATTAAACCCATCATAAATGCCAGCCACATGTAAAATAGTATGTTTGAGGATCTCAAGGTTATAGTGATATATCCCTGACTTCTAGAAACTTATGGTTTAGCCATATGTATTCCTTGTCTTTGCATTTTTCCTATCCCCTCGCTCTCTTTTTTGACAGTACATATGAAATTTAACTAGCAATTTTAGAGGCCTATAAAATCATAAGCAGATTAACTCTCAATCTTTAAAGATTTTAAGCGGAATTTTAATGTCAGTGTACAGGCAAATGTGGGAGTAAGAAAGTAATTTTTATAAGTCAATATCATCTCCCTGGTTAACTAACATGTATTGGGCAACTTCACACTGACAAAGGGTAATGTGAGGCTAGTATTACCACAGTATCTGAGGCAAGTATTTACAGTGGAACTTAATGTGGCACCTGCACATACTCTCTCCTTGTGTTAGTCACTGTGTGGGGAGCATACATACACTTACCATGGATTTGCTTGGTGGCATCCAGTATGTTCTGTAGCCCCCTTGCAACACTCTTTTCAGAAAGTGAATCATTTTGCCTGGTCAATTGTAAACCAGTGCCACCCAACAGTAGGATGTCTACTAGGGTACAATATTGTAGATTTTCTCTGAGAATAAGGACCTATATATGAAAGTATTTAAACATGGTATATTAGTCTGCCAGAGCTGCTATAACAAAATACCATGAACTGAGTGGCTTAAACAACAGAAATCTATTGTCTCACAGTTCTGGAGGCTGGAAGTCCAAGATCAAAGTATCAGCGGGTTTTGTTTCTCCTGAGGCCTGTTTGCTTGGCTTGAAGATGGCCACCTTCATGCTGTGTCCTCACATGGCCTTTCCTCTGTGCACACACTCCTGGTGTCTTTCTATCTTCTTGTAAGGACATCAGTCCTATCGAAATAGGACCCCACCCTTATGACCTCACTTCACTTGAATTTCCTCTTTAAAGGTTCTGTCTCCAAGTACAGTCACATGGGGGGAGGGGTGGTTAGGGCTTCAACATATGGATTTGGGGGGTGGGCAGGGCAACAGGACACAGTTCAGTCCATAACATATGAAAAAAACAAAACTTCAAGATCATAAATAAAATAATACCATTGAAAGAAATTTCCCTCAATGTTTCTGAGGATTCTTTCAAGTCCTCTGAGAAAGTAAATTAGGGAAAATATAAAACACCGCTCTCATAAATTTTAGTTCACATCTCACATTTAAGAAATGGCACATTTGTTATTTTTCTAAATAATGTTTAATCTAATCAACAGGCTATAGGAAAATTGACTTTGGTTACTATTCAGGGACTCTCACCCCTTTTTGTCCAGGTTCAAGGTAGATCCGAAAGTCTTATGTGGCTGAGAAACCCACTGTTTTCCAGCTCACACTGGTCATTGTCCCTGCTTATTGTCCAAACCACACAGTGGCTCCAGGGCTGAGGTGCAGGGTGGGGCTTTGCTGAGACTGGGAGCCTGACACCTGGAGTCATGCCTCAGGAGAATAATGAGAGGAAGGGAACAGTGCAGAGATTTCTACTGTTCTTTGAGCCTCCAAACTATCCATTTGCCCCCCTTCTCAGATTTAAGAAGACCCCTACACCTTCTTCCAGACAAGCACTTCTAGTTCCTTCATCATTTACCATTCTACAGAAACTGTCCCTTCGGTGGGGTTTAGAAATGCATTCCTCTTTTTACATCAGTCATTTTTTTACTATCACAAAAAAAAATAAAAAATAAAAATAACAAAAGGCCTGAACTGAGCTGTCTTGTAGGCTGGCTTATTCAGTAAAGATGACAGCTAAAGTCTACACAATACAGGAAAATGAAAAGTGCCACATGTGTCTCATCATAGCAACCAAGAGGAGAGCATGAATCCTTTCTAAGAGACAGTGAGAGACATCAGAAACTAAAAAGATAAAGCAGTTGAATGAATTTCATTATAGGCTCTTTAAATGTCTTTTAAATTGTCTGTGTTTTACTTTCTTCGCTTGCCCTGCATTCTAACATTGTTGAGAGTGTCCTAATGAGCCTTCAGTCTCTTTCATGGCAGGAGGAAAACTGACATCAAGAGAGAGTAGAAGAGGGAAGAGGGAAAACATACTTTTTTTCATATGTTATGGACTGAACTGTGCCCTGTCTCCCTGCCCACCCCCCAAATCCGTGTTGCCACCAACACATTTTTCCCCATTATATATGACTCTGTTGTTCCAATTAGAGCCAAAGTGCTGCAAAACCCCTCACACGGGGATGACTCGATATAAACCAATGACCATTCCAAAGTCAAACAAATTCTACATATGCATTGTTAAGTAATTGTATTGGCAGAATAAAAATATATGAGTTAGGTAAACAGGGTTGAAAACATTTTCCAGCTAAAACACCAGGTCAACATTTGTACTATCTGGATATTTTACTTCTTCCTGCTATCTAGCTCCCCATATTTGAATAAGATGAACAAGATTAATTTTTGTCTTTTTACTATTATTCAGGATTTCTATACTCAGGATTTTTTAAATAGAGATATTTCACATAAGTATTTTTTTACATAAGTTAAATAAAATATAAATCAAATGTCATAATTTTAAAAATTTGTCATGTTAAAAGTGTTATCACTAATTTTTTCCATATTGAGCTTCTTTTGTCAAGACTTAGTCATATTTTAAAAAGAATAAAGGATGAAATAATATGATTTCTGGGATGTGCTTCAAAAAAGTCCTGAGTTGAAGGAGAAATGAAACAAGATTGGCCATGATTAGGAGCTTTGTGATGATTACATGGGGATCCGTCCTATTATTTTCTCTACTTTTGTATATATTTTATTTTTTAAAAAGATTTATTTATTTATTTTAAAGAGAGAGTGGGGGGGAGGCAGCGGTGGGGGGTGCAGAATTTCAAGCAGACTTCCCGCTGAGTGTGGAGCTCCACATGAGGCTCAATCTCACAACCCTGGGATCATGACCTGAGCCAAAGCCAAGCATTGGAGGCTCAACCAGCTGAGCCACCCAGGTGCCCCTTGTATATATTTTAAATGTTCTATGACACAAAGTTGAAAATAGCAAGTAAAACTTAAAAATTGAATGTCATACTCCTTACAAAAAAATAAATACCAACAGTAAATATGATAGAAAGGTAAATATAACTTTACCAGAGAACATTAGACAGACAAGTGTCAGGGTGATTCAAGAAATGTCGGCTTTTTCTCAAGTTTAAGTATTCGGGAGTCCCCAGGGAACTGAACTCTTTTATCTTCTGTCACCATTGTGAAGGCTGATGGGTGTGTCAGTCACCTCTGAGAGTAGTGCTTTGGGGAATAGCATCATTGTGTCAGCTAGTGCCAACTGGTGCTTGTGCTGTTTTAATATTCTCTGAGGTCTTGTCAATCAGCAGCTGTAATTCTGAGAAGAGTTTAAAACCAAGCACCGGTGGCAACTGTCCTTCCCCTAATAATCTAATAATGGGGTAGAGAAAGAGTGAGAGGCAGCATGGCTGACTGTTCCCCTCCTTTGACCTTAATTTTGTGGGTCCCACGGATGAACAGATATACTCATTCTAGAATTATGTATTAAATGGTGTAGGGAGACTTGCCATGTGTTGCAAGGGATACATAAAAGCATCAACCATTCTCTGTTCCTCCAAAGAGCTTACAACCAAGTTACAGTTGGTACACATAGAGTGGATTAAGTTAAAAACACAAGGCATTGTAGACTATACGCCCACTGAATAATACAGATTCCAAATACTGTAGCAGTTCAAAGTAGGAGAGGGCCTATACTTGAGGGAGTAAATTGGAAAAGCTTTCCTGAGAGGATGGGATTAAAATGGAGATTTAACCATATCCAAATTCACAGGGAGAGTCAAGGACTGAGCTAGAGGCACATAATACAGTAGAAAGAGAAGGAGAACTGAGTCAGACAGATCCACCTTCAACCCAGCAGTTGTCTCTGAACTCTGTTCTTTCATTTGTAAATCGTGCAGAGTTGTTATAAGAACCTAAAATACTAGCATTTGGGGAAATGCCTATTGCTAAATAGACCTCCAATAATTGCTTTGTGTGTGTGTGTGTGTGTGTGTGTGTGTGTGTGTGTGTGTGTTTGTAGGAAGCCACAGGATAAAAATTTGTAAACAAAAATTACAGCCATAGTGTAGAGACCTCAAATATCAGACTAAGGGATTTAGACTATTCCATAGATATCTGATGGCTTTAAGCAGAGAAGGTATTTGGGAAAGATTATTGCAGTAGTTATGCAACCTGGTTGAGGGGGGAGACTTGATCCAGAGAGATTCATTAGAAGGTTAATGTGATGATCTAAGCACAAAATGCTAAGGGCGAGAATTAGGGTTGTGGCCAAAGATGAATTTACCTGAAGGTAATGAAGCTTAATTTTTGGCCCCACACTTGCATGAGCCTCGTCTAAGTCCTCAGAAAAGACCCTAGTAATTCCTTCACACAGTCAAGTGGTTTTGTGAACTTTGCAAAAATGAAATATTAATTAGTGAAGACCACTCTCTCTTTCCACCCTGTCTTAGTCACCTTGGGCTGCCATAGCAAAATACCACAGACTGGGTGGCTTAAATAACAAGCATTTTTTTTTTCTCAGTTCTGGAGGCTGGAAGTTTGAGATCAGGGTGCCAGCATGGTCGAATTCTGATGAGAGCCCTCTTCCTGGTTTGCAGACAGCCATGTGAGGTGCTATGTATTCCCACAGCCTTTCCTCTGTCCTCATGGGGGGAGAGAGAGAGAGCTCTTCCTCTTCTTACAAGGACATTTATAAGGACCTCATCATGAGATCACTATCTTCATGACCTCATCTAACTTTGATCACCTCCCAAAGACCTTATCTCCTAATACCATTCCATCAGAGTATAGGGCTCCAATGTATGACTGTGGTGGCGGGGGGCGGGGGGGGCGGCTACCAACATTCAGTCTATAGCACACTTTCCTTCCATATCACTTTCTTTTCATTATGCTCTGGAGCATTATGGGAATGAACTAAGAGGAATTTGAGTTGGAGAGAGATTTAGTTTGGGTTTAGTAAGGTATATTTACATGCTTTTCCTTCACTTCCCTGTATAGTCAAGTTACTACTCTCTTTCCCTGCACAGAAATGGTTTCAGAAATACTCCTGTGCCCCAGTGCCATTTTACCTAGAGTCTGGACATGAAGGTGCAGGGCCACCCTGCCCTCAGACCCTTAGGCCCCAAAGGTGTGGGTGGTAGAGGAGAAAGGCATTTTGAAATGTATGGAGCCAGAAGCCAAGTCTGTGGAAATTCTACCAACCATCAGATATGTAAAGTTGGACATGGAAGATTTGCTTCTTATTGATAACTAATCAAAATAGATGTCCTCTCCTGTTGGGAATATATTCAACAATGCAGCATATGCATTATAACAGTTTAACTGTTATAAATACACCATACTTTGTTTCTTTTTAAAACAGAATAGTACAAAATAAAATTTTTCGGAACACTTAGGTTTACAAAACACATATGTACTTTTAGACCCACTTCACAGAAAGTCTAACATAACTCATTTATGAGAAAAAAATTGATATTTTTTTCATAACTTTGAGACTAGTTTATAACAGAACAATTTACATGACATCACGATAATGATCTGTGATGCTCAAACTTTTCTAAACTATTAGTAATTTTTAACATTTCAATCCACTAAGTTGGAGAAAGATTGAATTGTCTTTCGGGGCGCCTGGGTGGCTCAGTCGGTTAAGCGTCTGCCTTCGGCTCAGGTCATGATCCCAGGGTCCTGGGATCGAGCCCCACGTCGGGCTCCCCGCTCAGCGGGAAGCCTGCTTCTCCCTCTCCCACTTCCCCTGCTTGTGTTCCCTCTCTCGCTGTGTCTCTCTCTGTCAAATAAATAAATAAAATCTTAAAAAAAAAAAAAGATTGAATTGTCTTTCTAGTCTCTCTAAAAAAAATTACACGATCCTTAACTTATAAAAAGGTGATCCAAAAGTATGTAGCCAAAAAATACATATACCAGGAAAAAATTTTGGTGCGGTATATGAAGCGGTTAATTACTAAAAATGTTACATTATTTTTATGGATTTTGTAATGCTTGTGGTATTTATCAGTTATGATTCCTTATACCAGTCGAAATGGAAATTAACTTCCTGGTCTAATTTTGTATTTACAATGTTTGATTTTTTTTTTCTAAAATGGGGCTTCCTAAACCTTGATCTATCCCCTTATTGTGGCAATGAGAATAAAACAAAAAGGACAGTTGCAGACATTAAGGAGGCTCAAAACAGTGAGCTTCAGTGAGTCATGTTCATTCTGTAGGAATCACAAAGGGAAAAAGAACTTACTCCCCTCCTAGAGAAGGTCATTTTATTGGCCATGAAAACATTCACCACCCCTCTTTGGGTGCTAGACTTTCTGGAAAAGTGTGCTAATGACACAGTTTGAAACACTCAAGTCAGCATAAAGTAAACAGAAATTCACCACACGTGTCCAGTGTCCCACTGCCAATATCCACACCACATTCTTCCTTATCTGCAGCAAGCTACCAACTCATTTTTCTCTCTTTGGCCTTATCACCACCACCCAAAACAATTCTCCAAATTCTGGACAAATTCATATCTCTAATATACAAATCAGGTTCTATTGCCTTCCTATTAAAACTCTATTACTTTTAGGAAAATTACCAGTCTTTAACACAGAGATGTTAAGGACACTGGAGGATGCTTTCTCAAGTAATTGCTCCCATCTGTCTATATGGCTTCCATGAGAGCTGGTTATTACACTACCTATAGTTGCTAGGTCTCTTTGCCCGGGTTTTAAGACTTGGGACTGAGGAAGTCAGTGGTCATGTTTTTTGTTATGTGACCCTTAGAATCAGAGGTGTCAGCAGAGACAAGGTAGGTACACAAAGATGAACTAAGACAAGAGAGCGTTGATGCCTTGAATGTATTCCAGTTCCTGGTCTCAGGTGTCCCTGTAAACTGATCCCACCCTGATCTTTGGGCTCTATAGATGATATAGCATATTTACGATAAAAATCACCTTCTCATTTGAGTTGGTCAAGGTATGCTCCAGGCCCTTGCAACCAAAAGTCCTTTAGAATGCAAATGGTTTGCAAGGCCTTTCATGACCTAGGCCCTCTTTAATTATCCAAGCTCATCTCTGCCTATTTCCTGCTTCCTCTTTAATATTCATTCAATACCACAAACAGGTTAGGTCCCTCTCCCCACCAAACCCTTCCTTGCACATGCTCTTGCTTCTGTCTAATCCTCTTTCAGGTTTCCATGAAGATGTTTCTTTCCTTACAGAGATTTTTTTTCCTGACTCACATGCCTCTTGTCTCTGCTGTCCTCCTGTGAGATGACTTATCATACTGTATGTCATTTCCCTTTACTTTCTTCTGCCACTGTGTATTTTTCACCACAAATCCCTTCTGAAAAGGTGGGAACCATGCATGACTGTCTTCTTTATCATTCTATTCGCATGGTTTATCACGTCAGGTACATACTAGGCTCTCAATATATATTTGTAAATTAACCACCCAGTCAACATGGACAAACTCACAGTAAATTAATAAAGGGTGGGACAAACACCCAAACCCACCCCCATCTCAAAAGTAGAGCAGTACTGGAACCTAGAAACTTCCTGTGTATTCTGCTGCAATCCTTTATCTTGCCACCTATAACCCTCAGAAGTCACCACTGTCCCAAGGTTTTCCCTTTTCTCATTGGTTTGCTTTTTCTTTAGGGTCATATGACATATGTAGGTAACCCTAAACAATAAAAATGTCTTGCTTAATTGCACTCCTGGGTCTTTATCACAAAGATACAAATACAGTGATCCAAAGGGGTATGCACATCCCAATGTTTATAGCAGCAATGTCCACAATAGCCAAACTATGGAAAGAGCCTAGATGTCCATCAACATATGAATGGATAAAGAAGATGTGGTGTATATATATACAATGGAATATTATGCAGCCATCAAAAAGTGAAATCTTGCCATTTGCAATGACATGAATGGAACTAGAGTGTATTATGCTAAGCTAAATAAGTCAATCAGAGAAAGGCAACTATCATATGATCTCACTGATATGAGGAATTTGAGAAACAAAACAGAGGATCATAGGGGAAGGGAGGGAAAAATGAAACAAGACAAAACCAGAGAGGGAGACAAACCATAAGAGACTCTTAATCTCAGGAAACAAACTGAGGGTTGCTGGAGTGGAGGGGGGTGGGAGGGATGGGGTGGCTGGGTGATGGACTTTGGGGAGGGTATGTGCCATGGTGAGCACTGTGAATTGTGTAAGACTGGTGAATCACAGACCTGTACCCCTGAAACAAATAATACATTATATGTTAATAAAAAAAGGTTTGCTTATTTTTAACTATTTTGAACTTTATAAAAATGGTAGCATACTGTTAAGTATTCTGCAACTTGCACTTTTAATAACACAGAGTATTTCTAAGCTTCATCCATGTTAATGTGTGTAGCTGTGGTTCAGTCATTTTTACTACTATATGGTACTGCACTGAATAAACTTACTATCCATTATTGGTCTATCCATTTTCTTCCCATTCTTCCAGCCACCCAATTCCCTAGATCCTGACAGATTTTATTTTTCAAAGATGGTACATCCATATTCCTCATACCATGTGCTCTTTTACTCTATGTCTTTGACACTATCTCATGAGGAAATGAAGTTTAATTCTCTTCTCCTTGAATCAGGGTGGACTTCTGACTGCTTAAACTAAAAATAAAGTCAAAGTGGGTTAAAAACCTAAATGTGAGACCTGAAACCACAAAAATTCTAGAAGAGAATACAGGCAGTAAGTTCTCTGACACTGGCCATAACAATATTTTTCTGGATAAATCTCCTGAAGCAAAAGAAATAAAAGCAAAAATAAACTATTGGGACTACATCAAAATAAAAAGTTTCTGCACAGCAAAGGAAATAACCAACAAAACAAAAAGGTAACCTATGAAATGGAAGAAGATATTTGCAAATGACATATCCGATAAAAGGTTAATATCCAAAATATATAAAGAACTTTATAAAACTCAACACCAAAAAAAAAAAAAAACAAATAACCCAATTAAAACATGGGCAGAAGATATGAACAGACATTTCTCCAAAGAAGACATACAGATGGCCAACAGATACATGAAAATGTGCTCAACATCACTCATCATCAAGGAAATGCAAGTCAAAACTACAGTGAACTATCACCTCACACCCGTCAGAATGCTAAAATCAAAAACACAAGAAACAAGTGTTAGCGAGGACCTGGAGAAAAATCCTCTTGCACTGTTGGTGGGAATGCAAACTGGTGCAGCCATTGTGGAAAATAGTATGGAGGTTCCACAAAAAAAATTAAAAATAGAACTATCCTACAATCCAGTAATCACACTACTGGGTATTTACTGAAAAATACATAAAACACTAATTCAGGGGGCTACATGCACCCCTATGCTTATTGCAGCATTATTACAATAGGCAAACTATGGCAACAGCCCAAGTGTCCATAGATAGATGAAGGATAAAGATGTGGTAAATGTTTACAGTGGAATGTTAAGCAGCCATAAAAATGAGTGAAATCTTGCCATTTGCAACAACATGGATAGAGCTAGAGTAGAATGCTAAGTGAAATAAGTCAGTCAGAGAAAGACAAATACCATATGATCTCACTCTTATGTGGAACTTAAGAAACGAAACAAATGAGCAAATAAAAAAGAGAGAGAGAGGCAAACCAAGAAAGACTCTTAACTATAGACAATAAACTGATGGTTTTACCAAAGGCAAGGCAAGAGGATGGATGAAACAGGTGATAAGGATAGAGTACATTTATTGTGATGGAAAAAAATTTAAAAATTTTAAAAAATGATCTGTTGAAATAATTTCTCCCTGCCCCCACCAGTTTCACAGGACTCCCAGCCTCCTGCTCAGGGAGAACCACCTGTCAACCATTTGTCTCTAATTACAACATTCAGCTTCTTTAAAGGCTTCTTTACCTTTGAGTAAATTTGTCTGAACATTGTTTCTCACAGTGTGGTCCACAGACCATCTGCATCAGAAGCACCTGGGTCCTTATTGAAAATACAGATTCCAGGCTACATCCCAGACATCCTGAATCAGGATCTCTAGATTTGTAGCAAACACTCCAGGTGTGCCTTAAGACATTCAAATTTAAAAATCATATGAGTCTCCTGGAAAGGATTTTGTGGGTTGGGAGGATGGGGAGCAGCTCTTGGCATAGACTTGAGAAAAGCGATCTGGGAGGACTCAGGCAGAAATCCTTTTCTCCTTGCCAACTGAAGTAATTAAAGCCCCAGTGTTCTACCCCTCTAAAATCTGCTTCTTTCCCCATATGAAGCAATGACCCCAAAGCTATACAGCAGATGCTCAGAAAGCATGACAAATCTTGAACTTACAGTGGCTAAATAAATGAATAAATGAAAGAATATAGACCCTATTGTCTACTACTCGTTACAAAAGAGCTTCTGATTTTCAGATCATGGTAGGGGTTAGTTCGAGCCTGGAGAATATAGTTAAAATTTTCAATGTTATTTAAAATAAATAATGTCTTTATCTATAAACATGCATGACTAAATATTATGTGACTTACTCTGGAAATCGGTGTTTCAACTAATGCTAAAAAACCCCTCAATGGAATTTCTCTCATTGTGCACTTTTATGAACATTCTTTCAATTCTGTTTTTCTGTTTTCAAAGTTAGTTGTTCACATGTTTGTATATACCCTGCCTCACTTCACAAAATTTTTTAATATTTGTTCCATGTGTATAAAGAAACAAATACAAATATTTGTTAAGTATTTCCATACTCGAGCCAACTGTTCCCCAATATCAGAGGACCAGAAGCAAAGAACCATTTTTTCTCCCATTTATCTGAGGAAATTATAAAATTTCCCTGCTGCTTAACTCGTCATGGGAATATCTAACAGTGCTTGAATTTAGCATTAAGAAATGTGTTCTTAGCTATATTCATGTAAATGTTGGAAGTTCTTCCTTCTTAACCGCTATTTATTGTTTGTGTTCTTGTAAGCCACCTGAAGATCTGTGTACAAAAGGCAGGAAAACAAGAAAGGAAAGAAATTTAAAAAAAAAGAGAGAGAGTGGTAGAGAGAGGAAGAGGGAAACCCGATGTAGAGAAGAGTGTTCCTAAATAGAGAAATCCATCTCTTATGTCATAGAATCTGAATTCTTGAATCTCAGATGTTGTTTGCTAGACTGCTGCATCAGCCTGACACTTGTCTTGCAGTATTTTTTCTTACACTCTGCTTTTTTCCTACAGACTCCATCTAGTAGTTTATAAATTCTTTTCAGATAGGAATGAAGTGTGTTTTCGCCAGTGAACCTCAAGATTATGGTATTTGCTGCATATCCTTTAAGAATTTCTATTTTAATAAAACATAAAATAGTTCATCTTGCAAAAATAACCTATATGCAAAAACACTGACTACAACAGTAGTGAAAGTTAACATAATACTCAATGATATACAAGTTGCATATATTATTTCATTTGATCCTCACAGCAATTTTATAATGAAGATGAAAAAAGAGATTACTTTTCTCAGGCTATTTACATGTGCCCTCCCTTCTTCCTGAAACATACTTTGCCCTGATATACACAATGGCTTTCACTCACACCTCTTTCAAGTTTCACATAAGTGTCACCTATTCAGAACTCTTCCTTGACTACCCAAACAAAATAGTATCTCACTCCCAAATAGCACTTCTGCCATCTTCTTCTTTTTGTTTGTCTTTCTGTACTTGAATGTAAGCTCCATGTGGGTGGGTATTAATTTTGTTTGCTACTATTTCCCCAGGCCTACAACAATGCCTAGCATATAGTAGATTCTCAATAAATAAACAAATGAATGCATTAGTCCCATTTCATAAATAATGAGCCCAGCACAGCAGGCTTAAGAAATTTGACTAACATCACACTCCTAATGAGTGGCAGAGTAGGTTTTGGATCACAGGTGTAAATTTCAAGTCCTGCCAGAGTTTCAGGACCACTATAGAGACATTGTGATAACTTGATTGACACTATAAACTTCAGAAGCATTAATTTCTGCAATAATGTGATATCTGGAAACTTCTCTTACAATTTCATGAGTGTTATCTGGGTCAAAAAAATAAAGCAGGTCACATTTACTAATACTAGATAGGATGGTAGAACACTTCTAAGCTGTGGTGTTCACAGAGCAATCTCCACTACACTGAGAACTGCCACACATTTCTTGGGTGCTAATCTTACATGGTCCCTGAATAAACCCTTAGTGAACCATTCTAAAGTACTCTTTGTCAATAAGCAAATAGTTATTTCTGCTACAATAATAGCATCTTGAGAGATGATGCTATTAAGATAACAAAAGCTCCTGGCTACTCTCAGCGGTGGACCATTTAGTAGCGTGACAAGTACATGTTACTGCATGAGCACTGGTAAGGAGCACAGCCTTTGCAAGTGGACCGATAATTGCAATGCTTCAGCCTGATTGTAAATATAACAAATTTCATTTATATATATATAGCAATAAAGAAGACCTTACCTAATTTTAGATAATACTTTCCCCTGGCTTTTAAGGATCACTAGTACACATCTAATACTAAACACAACTGGATTTTGCTTAACTCGCTTAGAAATAGTAAACTCTCCATTGACTTCCATTTTATCCACAATTAACTAACACTTTCAAACAACCTCTAGAAGTCCCAGGAGACAGCAGAACCACAAAATAGAAGGAGCCTGAGTCCCTGAGTCACCATTTGGAGGAGAGAAATAAGTGCTATGGGAACACATCAGAAAGTCTTAGGAAAGGCTTTTCAGAAGTTGTTGTATCAGAGATGGACATTGAATTAAGGTTTGAATTGGAAGAAAAGAAAGTTAATTCACCTTGGATAGAGGAGGAAGCATAGACAGAGTTTCAGATGTGAAAATCTTGGGTTAAGTTGCAGGAAGCTCCAAGTGCATTAAAAAGTTTAAAGCTATGGAGTGGCATAAACAAAACCTTCCATTAGAAGGTAAACTCTGATGCAGTGAGAAAAACAGTTTGAAAGAGGAAGCAAATGTGAGAGGGACTCAAGTCACCAGGACACTGGAAAAATCTAGGCAAGAAACAATGCAGGTGCTAATCTAGGCGGCATCAGAAGAAACTGATAAAAAAACAAATATAAGAGACCATTTGGAGGAGGCATTCCTAAAGCTTAATGTTCAAGTAGGTGCTGGGAATAAGAAGTTAAAGTAACATTAACTGAGGTAGGGAACACAAGAAAAGGACAGGTTAGAAGAAAAAGATGATGAATTTGTTTTTAAATATGTTGAATTTGGAGTCCAAATTAGAGGAACTATCCAGTGTGCAGTTTGCAGCACATATATAGAACTCAGAGAAAAAAATTCAAAATTGGAATTATAAATTTGGGAGTTGGCAACATAGAGATGATGGTTAAGCCATGGGAGTGGATGAAATCTGCCAAGAAAAGTGTATAGAGTGAGAAGCGAAGGAAGAAGAGATTTCACAGGATACTTGAAAGAATGGTTGGAGGAGTATAAAAAGCATCAGGAGAGAAGGGTATCATGAAAACTAGGAAAGGACAGACTTTAAGAGTCCCACCCACATAGAAGAGTTCAGACCAGACCCAGCAGGGAAACCAATATGATAACTAGTCATAAGTAGGATTATAGATTTTGGAATTACATCAGACACTGTGGGCATGTTCCAAAGATTTGCCAAAGAATGCCAATCTGTCATCAGAGGCAAGTGATAAATTCTGGCTGGAAATCAGAGAGGGAGCCAGAGGTAAAGCATCAAGGAAATGCACAACTAGGAAGGTGGAGGAACAAGACTGCAAAACGCGAAAAGGTCCAGGATTTTTGCCACAGCTCCTTATCAAGTTTTGGCCAGATGCAGACTGGGTATGGCTAAACACAAGAGATAGTCAACCATTTCCAGCAATAAGAGGCCTGAAGGATCACTAGGGGTTTACAATTAACTGTTGAAGCAATTTTGTTAGTTTTGGAAGTAGATGTCACATTGCATTGGAGTGAAGGAGAGGTTCGTGAGTGAAGGCAGTGAGTGAAGATATCTTTCTCAAGATTGCTGATATTAAATGGAATTGTGTAATGGAAGCTTGAGTGGTCGAGTTAAGAGAAAGCTTGGTTAGGGTGTTTGTGATGTTGAAGGTAAGAATCTATCAGAGAAGAAGTGGAAGATTGAAAGAGCACATAATTTAAGGAATCAAGGAGGAAGTCAGAGGAGATGAGACCAAAGTACCTATGGAGAAGCTAGTTGTGCAAATTATTTTATCTTGCTTGATCTTACCGTTGCCCATTAAAAAAAAAGAAAAATACAGATAAAGTGGAGATGAATGGTGAGAGATACTGAGATATTTCACAACTGACAGCCTTTATTTTCTTCATGAGGCCAGGCTAGGTCATTCAGTGAGAGAGTAGGTAAAGGCTTGAGAAGAGAGTCAAGTTTTGGCATGACAGCTGCAGAGAAAGAGGGCTCTTTCTGGGGAACATGAGAAATTAGATTTGCACTGAAGACCCTGCTCAGTCAAGGAATCATAAGGAGATAAGATGTTCTCTAGCAGTGATTAGAGCCCGAAGGTCTAAGGACGGGGAAAATAAACAACTAAAACCAACATTTTCCCTGGTGAAAACAAAGGGCAAAAACAGGATGAAGAATCCAAAAGTGTTGATGAGTACACGAAGTAAAGGACTGACAAGTCCACCTTGAGCTGCTTCAGGGCTGAATGACCTATCATGATTCCCACCACAGGACCTGACACATAGAAGGCACTCAAGGCACTCAAGAGCTATGGAATGAATGAACGTATGAATGAGCTCATACTTGGCATTCAGGGTGGTTGGGAGATGAAGCGGGAGGATGTTCATAAACTGAGAGACTAGGAAGGATTGGAGAAGCAGCAGCATGTGATGAGGCTGAAGAACAGGTTTAGTGGGAGAGAGTTTGAGAAGAGAAAGACGACAAAGTTGTGGGCAGAGAGAGTTTTTTCAAAAATCTAATTTTCAAGGAGCAGTTCCAAGCAAGTAAAAGGTCCAAAATGTGCCTCTCTTTACATGGGATTGGTAAAGTGAAATGGAGGTAAATGTCAGTGTGAGAGCAGACTGTGAGAAGTCACTCAGGATGACAGCAGATGTATGAGCCAACTTGCAAAGTCCTTGAGGATTAAGAAAAAAATGACCCAGAAGTAACAGGAACAAGAAGACATATATTTCATCAAGATAATATTGGCTCTCGCTATCACCCAACATTCTTATGAGGATCAAATAAAAAGTAATTAGATGTGTTCTTGTTGGGAGGTAAGAGATACAAAGAGCCAGCATGTCCTTCAAAGGAGGAGAGATTGTTAACTGAAAACTACATAAAATTACCAGGAGAAGTTGCAGGGAGCCAGGATAACGCTGAGTCCTCTTCCAGAAGCCAAATTATAGGAGCAACACTTAGAGTGTTGAGGGAGAAGCAATGTCACTAGGGGCAAGTCTGGGTTTCAGGGAAAAGAAACAGGAAGAGAAAGTCATTTTAGCTACTAATTATGTGCTAAGTTCTGGGAGCTGTATCTATATCATCTTGAATTTCCACAGCAGCCATGCAAGGTGGATATTATTCCCTTCAGATCACAGATGAGGAAACAGGAAATGTGGTTGAGTAAGACTGCACAGTTATTAAACAGAGTAGTCAGGATTTGAACCCAACTCAAATAAAATCTCATTCCCCTTCCACTCCACTTCATTGCATTAAACCAGTGTTTTATAGGGGAAATGAGAATATAAAACACTGGCATGATGCACAAAGAACTAGTAGAGGATAGAGGCAAAAAATGAGAAAAAATGAGATAGTGGAGATTAGAGTATGAGCAAAGGTAGCAGGCAAGAGGGGCTTACCATTACTGATCAATGGCACTGGGGATGTAGGAAGTTGGAAGGTGGACAGGAGGAAAGCAAATAAAACTAAGCAGCCTTGGGTTTCAACTGCAACGTTGACATTCAGTGGTTGTGGTGTCTGTATGAAGACCATTCCCATTAGTTAACTAACTGCTTTTTTTTTTTTTTTAATTTACGTGAACAGTCAAGCAGCCATCTTGCTACTTTAACGCGCACCCTTGAGGAATCAATTAAAAATTCCCATCTCAGAGGACTTACATATGTACAGTAACAGATTGGGTTAATTTACTAATTCTTCTCATCAGCTTGCCATATTATTAGCCAATTTCTGTAAATCTTGTTATAATTCACACATTAAAAAGGCAACGTCTTCCGATTATCCTTCTGCAACATTGGAGAAAACACATACATCCTTTTCCATCATCGGTCATAATTGTAATGTATTTTATGGAGGACAATTGATTAAATCATGTTCCTAAAGTATTTAGGGTGTTTGAAAATTGCTCTTTCAAACATTTTGAGTGTCATTTTTATGATCTTGTTTATGCCATTTATTTCCTTGACAAATCCTTTCTTTATATATGGCATAGAGATATACATCAGCCAGGTCCCAAAGGCTCATCAAAAATCCTGAGTTAGGGAATTTAGAATACAGACAACTGTTATTTAGTGTAAATGCTGCGCAGGCAGCGTTCACAGCCAGAGATTTTTAGACATGCGAGGAATCTTATGTAACTCAGGTATGACTGGGCTTTTGGGGGCAGCTTCTTTTCTCACTTCTAGCCCATGTTAGAGGCCCCCCGGAGTATTTAGCTATACTCCTCAGTCTGTCTCCCCTGCCTCCCCAACCTGCTCCAATATTCCAACTCCAAAAGTGTTGGCAGGGTGAACGGGGAAACTCACATACCATACAAAAGAAACTTCCCCAAACTCCTCCATTAGACTTACTTTGTCTAGTGACATCTCCTCTCTCTCCTTCCTTGCTTGGCCTTTTGAAAACCCTCTCTATTATCCTTGACAATTCAGGATTTCTTGATCATCTTTTAGAATATGGAGAATTAATTTTTTTAGTTGCCCTCTCACACACAGGAGTCTTATATACCAAAACTGTCATTTTACTATCGGATCAATCAAAACTATCATCTAAAAGAGGTACAAGTGCCACAGGTAGGAATAAAATTGGGTTCTGCATATACTGTTGCTTTTTTTCACCAATACATTCAGCAACCTCTGAAGCTCCTTCTAACTTTAAGATTCTATCACTTGTCTGCTCTGTGGTTCATGATGAATAAGGGGATCGATCTATAATGGCCCAAATAAGATCATAATAATGTGAAAGGTTTGGGGTGGGGAAGAGGGACTTCATGTCTGTACTTTGCGAGAATGGTCCTTGACTGATGTGAAAGGCCCAGATACAAGAGAGAATTGATGAGCTTCATAATTTACATATACATGGCTAGCTATACATAAACTGACTTTACTGTTTGTTTTTTAGTAGGTATGTGGGGCTTCTTAGGTTCATTTCTTTTTGGTTTTCAGCGTTAAATTATTTAATATATTAAATATGCCAATTAATCAAGAAAGAATATACATTTTTGGGATAGTGCTACACAATGTATGGAATGTAAATGTGATTTATATGGTAAATAATTTTTTAAGTTACCGAAAGGCAGTGATTATCCATCTAATTTGTGTACTGCCTTGCAAAACAAACGATGTCGACAGATAGTTTAAAAATGATAGGCCATACAGAAATGTGGCTGAATGGGTTTTTGTCTTTTGACCCTGAATTTATTGATTCAATTCTTAGGTGTCACATCACTAATTGAGGACAATGGGGTATTATCAGTTTACAATATATTTTTATCAGCTACCTATTTATTTAGCTCATGGCAATTTAGGCTGAGCTCAGCTGGGCTCCTTCATTCCTCAATCAGCTGTCGATCAACTTCAGGTTAGATCTGAAGCTTCAGGTCAGGTCTTGGTTTTGGCTGGCTTCCCTCACGTGTCTGGGGCCCTCTGTTAGGACAATTGAGCTGACATAGTTCTGGTCCCAGTGGTCTCTCATCCCCTAGCTATATAGCCAGGGATTGTTTACCTCATGGAGGAAGAGGTCCCAAGAGAGTGGGAAGGGGATATGGACTCCACCTTTTAACTACTTTTTTCTAAAGATTTAATTTATTTATTTACTTGTCAGAGAGAGAGAGAGAGAGAGAGATAGCACAAACAGGAGGAGCGGCGGAGGGAATCCTGATGCGGGGCTCAGCAGGGAACCTGATGCAGGGCTGGATCCCATTACCCCGGGATCATGACCTGAGCCAAAGGTGGACGCTCAACGGACTAAGCCACCCAGGTGTCCCAGACTCCTCCTCTCGATGAACAGATCTGTGAAATCACACGGCTAAGAGCATGGATACGGTAAGGGGGATGGGGTTGGGGTGTAGGAATGATGATACAGGTAGGCTTCTATCAGTGCCCAGCAGAGAGCTTGGCTTCACTAAAAAAGGTTTTTACTGGATAATTAATCCAATCAATGTAAATGACCCTACCACCCTAGGGTTACCATAATTAACCAGGTGCACCAAACTAAGTAACTTCTTCATTCCTATTAAATCTATTTTATAAACATGGAGTTGAAACCTTTTTTTAAAGATGCAAATACTTAACCTTTTATTTTTTTATTTAAATTCAATTAACCAAGGTATAGTACCTCATTAGTTTTTGATATAATGTTCAATGATTCATTAGTTGAGTATATCACCCAGTGCTCATCATAGCACCTGCCCTCTTTAATCTTAGAGAAAATGTACACTTCCCATTTCCTTAGACTTTGGGTAGTTGGGCATTCACAATAACATTTGGTTGTTTTGTTCTCTTCTGAAGGTAATGCAGAGAAAGCAGCAAAAGTATTTAATGTGATCTGAATTTGTCCCTAGAAACTTCTAGGTAAACCACCTCAGAGGGACTCACTCAGCCTCCTCCTGTAAGATGCTCCAATTATCTTATCAACTGGAGGTTGAAAGAATTAAAGTAGCTTCAAAAATACTTCACTGTACCAGGAAATGGGATCTCTGATTCCTCATTCTGTAGTTTATATCCTAAATGCTATTTGAAACCAGTGTTTCATTAAGAGCACCATGATAAGTAGTTTGTTCAGATTGAGCTTCTGAATTATTTTCATTCACATTCATAGGATGAACAAGATAAAACTTGAACTCAATTTTTAAGAATCTATTTCTGTACCATGCAGCTTTATTCACCCTATTATGGAGATGTTGAGCTCATGATGCAAAAATACAAATGTCTATTTACCTGCTGCTTGAAAATTGCTCTCACTTTTCACACAAAAATGTGAAATGTACTTTTCTAAGTAGCTTGTTGTATAGCCTTGTCAATTTTGAAATCTCACGCTATGGAGTTTTTTAGCTTATTTGTTTGGCTGGTTGTTTTACGTGCTTAATTTTTCAAGTTCAGATTTAGATCTTATGATGCTGGACTCAACAGCCAGATTTCTTTCCTAGATATTCAGATGTCAGAAGATACAGTGACCTTTATTTGACTTTTTTGATGGACACTGAATTAGAAATCGGGAATGGAGAGTAGTTGTTTTGCTGGGGCTTTCCTTAGCAACGCATTCATTGCCTACTTGTCTTACTAATTAAATGCTATCTAATTTAATATAAGAAGTTTGCCAAACTGGCTGCTTATTTATGAATTTATGAATGTATTACAGTCTTTCACCTTTAATAAAGAAAGCAATAAACTATACTTACTATATAGCTAAACTTTGATTACTTTTACTGTATTTGAAAATAATTGCACTATTTTTTTGAAAGTAGTTGCACATACACATCAGATATGTAATATTACACAAGAAAGAAACACTGGAAAATCAAATAGAAAACAGAACCCACACTCAAGAATTGAATATTTATTTATGTAAGGAGGTATCTACAATTCAGCTTTCAAAGGACAGTCTAATGTTTCTTATAAGACAGTTTAATTTTTCTTATCTGCTTACATATTGTATATTTTAAGAAAAAAGCAAGAAATTAAGTTCAAAGTAATATTTTTTCAATTAAATGTACCACTTAAAATTAATTTTTAATATAAGAAAAATTATTTTCATCATCATAAATTTTTTTAGAAAGAAGAGTCTCAGGATCAAAATTAAAACCTTCTAAAAATTGTTACTAAACTTAAAATTAAGTAATAAGGGAAACTTTTGAGCTCAGCATAACCACTTTTTCTACTGGGTCTCTCCTGGGTCTACTAAGCAGACCAGAAACTTCTGGAAGGTGGGAGGCTAGGTGAAACATTGGAGGGAGGAAGAAGGAAGGTGTTAGAAATGGTGATTTAATGTAACCACTGATAATCCAACTAAAGAAACTAATTACTTCAGTTTACAAATAATGAGGCTCACATTTTTAATTCTGTGGAGGACTTTTTATTCTGGCTTCAATGCAATAGGAATGATTAACTATAGTGATAAAAATAATGCCCCACTCCAAATCTCAGCGGCCATTTCTCATAATTTAATTATAACCTCTTATTGACAGGATATTATTTGATATGTAACCTAAAAGTAATTAATATATTTATGATAACATGTGAATTTTATTCTTTAAAACCAGCTTTTTGTTTTGATAGCATGACAATTCATATAGAATACAACTTCAAGTCAACAGAAAATATGCAGATTTCTATATGCCAGAAATAAGCCAACTAAACAATCACAATGACTTTGAACTCTTCATCCCAAAGATGCATTGGGTGCATTTTTTTATAAATTGAAATAATAAATAATAGATTGGGTCTAAAAGTAATTTATGTTTTTGCTGAGCTATCTACTCCCAAAATATCTGGATTCTGAGTCTCTAAGACATTACACTGTGAATTTTATTCCTACTTCAAACTCTTATGTGTGTAGGCAAAAGCAAGACTTTGGTAGTTTTGTATTTCTTTTAAAGTTTTGTCTTTTCTTTCTGTTAGCTAAAATAGTTCCCCCTTCATTCAGAACACATAAAAAGGAAGAGGAGTTTAGAAATTGTATAACATTCTGCTCCATCCAGTCCAGGTTATCGATCATCTACTTTATTAAAATATGGAGTTTTCATTCAAAAGACATAATTCCTTAACTCTAAATTCTGTAAGGAAAGAAAATTTATAAATGTACAGTCAGCCGTCTGCCTTTCCGCCTCATTCTCAGTGGGCAATATTTTTCAGCCAACAAGCAGTGCTATAACTTGCTACATTGATAAGGTAGATAAGCAGGCATTTTTTGACTTTGCCAGACTGGGAAACTGGTAAGTATTCTTTCGTTTTCTGATGCCATGACAGAAATATACAGAAATTCTAATCACTCTCATTGTTTGTGCCTGAGATTTAAGTTCTTATGCATCATATTTCAGGTATGCGATTCAGAATAGATTCAAAGAATGAGTGTTCTGTGATTCAGTGAATCCTTGATTCTTTCACCCAATAAATGAAATCTAGACATCACTCTGGCTCTCACTCATTGTGTGAGCTTAGATATCCTCAAGGTTCTGTCTATACCAACTCATTTGACAGTGATAGGTGCTTTGTTTTGCTATGTGCCTACATGTTATATTTGCAAACATATTGCCATCCTTAGGTGATTAAGAACTGTACATCCAATACATACTTGTATTTTCTAGTCTGTATGTTCTATGTGAGTGTTGAGTGATCTTGCTGTCGATTTAATGTTTCCTTTTTTTTTACAAGTCAGTTCTATTGAAATTTTGTATTTATAAAAAGGCTTTTAGTTCTTAAGTCCATCATAAATAAGTCCCAGGTCCATTCTTTTTACTTCCAAGTAGACCTGCTGGATGTGTTTAATTTGGAATGGAAAGAGGAAGATTGCTTAGGGCATAGTTTCCAAAAACATGTTCCTCTGTCAGATGTTAATAGATGTTATTTTTAGGGTTCCATAGTCAAATGAGTTTGTGAAATGGAAGATCAAAATTAGGTAAAACAGGTTTCTTTATGAAAAAACTGCTCTGGAAATTTAATATGCTAATAAGCAATTATGAGTGGTAAAGAGTGATAAAGTATGTGGTTTCCTACCTAGTTGACCATAAAATCATGATTTTGGAGAGCTGCTCACATGACTAGTTTTCTGCAGAACATATTTTGTGAAATCCGACCTACGAAACAAGACAAAAAGCCTATTAAGTAAATATATATGGCAAGAAGAAGAGATCAAAGATGGCAAAAATGACAATTGGAATCAAAAAGTGGTATCAGTTGGGATACCTAGGTTATTATGCTGCAGTGACCAAAAACAAAACAAAATGTTAGTGATTTCAAACAGATAGTGTTTATTTCTTCTTTACGCCTATTGTTGATCACAGGATGGCTGAGTGCACTGTTCTACCTTGTCTTCGTTCAGACGTGCAGGTGGAAGAGCTTCCACAGATCTACAAACTCACAGATCACCATGGCAGTGGGAAGGGAATATGGAGGATCACATGTGGACTATTAAAAGTTTCTGCGTAGGGGTGTCTGGGTGGCACAGTCGATTAGGTGACTGACTCTTGATTTCAGATCAGGTTGTGAGCTGAGTCCTGAGATCAAGCCCCAAGTCAGCTCCTCAGCTCTGCACTCAGCACAGAATCTGCCTGAGATTCTCTCCTTCTGCCCACCCTCCCACCCCGCTCAAGCCTGCGTGCTCTCTCTCTCTCTTTCTCTCTCTAAAATAAATAAAACCTTTAAAAAAAAAAAAGTTCCTCTGTAGAAGTGACCTGTACAGCTTCTGCTTCCACTCAATTTGGCCAAAGTGTGTTACATGTCCATACCTAACTCAAAGGACACAGGGAAATATAATGTTATCATATGTCCAGGAGAAGAAAGTCAGAATATTTGTGTGAATGTTCCTAATGACTACATAGAGTCTGAGGAGAGCTGCCTCCCCCAAGATCATGCACCTTCCCATATCCAGTGGGATTAAAGGCATGTAAAGTCCAGGGCTCTCATCCCAACTCAGGACAATTCTGAGAGGCAATCCTAGTTTCACAGGCTTTCAGAGGGGTTGAGTAAGGCCATTGTTAAGACTGTATTACGGCTCAAACTCTCCCTCTGCCCCATCCTGCTTCCTTCCTGTCCTTTCCTCAAGATGTTGTTCCCAAAAGCACTCCCTAAAGAATCTTCTGCTTGATAATCTCTGTCTCAGAACCTACTTTATGGGGACCCGAGTCTACTGTAATAGTAGTAGTATGAAATATTGTTTTGAGTGTTTTTAAACTTTATGTAAATACTATTGTGTAATACGTATTCTACAATTTGCCTTTTTCCTTCAAATTGTTTTTGAGGTTTATTCATGTTGATTCCTGCAACGCTAATTCATTTACTTTAACTGATTTTTGGAAAATACCACAATGTATTCCCTTATTAATGAGAATTTGGGTTTTTTCCATTTTTTTACAATTATAATTTTGCTGAGATTCTTTGTACATATCTGCTGACTTACACATAAAATATATGTAAAAGTATATATACATATATTACAATGTATGCATATGTAAATCTCTAATATGTATATACCTAAAATATATATTTACATATACCTAAAATAAGAATTGCAATAAAATAGGGTATGTACAATCTCAATTTTAGTAGATGTTGTATTTCCCTGAATAAATGGCCATTTATTTTTTTTCTGGGACTTTCCTATTCATCTCTTTGCCCATTTTTTTTTTTCTGTTGGAATCTTGAGTTTTTAAACTGAACTTTAAATACACATGATACCATTCTTTGTCAGATATATGATTTGAAATATTTTTTCAAGTCTGTAATTTGCCTTTTAACTTTCTTTATGATGTGTTTTTTTTATTAGTAAGCCTCAAATTTTAATGCAGCCAAATTTATTCATCTTTTTCTCCTTTATGACCTGTGCAAAAATTTTCCCTACCCCAAGTCTTAAAATATTCTGTATTTTTCTTTGAAGGTATTATGGTTTTTGCTTTCCACATTTGAGCTATTAAACCAACTGGAATTCATTTTATTTTTGTATATGATGTAGAGATATACTTCTTTTTCGTATGGTCAATCAATTGTCCCAGTATTATTTTTTCTAGCCTGATATCCCTAATTTGTAATGCCATTTCTGTGTATATGTATGCACATGTGTGCACATGTATGTGGGGCCTTTGTCCTGTTTAATTAGTCTATTTGTCTATTTCTGCACTAACATCTTTCTGATTTAATTACTATAGCCTTACAATAACTTTTGGTGTCTGAAAAGTCAAGTCCCTTTTCTTTATTCTTCTTTAAAATTACCTTGGCCATTCTCAACTTTTTATTCCAAGTGAGTTTTAGAATCTACCTGTTAACTTTCACCAGATGAAATTCTCTGCTGGCATTTGATTGGAACTGCATCATATTTTTATACATTATATTTTTTTATAATTGGTATCTTTATGATATTGAACATTTCCATTTATGAAAATGGTATGTCTCTAAAGAGATTCCTTTTTACCATATACATGCTCAAGTCCCACTTTTTCAATATTATGATGCACCCAAGGGAGCATGGAAGTGAAGGAGCAGGCTATGCATAAGCATCGCTCTCCTGTTTTCTCCTTCTGTATAAATAGATTAAATTTGGCACAAATGTGATTTGAAATAAATGCAGTGCTTTAAGAATGACTGATGCCATACTGAAGTAGCTACAAAGCACCATTTGAAATTATTTGAAAAGCTGAGAAATCTGACAAAGGAAGTATAGTAATAAGAGTCAAGAGATTTATGTAAAGGCCTATACAGGTGATGGAAAAGTAAAAAGACTGGTCTTCCCTACAGGGAGAAATAAAGGTTGGCAGACCAATAGTTATTCATTCATTCATTCATTCATTCATTCATTAAACAAATATTCACTGAGTAACCACTATTTTCCAGGCAATGTTCTGGCACTGGGGAAAGAATAGAAAACCAAGTAAAACCCCTGCTCTTTGTGAATCCACTTAGGAGAGGGACTTCTTATACACTCAATAGTACCAACTGCCCACTGTATAAAAAACATAAATCATTCTTTCAGTCCTCAAGGTGCTTATGAGAAGATTAACCATCATTAAATCACTAGAGCAAATCAGTGCTACGTGGCATGGCCCAAACTATAAATGCAATTAAAGTTCTGAGTAGAAAGATACTTAGAGATTGGTTGAGAGACAGAAGAGATTTCCTGGAGAAACTGTGTTTTGTGCTAGAATTTGAGGACAAGCAGGATTTGATAGGTAGAGAGGAGACTGAGGCTGCATAAAAAAAGACACTGGGATGAGACTCTTTGTGCCATGTGAGTAGACAGAGAGGAACTCAGCATTCCTGGAAAAGAGATTCATGTTGGGTAAGAGGTGAGTTTGGATAAATCAGATGAGGCCAGACAGCAAAGGACTTTGATCACCAGTAGTGCAGTATAACATGGCTGCAGAGACCAATTACAGACTATCCTTCTACTCGTCTCATCCTTCTCTTCCTCCTCCTTTTTTCACGTATCAGAAAACTGATCTGATAAAAGCAAAATTATAAGATTTATTAATCCTACAGTAATATGCAGGAAGAATTGGAAAGTGAAGAGACAAAAGATGGAAACTGTTATCTTGAGTTTGACACGGCATGAGAGGCTCTGAGACAGAAGACAGGATGGTCCCTACATCGTGAAACTTACAATCAACATAGGAAGGCAAGGCAAATGTGTCTACTAATAAACTAATAAACATTTATAACCCAGATGTTTGCCCCAGATGTAATCTCTTGCCCTTTGGCTTGAACCCATGAATCCACACCTGATTGTATTTCAAAACTTTTTTCATGCTTTCTGCAAATCCCCAGGGGCTCATATCTTTCAGGGTCACTCTGTCCATAGCCCCTGCATCCATGTGTGTTGCTTCTGTTTTCCCCCTTAACAGCCTGCACCCAAAACTCCATCCCTTCACCAATTTCCATAAAATATGCATGCTCTCCAAGCATTTTATGAGTTTATTTTAATTTCCTGAGCAATTGAGGATCATGGGAAATGATCCTATTGGGCTATGTACAACTTCTTCTGCTTCACTGCTTTACTCTCCCCTCCCTCCCAGTCTCCCCCTCTGTTCCTCATTTCACCTTTTCTGAATTGCTTGCAAGAACCTCATATTCTCAGTTCTTTTTTTAAGGTAGACCAATGCAGTGCTCCCTGAATGCTCATCCCAAACTCTCATACCCAAATTAAAGTGCCAACAAACAAAAGGGGAGATACCATTTCTTAAAGGTAGTTAAGTTTGTAAGTAACAAACAAACCAAAACATTCTCTTACACAGAAAACACATAATAAAACAACCTAAGGCAGAAAAATAAATGTGCTTTAGACAGCATGGTAAAAACTGGGGAAATAAGGGCTACAGTAGTTCAGCGAAGGAAAAGATCAATCAAGAAGGGTTTTAATGGAGGAGATAGATCTTGAATTGGACCTTGAAGAGAGGCTAGAATTAGTATTGCAGAGAGAGGAGGCAAGAGGTCATTCAAGGTAAGGAAATAACTGTAAGAAAACCACAGAGGAAAGAATGAGCCTGGCATCTGGGTGACGGCAGCTCTCAACTGAGAATTTAGAAGCAAGATAAGGCTGACTGGGTGCTGGAAATGCTGGGTTGTCAGACCCAAGGGCTTGGACTTAATCCAATAAAAATCAAAGAGGCTCTAACAGACATGCTTTGAAAGGCAGAGGATAAGTGAAGCTTTGGGGTGGAGGCTGGGGGGTGGGTCCCCAGAAATAAGAACTGGGGGTACAAATGTCATCAGAATTCTCTTTGTTTCTGATTTCTGCTTCTTTCTGTGGGTTGGCTTTAATTTCTTCTCCTGAACATCAGGTTTTTTTACCCAGGGAGTATGGTGATTTAGCAGATTCCTGGCTTACCATCCATGGAGAAAAGACTCTTACCTCTTGCTCCAGCTCCACAAATCTAAGATAAGGATTCTATTTGGCTTGGCTTAAATCAAGTGCCCATGCCTAGAATGAGCATTGCAGTCAGGAAGGTGAATTTTGTGGAAGGAGATGGTAATTTCTAATGGACCACATAATAAAGCATGGCCAGATTTGAGAAAGGGAAAAAAATAGGGAGTAAAGAAGGGGGATGAAGCATGGATGTCATCATTGTGAGAGAGTTGTGAGTGAAGAAGCAAATGCAGCTTGTGTCTACAATTGGACCCACTGGAAATGTTTATGTAAAGAAAATCGATTTATTTTTCAGCAAGCATTTATTGAAAACCTACTATTCTTAAGTTGCTATCATATCTCTCTTATTTTTTTCTCATTTTCTTCTAGTTTAAGTCATCAGCCAATATGTTGTGTCCTTCTAAGGCATCTTAAATTCTTTTTGGGAAAAATGGGAAAAAAATTAAAATCAACTGCTTAACAGCTGTTATGAACCAATTATTATGTTAAGACACAGTTCCTGTTTTCAGGGAGCTCTTAGTCTAAAAGTAAAAATACCATGTACGCAAATAGCTCTTACAGCAGATAGAAAATTATAAATGCCACTAAAAAGAATAGATAAAGTTCTGAGTTCAGAGTTTATCCTACTATAAGAAATAGTATTATTGAACCGATATTTTTAAGTAGAATAGAATAGATCAAATTAAGACCCAAAGATAATGGCAGTGAAAGACTTTCTATAGTGAGGAATAGCCTGAGACCAGAATAGCATGGAAGTAGTAAAGAGCAGAATATGTTGAATAAACAGTTTATATCTGACAGGATGGACTTGATCCTAAAAGGGGAGTGGGCCACCAGATGTGGAACCCTTCTAAATCTGTACTCAATAAAAGCAAGGTAGCCTTGGGAAGGTGACAAAAAAATACATCTAAAAATTTTTTATAGAAAAATGTATGGGACACTGTGACAGGTTAAGAGAGAAGCAGCTAAGAAGGAGAGGCAAAAGAGACAGAGTTTGAGGGTGACAGAATTGGGGAATTAGCAGTGTCCTGTGTAGATTTATGTTACCTAGTAAAGACCATTCTCACAATGAGAAGAGATCACCTCCCATTTCAGGAGGCCCCAGATTCCTAATGCACTGAGACACATGGAGACAAGTCTCTTTGTCTTCCACACTAACACTTGCCAGAGTTGGTCGTGACTCTGTGTGGCCTATGGAACCCACACATTGTACAACTTCACAGTGCCACTAATTAAGGGCACCACTGGAAAGTCTTTGCCCTTTAAGATCTAGATAAGAGTTGTTCAAACCCACAATCTAGTCCTTGTGGAAATCCAAAGATTTTTGCACAATCCATGTTGTGAATGCTTACCTCGGTTCTAAGGTGCCATTTCCTCTGACTTAAGTGACTTTTCCATGTGGGCCCTCCCTATTGCATGTCAGCCCAGCTAGGAAACTCATTCCCTTCCTTGGTAGCCACAAACTAACTACTCTCACATGGTGTTATTGCTGACAATAGACTTTACTGAAGGTTTGGGGAAATGGAAGGGGGTTCATATAACAAAAAACAGCTTCGAATGGGATTTTAGACATATCTGTCTTTTAAAAGCCTTCAGCTGTCCCATGACTAAGGATTTTTCAGAAGCCACTTCACCTCATATTGTGCTCAGCCTTGCACTATCTAGAAAGCTCCTTCTATCCCATCCCATATTTTAATTTTACTTCTTCCATTCAGAATTTACCCCCAAGATTTTCAAACTCTTTCTACTGTATTATACAGAGCAGACTTTCTTAATCAAGGGTGATTGTTCCCTTTGGGAGATTTGGCAATGTCTGGAGACATTTTTGATTTTCACAACTTGAGGGCATGTTTACTATAGGCACCTAGTGAGATGAGACTAGGGATGCTGCTAAACGTACTACATTCACACGACAGCCCCCCACAACAAAGAACTAGTCAATCCAAAATGTCAATAGAGCCAATGTTGAGAGAACATGATGTGGAGTAAGTCTGTTCTCTCCAGCCTCCATACTCTCCATGTCTTTCAATCTTATGTCGATAACCTATGAGGTGGTTCCCTCCATTAAATTGAAGGGGAACATTATGGCCCACAAGAGCAACAGAGACCCTGAAATGTCCTTTAACACAAGCTGCCCTTCTTAGAAAAAATTTGTGGTTTTGAATAGAATTTTTCCTTAATACATAGAGAATAAAGTTCTTATCCATACTCAACTCTACTTACTCTGCCAGAAAGAGAAAGAGAGAAAGAGAAGAATGTAAATAGTGTGGGTGATTCTGTTCCACGTTCCACTAGAGCATATGCCCTGAGGAGCGCAGGATGGGAGATGCGAATCTGATGTTCCTTCAGTTGGTCTCAGTTCCTGAATTGCTCTCATAGAATGAGCATCTTACCATGCTGAGTGTGATTCAAGTGTTTTAAGATACGTTTTTTTTTTTTTTTTTTGGTACAACATGGCCCCTTAATGCAAGCCAACTACTTCATCAGGTGTTTAGCTGAGAAAACAGCAATCTGTTCCAATGCTGGAGGAAAAACTGGCTGAGTTGGATGCTATATCAGCCTCAAATGTGCACAAAAATGGCCATGTAAATTATGCCTTAAGGGATTTTTTTTCCTAGGGTATTTCTGACTTAGTATGATTTTTCACCTTGCTCACGGACTTAAGAATCAAACTCTATGTAAAATGCAACTCCACATTAGAGGAGAGGTGGTGGGAAGTAGAGGTCTTGGGATAGATTTGAGGGTAATGAGAGGTTGGGATGGTGAAAAAAAAAAGAGAAAAGAAGAGATGGTGAGTGAAGATCAGAAAGGCAAAGAAGATGGAGAGAGCACATAGCTACTCCATCAATTTTCAGGCACATCTATTTGATAATTGAAAGGAAGTTTACAGATGTTATAAAAGGGAAGCTGTGCCACAGAGAGCTTAGTTTGTTGCAATATTGATCTTTTAAAGACATTACTGTGGAATGTATGATCAAGGTCTGTAAACTAATGTAATGCCTATTGAATTGTTAACTCTCTTTTCTTGTATGCCTAATGTACAATATTGTCATATTTATCATTTAATTTAATAAGTTATGTGTTAGCTTGTTTTTTAATTTAAAAAGCGAGCAAGTACATGTCATAAATTCTAAACAATTTGTTTAAATATTAAACAAGTAACAAGGCAGCTTTTGCAGGTGTGCCTTTGAAGTCTGTGTTTATATTGTGTGTACAAATGGCTTTTTGTGTGTGTAAACAGTGAGGTTGAAAAATAGGTGGTCACTACTTATCTCTGTCTTTGCTGGTGCACATTCTGCCAATGGACCACCCTCAACAATTTGAAATGGAGGCTACTCTTCTGATTGTTAAGATGAGATAGGGAAAAGGAAAATTAACTCATAAATATTGCATGGTCAAAAATTTTATGTGAGGTTTGGAAAGATAAATTCTACAGTAATAATTTCAGAAATTCCCATTTTAATTAAATACAATATTTTCAAAATTGTGCTATCGTGCATGGCATAGGCTTTCTTAGTTGGGAACTTTCTGAATAATGCACTAAATAAAGGGAAAATTGTTCTCTACTAAGTACTATTTTCAACACATAAAATTTTGTAATGATTTTCTTTTATTTGGGCACAAATTAAGAATATGGATACTTTCTCCAGACCAAATTACTACCTTTTATTGTCAAGATTTTAGTCCAGTGCTGCTATAAAGTACAATTTATGAAAAACAGTTTAGAAGGGAAAATTACAGAAATTAAATTCTGGATTGGAAATACTGGAATATTGGAAAGGGTATAGGGGTAGAAGATAGTTACCTAATAGGTTTTAGTTAACTTACCCAATAACACTATTAGAAAGGAAGTATTATTTGGATTCCAGAGAAAGAACATATTAAAGTCAAAGTTATAAATGTTTTAAGACAAAATTCAAATCTGCTTCTGGAGAATCTACAGTCTATATCCTTTTCTCTACAATATTCTGCTACCTAAACTCCATAATGAATTTGGTAATACTGAACATAGGAAACATCCTAGCATAAATACATTCAAACTTCACTATAATACTCACCATAGACTTATATTCTGTCCTATCTAAATTAATCAGGGCAATGAACACAAGTTTCATGGATTGCAGACAATAAAGATTTGTCACTCACATCACAGTCCAATGCAGTTCAGGCAACTCTCCTTGGTAGATTTCCTCGAAGAGGTGACTCAGGGATCCAATCTCCTTCCATACTATGATACTGCCATCCTAAACTTGAGACCTCCCAGGCATTCATGGTAAGGGAAGTGAGAGGTTAGACAATCAATGAAGTGGTTTTATGACCAGTGGAACACATAATTTCCACCAATATACCAGGATGTAAACCCAGTCATATGGACCCAACCTAAATGCAAGGGAGGCTTCCTGTGTGCTCAGAAAAAAAAAAAGAGAGAGAGAGAGAGTGAGAGAGATCAAATCTGGAGAACCCATAACATTATCTCTTCTACACTATTTAAGGAAATTTACTTCTTCATGTAGCAAAAAGACCCTATGAATATTATGTAAAGGTCGAGGTCAAGTTTATGCCATGGAACACTAGGTTACCACAGGAGGAGTGGAAATGTGCCGGGAGAGTTGCAGGTTTTGTGACAGGAGGCTTGAGATATCAGAAGAAAGTCTACCAGAATGTTAATGGGAGGAAGCCAGGCAGACAGCCCTGAATATCAAATGACCCCACTAAGGAAAATACAAAAAAGGGAGAAGTGATTCAATAAGATCAGATGTCAAGCGCATGGAGAGCAGGAAAGAATATGGGTAGAGTAATGGGTAGGAGAAAATGGTTTAGGATTAACAGTATGAAAAATATCATAGTTGGTGTTGTTTACTGTATTTAAGTCAGTTTACAGGTTGTTAATCCCCATAACAATCTTATGAGGTAAGTTATAGTATCTCATTTGATAGGTGATGAAACTAAGGCCCAGAGTCACACAGCTACTCAGAGGCAAAGCTAGAATCTAAACCCACGCTAAATCTGGCTCCAGAGTCTATGCTTTAAACTTTATAGTTATTGCCAGTCTAAAACACAAATCCTGCTGAATTTCCTCTTTTAAGTGATACTTAGTTTATGACATAGAGGCAACTTTTCAAAAGAAAATGTAAAAGGCTGGATGTCAAAATTCCATGTACTTTATCACCCACTGATTCATCAGGCTATATTGGGCCTTTCTTCCTGATCTCATTTTCTTTTTGCAAGGTGATTATTTAAAAGGCTAAACAAACTGATAGATACCTTATCCATCACCCTGCTTACAGACCCCTGCCTTTGCCATTTCAGATCAGAGGAAATGCTACTTCTAAATTTTTCCAGAGTAGGAAGTTCACAACTTCCTTTGTAATTTGTCTCAACATTTCATACTCTGTAAATAGAGTAGATATATGGCATCTGGAATGTAAGGGAAATCTACACTACTATCTCAAAGATGGATTGACAAATCAACCTGGGTGTTGTCTCTTTTTTTCTCCATTTTATCTGTCCTATATGCAGAGTTTTTGCAGATTGGAGAAGAAATTACTACTTTTTTCTTAAGAATCTTCTTCCTTGGCCCATTGTGGTCTTCTCATCTCTCAAGGAAATTTTGAATAGACCCTGAAAGCAGAAATAATGTTGCTAATATTTACTGACCTGTAAGGCAGCACTGACCAATCAGGCATGCATATCAGCCAATCAGCAGGGCCACAGACTGTAATGAAAGCAAGAAGTCCAGTTGTCTTAGTACTGAACAACTGAATATCAGGCCTGCTCTTAACCTTGTGCTGTCGTGTTCTGGCAGGCATGCAAAAGGAGATTGTAATCTCCTGCATATTCCCCCTGTGCTAACATATACACTGAGGGCCACATATTAGCTCTCTCTGTGTCAAGTGCAGGTTAAAATCTGAGGTTTTTTGGCTTTCTATAGAATAGTATTACTTGCACTTCAAACACTGCTGATTTATCTGAAATAGCTGATAATGATTTCAGTGATTTTTTTTTGAGATTGGTCTATATTGGATATGTTTCTTCTCATTTTAAAAAAATCATTAAGTGAAATTAACTTGTTCTGTAAATTTACCATATGGCTTAGTGAAATATTAGCTCATCTTCACGAGAATATTTAGTTACCACCTATTCCACTATCTAGGTGTATTGCAAAAGATGGCCCCTTTTATTATGAGAGTGTAAATCCCAATCCCAGCATCTACATCCTGGCTCCTGACCTCACCTGCCCTTCTACCCATCATTTCTTATACCCTCAGCTATAACTTTAGATCTTTGTGCCACAGTTTAAGTCTGTCTCATTTTCTTCTCTGCTCAGTGGAGTTGGTCATCATGTGACAAAGACCATTGATTGTCCCCTGTACTTAGTTCTCCCCTTCTTCCTTTTAGCAGTAGAACTCCAGATTTGGGAGGGCATATGGCCAGTCAACCTCTCTTGAAAATTGCTCTGGCTAATGGGATGTAAGCAGAAATGATGTGTACAAACTATTTGGTCAAAACTTTTGTTTTTTAATAGGAAACAGTGGATATGATGCTGGTGACACAGCTTCCACCATACAGATGAGGACAACACTGTGTGGAATGGGGCTGTTGGGGAGAAAACATTTTTCTTTACCCTTCAAATTTCCCCTGGCTTGTCTAAGAGTTAAATGGACATGAGACAGATTAATAGGAGAAAACTCAAACAAAAATTTAATAAACTGTACACCTCCTGTATACATGGGAGAGACCTAGGAAAACTAAGTCTCTGAAATGGCCAGAGCCATACTGTAAATAGCTCCAGCTAAAGAAAAGATGTTGGGAGTGGAGAGTCAGTTATGGGAGGTTACCAGGAAAAGCACAATAAAGAAGGGTAATGTTGTTAAGTGGATTTAAATCCATGCCTTCTCCATTGATAACAGTTTCTGGAGATTTTAGAGTTATCTTGGTATAGCCAGGGAGACACTTTTACAAATGGAGATTTCCCTTATACATGTAAATATCTCCTACAAAAGGGTAACTTCTATTTGGTTTTAGGAACTTCTATTATACCCACAGTTTCTTAAAAATAACCAGCTTAAAATAATCAATATGCTAAAGAGGTATATTTCGGGGTAGTAAAGTTTGCTCCCCAAAGGGGTTCCTGAAGACCTCATATAGCAAAACCACCTATCTACCCTGAACAAATTTCATTTTTCTTGACTTTATGTGAGATAGAATTAAAACTTCTTTCCTATTTTAGCCACCCATTTGGGGGTGTCTTTGTATAGGAGCTTCATCTGTACCTGACTAATACATCAGAATATAAGAACTACTTGAAGATTATTTCTAGCTTAAAGGGCAACATATTGCCAAATAAAATGAGCTGAATAGCGGTCAAACCCACTGAATTCCTAAGCCCTTTGCTGTGGTCTGAATGTTTGTGTCCCTCTAAAATTTATATGTTGAAACCCTAATCTCCAAGGTGTTGATATTAGGAAGTGGACCTTTGGGAAGGGATTAGGTTATAAGGGCAGAGCCCTCATGAATGGGAGTAGTGCCCTTACAAAAGAGGTGCCCTGACATCTTCCACCATGTGAGGATAAAACAAGAAACCTGTGACCCAGAAGAGGGTCTGCACTTGACCATTTTAACACCCTAATCTTGGATTTCCAACCTCCAGAACTGTGACATATAAATTTCTGCTGTTTATAAACTACACAATCTGTAGTATTTTGTTATAGAAACCCAAACAAACTAAGATACCTGTCCAATTTGGACTGAGCACTTTTCTCTAGGATTAGAGTCAAAATATTTAGCAATTCATACAACAAAGGCCAACCAATCAGAATAGTTCTGGTAATGACTTAAATCAACAAACAGTGGTTTATATGAGTCCTGCATTTCATTGAGAAAAAGGCGACTGGAATTAATTGGGCTAAGAAAAAGACGATTAGAAAGTGACCCAATAAGCCGTAACATTGAAATGAACTGAATTCGAATTGCTCTGTTCCAAGGATCGACAGTCTCCTAGGTGGGCAGTTCTTATTGCCCTGAAGTCTTCATTCTTGAGGATCTCAGAGAGAATAGTTTGACTTTTAAATCCCTTCCCTCAACTGAAACCATGAGCTGGGATAATCTACCAGCCCCAGTTTAAGTGTTATTTGCATATATTAAGAACAATTCCCTCTTAAACTCTTTGGGCAGAGAGTGCAATACCTGGGGTTTGTAACAATGGGAGTGAAACCCCCAGGTGATGAAAGCCTATCCCTTATACTTTTTGGCTCCCTCCCTCTCCAACAGTAGCCCCTATCAGGAAATAGGAATGTATTACTCCCATGCAGGTTTTTATACTTCTGCAGCAAATATGAAAAAATGTTCCCACCTCATAATATAAAGGTGGTGACTACCTTGGAGCCTGTGATTATTTTTTTGGAATGCTTGAAATATTTTATGAAACATTTATAAACTTATGAAATATGTTATGCTTTATAATATAATTAAATATTAATATAGCGACATTAAAGAGATGCAGTCAAAAACTTGAAGTGATTTTTACAGTAGCAAAAAATAAAATGAACTCAATGGGTTACCTAATTTGTTATTAATAGTTTTGTATGATGTCACTATCTACCAGGTTAAGGAAATCTAATCACTTTAATTTTTTCATGTATATCTTACTTTCAAAAACTGCTAACAACATTGGGTTTTCTTCTGAATTGTTTCCACAACCTATGAATAACATAATGCTCCAGTTGGAGTCCACTGCTAACTATAACACCAAGTTTCCTCACAAGTACATATTCTATTCTTCCCTTTTTATCTTGCTCATTCCAGGTCAAGTTTGATTTAAGTAACACTAGGAATGTAGCATTATTTTATTTCTGTTGGCTTTACTTGACTGTTTTTTAGGTTCATCTCTATAAATATAGAAATTTCAACTATCTTGACTGAATTTTATTTTTCAACTTCTTAAGGAAGGAAAATCCTGCAATGACCAGATCACTTCTTAACAAAGTGATGAAGTTATTATAGGTATAAACAGTAGGCCTGGGTTCCTGAGGAAAATATTAGAAATTTCCTCCTATGATAATTGGTTAAAAACTAGGAATGACAACTACGGCTTTGTCAAAATCTTATCACAGTCAATTGATCTAACATTCCCTTCTGTTAGGATGAACTCTGAAAAAGAAATCAATTAAAATCTAACTCAAGAGTAATGGATGCATTTTTGTGATACACTCAGTATATAGAGAGAAAAGTGATCTGGACTTGACTACAGTGAATTGTGTGCAAAGATAATTAAAGGAATTGGCTTACCAATTCTCATCTCTCCCAGATAAACCAAAGTTAGTTAGTGCCTTAAGATAATACAATAATAAACCAATAGGTACTTCAAGGGCCTGAAAGTGATAAAGTACTTCCCAAATACTAATTCAGGGGAGGAATCCAGAGGTCTAGAAAAATCAACATACAGTCCAAGGGGTGTGTGTTGAAAGAAGGTCCTCAACAGTAATTAGCCAGTCTTATTATTATAATAATTATGTGATTATGAAGGCCACCCCTACCCTTACTCCTTTTTATCGCTACCTGACACTTCCTTTCTTCTGTCTCCTACTTCCTGTTTCTCATCCCCACCCCAGCAGTAGCTGCCAGCAATAACTTAAGCTCCTCAAAATGAGCAGCCTGGGGCCAATTCTTTCATTTACTGTACTCTAGGGCAGTGGTTCCAGATCAGCAGCAGCAGCAGCAGCAGCAGCAGCAGCGGCAACCTGGGAACTTAATTAGAAAGGCAAATTATTAGGCCCCACCCCATACCTACTGAATGAGAAACTCTGAGGGTGGGGTCTAGTAATCTCTTTTAACATGGTTTCCAGGTAATTCTGACGCATGCTAAAATTTGAGAATCTCTGTTTCAGGAAAGAGAATTCTTAGAAGTCTGAAATGCTTAAGGACCTCAAGTGAATCACTGATTCTCAAGGGACCTTGAAAATTCTTTGAATTGGAAGGAAGATCTTTAATCTTCCAAAGAATCAATCTTGGTATTTTATGACAAAACTCCAAAGGTGGATATTTTTGAGAGCACTTACTAAATCCAAGTACTATGTTAAGTACATATCCTGTTATGGTATCAATAATCTCATTTTACAAATAAGGAAACCTAAATTTAGAAAGATTAAGTAATTTGCACTGGGTCATAAGGTTATTAAGTGATGAAGCCAGAATTCTAAGCTTTGTAAGCTGGCTCTACAGTACTGCTTGATTTGCTGGTTCTGTGAAAAGGGGTAGCAAAATATAGCTCTAGGCTAAAAATTTTTGCTTGGATTTTTCATTCAGGAAGATTGAAACTTGGCTCTTTCTTGTACCTTGGGCTTTTTGAATTATCTGCAGAAGTTAGCATTTGTTTAAATTTCTCAGTGAGTGCACTCACTGTAATTAATAATATTGATTTAGCTACTGAGTCCATACTTTGTTAATGTACTAGTAGTTGTATTTTAGTATTATAATCTCATGGTGCCATGGAAATAACTTATAGTGAATAAAAAGATATGTACATATGATACTGTGTTTTGTTCCTTGGAAGTTTTTATTGCATTATAACAATAATATATGTTGTTTTACAAATAAAGATAATTTAAAAACTGAATATATTTTCAAACAAAACTTCAGTTCATGTGATACTCAAATTGGAAATATAAGCAGTAATTTATAAATGGATGGGGAAGAAGTATATGTTGAAATGATGTGGTTATAATAATGTTTCCTGGAATTTTTTTTTTGAGATATACGATTACTATAAAAATACATGCTTTCATATTAAAAATCAAAAAGTCAGATCAAAAGTCATATTCATAAATATTTTTAAAAAATCTCAAAACTTTAGGTGCTTATTTGGTCCTTTACACAAGAAAGCAATCTCTACTGTCATTGTATAGAGGCATCATAAGTCAACTTAACTTCTACTTAGAGGACATGGTTCTACTACATTCATGGCAAAGGCCATTAAAAAGCTTTTTTTTTTTTTTAAGTAATGAACTAGTTTAAATGGAAACATGTCTACTTGTTTTGATAAAATATTAAAGTCTAGCTATAATTAGCACTAAGCACTTCAAAATAGATTGTGGTTTAAATATTAATAATTGATGTGGCATATACCTTCTATAAAGAAAGTGTTTATACATGTTTCATTTTTACACATGGACATTTAATGTCCAAAATTTATGCACCAAGAAAACCATATAATGCTCTGTGAAAAACTGTCAACACCAAAACATTTGCATCTGGCAGGAGTTGATGCTGGGAAAGAGGAAAGGATATCTAATCAGTTTTTACTAAAGGGGCATCTATGTCTGTTGAAAAGAAAGTCTTACCAAGCAATTAAAAATGCTTCATATTGAAAGATCTAATAAAGTGCCCCCAAAAGAGTCAGAAAAAATAAATGCAATTTAATAAAAATATCATTTGACATAAGAATGCATTAATTCCCCCACTGTGCCAGCTAGATGAAGTGGGAAATACTCAGCTGCCTTTGTTGGGACAAACTCAAAACTTGGATTAGGTCCTCCAAATGAGTAGATGACCTCTGAATAAGATGATTCAGTAGGCTGCTTTAATAATATACCATTACTCCTACTTGCCTTGGAACAGAAATCACTCAATTTGGAGAGACTATGGGTGAAACGCAAATTTGACACTTGCAGAGATTTAGTTTTCATTTGCTTTGTAATGCATTACCGATAGCAAATTTACCTCTATCTTTAGGAATAAAGATGACATCCTCCATGAAGCTTCTTACATTTTTCTGTCTGCTATTTCCAGTGTCATGTATCTGACATATGATAACCACCCTTTATGAACTCTAATGTTAGGGGAAAGATTTTATTCGTTCTGGGTGCCCATATGGCTATTCTTGACCTACTTGCAAATGTATGACAAGATATACTGCACATTCTCTTATTCTGACGTTTCCATTTCTGACATTGAACACACCTTTTAAGAATAAAATAATCTTTATTATGTGTACCTAGGCATCAGAAAATTAAAATTTAAAAATCCACTTGGCCTCATTTTATATGGATACCTTATTGCCTGCCCTTGAGGTATTATTAACATTTTATATCACAGAAAATATCTTTTTAATTGTGATTTTCGTAGCTAAACATTGAAATCTTGAAGCATTTTGTTTCTTTGCAATCATCTTTGTTAGAATAAAAAAATAGTGTTGATCAAAATGTTGTCTTAGTTGTTACTGACAGCTGTTAAAATGCTGCTAAAAATATAGTGCCAACTACTGAAAAGCTAACTGCTCTTGTGAAGTCCTAATGAGAAATTCTAAATGAGTTTTTCATCAAGTTCAACAGAGACTCTTATGTTTCTCACACCTGACCCACTGGACTGTTTCACTTTTCTGTGGTTGTTATTGCACATAATATCAGAGAAACAGCCCCAAAGCATAGTCCTAATGTGCAAACCATGAATTTGTTTATGTAAGATTAGCACAGTTATTTAAAGGTGATGAATTACCTGTACTAAACAAAGAAAAAGAGAGAAAAAGACAAGAAATTGAAAATATCTTTATTTTTATTAAAATATACTGCTCTAAGTTCCTCTCCCCCTTTTCAACTACTGTACATTATTTCTAAATTGAGAACATCAGTGTAGGCACAGTGAAATCTGATTTGCTTCTAATAATATGGCACACTAATTGTGATGCATGTGCTGTTGGGTGCTCTGTCATCTCAAAATCTGGCCATAGAAATGTATTAGGTTTATGTATTTTTATTTAAAATGACCGCAAAAGAAATTAAGGTAGATAGATGAATAAATAGTTAGGAAAACAAATACAGAAATAAATGAATAACCAACGCTAATAAAAATATTCCAAGTAGTCTAGAAAATTGAGTTTGGCCTATTTTGGATATTAACAAAAACCCTGATATGTTTTGTATTTATCTTCTGGTCCACAATTTTTTATTTGCTTGCAATGTTTATAAACTATAACATGTGTGTTTTGCAATAAACAAAGAAAAAATTCTATCTTATATTATTCCCCTATTTATCTTCTCTCTCCAATACCCCCCTCCTCTCTCATTCTGACTCTCTCTTTCTCAACTCTTTCCAACAGCTGGTAAGAGATGGGGGGGTGGCAGAAAAGAAAGCCTAGCTTTTTAGAAAAAAAAAAATGCCAGCATGGCTAGGCTTATTAATGAAGTTAACTATGACCAAATGCTTAGCCTTTAACTTCTAAAAATTATTGAATACAATTAAATTATATTATACCTAATGGTCTTTACTTTCTTGTTGCTAAGTAAAGATATAGAGAGGTAATTAATACATTCCAAAATAAATTCAAAAAGATTTTTTTGGGGGGTGGGTAATGATTTCATGGCTTAAACAACTCTAAGCTAAAAAAGAAAAACAAAAAACAAAAAACAAAAAAAACAACTCTATGCTTTTTTCTTCCCCCAGAGTCAGCTGTTTGAAGAAATGGGATTAGCATCGGGGAATTAAGGGGTGGCTCTGCTAAAGCTAAAATAAAGAGCAAGGGAGAATTTTTTCCAACACAAACTTAGATGATATTAGGCTTTGTATCTGAAGTTATATAATAGAGGATGTGATGTCACACATGTAAATTGCAAACGCTGAGTCTTGCATTTTATGGTGGCAAACCTCAGGGAGTTTGACACTAATGGGATGAGGTAGGGTGGTGTCCTAAGGTACAGTGACTGTGAACGGAGAGTGATTTATTGTCAAAAGGGAGATAACTATTGCTACTGCTTCAAGATTTAAGAGTATTTGGCAGCTGTAAATTGTCTCTATTTGGAGATGAAGTTCCTTTTCTGTTCTTTTCCTTTCTTAATTTTATTTAAAAAAAAACACATTTTCATCCTCTTGCAAAGAGAAAATATACTTATCTAAAAGGGTGAAAAGAACAAACTTTGTTGAGACAGCTTAAAAAACAAGCAAGTCATGACATTTCTAGGCGCATACTTTTTTAAGGTGACGGGGCTCTTTATTAACAAGCATTGGCACAAAGAATATTCCAAACAACTAGAAAACCCTGCATCCCCATATTTGATGGAGTCTCTCAGGGGCATCACTTGTGGGGTGATTCCAAGCAAAACAAGTGTCACCTTCTCTTCAGATGAGGGAGCCACAGATATTATCCTGGAGGTGTTCTCCCTTAGGGTGGCACAGGACCACCTCTTGTCTTACAGAGAGCAGAACAAAATAAAGAGAAGAGGGAAACTTAATTGTTCAAACGTTTGGGCAAATAGCTAAATAACTTAGATAGCCCCAAAGATTTGCCTATTAATAATTGCAAGATCCCCACAGCGCTTCCAAAGGATAAGAGAAGCTGCTATATATGGCCATATGACCCCCCACCCCACCCCCAACTATTTTGGTGTGAAAAACTTTCAAAAGAACATTTATATACACTTAAACACTCAATCTTAGTTTTATAATACCAAATGGTTTTTCAGGCAGGGAAGATAAAAAATTCAGAATGGACAAGAAAAAAACACAGGAAGAAATCTAAATTTCTAAAATGTTGCACTTATAATAACCTACTTTACACCATAGTCTGATCCTTGACAAGTTCTCTGTAATGGAAATTATTGATTAAAATCACGGTAGACTATTTAGGTAAAGAATGTTTATGGTAAATCATTTTTTAAAGGGGGAAAGAATAATTGATACCTAATTTACTAATTTTGTAAACAGAATTTACGTCATATAGGTTACCTTACCTAAGAGTTTTCTCTAACACTTCATTATGAAAAATTTCAAGCATACAAAAAAGTTGAAAGAATTTTACAGCAAACACCTGTCTACCCACCAAACTATATTCTACCATTAATATTGTACTTCAATATACACATGCTTCATCACATATCTATCCATCCTTCTGTGTATTTTATAAACCCGCCAATGTCAATCCATCTTATTTTTGATGCATTTCAAGAATCAGTTTTTGCAGTCAGGACACTTGTAATTAATTATTAATATGTTCATTTTGAAAATATAGTATTTATTATTTTGATTTCGCTTAAAATATAATACCTTAAGAACTTCACATTCCCTACAAAAAAGGGAACTGAGGCAAAAGTAAAAATTCCTCCTTCTGCCATCTAAAAACTGAGTAGTGCCAATACTCAGTGGGTGTGGGTGATGGACCCAAAGCTCTATATTCGGACATCGGGAATGTGGCTGAAGAAAGGCAGTGATTGTTTTAACAGAGCAGCTCCGAGTTTAACACAGTTTTGTGTGGGAAGAGATTAGCAACTTTCACAGCTATTTAGTAAGAAAATGGGAAAGAACCCTGAAAAGTATGGGGGGGGGCGGTTAGGGTGGTGGTCAATAGATCCTGTAGGAAAAGAAGTGCTAAACTGGGAAAGGGGTATGGGGGGGGTCAGTTCGCGGGGTTTAAAAAACTGAATCATAAAGGACAACAAAAAGGGAAGCCTGTAAGGGGTAGTGACTCTATTCCCCCCCCCCCAAACACACACAATTTTCCACCAAGGGTAAGTGTAACGGTGCGGTTGGAAGAGTCTGGAGCTGAACCTATATCTCACACACGTGAGTGAGCGTGAACCCGCGCGCGCGCGCACACACACACACACACACACACACACACACACATCCCCTGATGGGGGTGATCTGTGTGGCAGAGAGTGGCGGACGTGGGACTTCGGGAAGGCTCCGGAGTCCGGAGGCAGCTGACTGCTCCGCAGGGCAAAGAGAGTGAGAGAAACCCGGGATCGCGGGTCACAGCTTAATCTTCTGCCCCTCGCAGTGCGCCCGCCTTCGCGGCTCGGTCGCCCCCCTTTCACTTTCGCGTCTGCGTAGGTGTCTGCCCCGGCTGGCGCGAGGGCGCGGGGGCGCGCGGGGCGGCGCGGGGGCGCGCAGCGCTCGCCGAGCTGAGGGGGGAGGGGTCCTGGCGCTGGGCCCCTTCCTCAGCTTGCTCTGCCCAGGCACCACCGTCCGCATCTCAGCCGCTGTCAGAGCGAGGGGACCGGTCGCGGCCGCCGCTCCTCACCAATCTCCCCACACGCCCCCACGCGCAGCCACCGGTCCTTCCTCGGCGCCCCCCCCCCACGTTGGGGGTGGGGCAAAGGCGCCGCAAACTCGAGAGAGGTGGAGAGGAGCAGCCTCACTGGGTGGGCGGCAAGGGAGCAGGAAAAGAAACTTTTCACTCCCGCCCCCCGTGCGTGGTCCCCAACCCGTGCCGCCCCCCGCGGCTGGGGACTGCACCTGAGGCCGGGGCGCGAGCTCAGGCCCAGACTTCGGGAGGACGTGGGAAGTGGTGGAGGGAGGGTTACGTGCATTGGGGGTTCCGTTTTCCCTCCGCCTCCTTGCCGCCAGGGGCCAGGGTGAGAGGGCAACCAGCCACTGGCGCCCCCATCCCGATTTCCCACCAGCCGGCAGCCTCCTCCCGCTGCTGAGGGTGTGACCCGGGGAGGGGGCCGCGGCGCCGCGGGCTCCCCCTGCGGCCACCCCCTCACATACACACAGACACACACGCTCCGCCGCCGGAGCTGTCACCGGCCACCCCAGGCCCGAAGAGGGGGCGCGGAGAGCCGCGCTGCGGGGCTCACGCGTGGAATCATCCCGCCGTACTTCCCGGCTTCCAGGGCCGCCGCCGTCAACGCCCGGGAGACCAGCAGCCCCGGGAGAGGGGCCCGCTTGAGGCCGGGCCGCCGCTGCTGGGGGCGGGCGGGCGCCCGCGTCCCCTTCTGCGCGATTTGGCGCTGCCGCCTCTGCTCCTCCTGCGGGGTAACAACACTACTGATCTATTGCTCTACCCACCGTCAGTAGGGCCACTGCCGGGATTATCATCCTCTCCATCCTTACCGCCGATCTGCTAATATTGGACTTGCTGGTGGTGGCGCCGGCGGCGGCGGCGGGAGTCTCGCTGCCCTCACCCCCACCCTACCCCCCCCGCCCCGCGCCCCAGCTTCCCCACCATGTCCTAGAAAAGGTGAGTGCAGCGACAGTCACTTTGCGCTGACAGCGGCGGGAGGGGGCCCGGGGAGCGCAGAGGCGGCCCTGGGGAAGACAGGGTCCGCGTAGAGGGCGCGGGTGGGCGAACCGAGGTGGGCTGTGGGCAGGAGACCAGGTGCCCGCCGGGACGCCTCCGGGCAGGGGTGCTGGGCGAAAGGCGAGCGATCGCAGCGGTTGTCCCTGCAAAATCTAACCTACATTTTGCAAGAAGCTGAGATCCAGGGCAAGACCGGCCCTCCGTAAAGGAGGTAAAAACTTAGTAAAAGAGACACGTCCATTCCTTTAATAATGAATAATTTGTCAGCGCAGGCTCAGCCGCCGCCTCCTCGCCTGACCCGGCGCTAGCTAGGAACTGGACTCCCCTCGCTCCTGCCTGCCGCCCGTGCTCGGCCCGGTGCGATCGACGCCAGGCTGCTTGCCTGGCCGGGAGAGCGCGCGTGACGGCGGGCCCCGCGGGAAAGTTGGGACACTTGGCTGGGACTCCCGGCTGCAGGGTCCCGGGGGCCGCTCCGCGCAGGGGACTGCTGAGCACCGGAGTCGCCCCCGCCGCCAGGGAGTTCCCTACCTGGAGCGGCGGCGAATTCGAGTCTTCCTGGGTTCGGGGTCTGGAATCCCGAAGCTTAATTACTGTAAAGAGAGGAGGGGCCTTTGGGCACAGACAGGTTGACCACCACCCCCCCTCGCCCTCCGACTTTGGCGGGTGCGAGGCAAGGGTGAGGCGGGAGGCTGCACAGCTGCCACCACCGGGCTGCGGGTCGCCGAGGGCCGGGGGACCAGATTTAGGTGTGTACGTCACTGGTGCTGACTCGGGGCCAGCCGGGAGCCCAAAACGGAGGCTCAGACGCGGAGTCTCAAAGTCCTTAGAAATCAAAGTTAAAGAAGCCCTTCCTTTTGCTTAGTAACTACAGCGTTTGGGTGGGCGAGCGGAGAGTCGAGGTGGGGGCGGTTGGAGGGAAACCGAAATTTCTTCTTGCAGACACTCGATCCTTAGAAAACACTGATTCCTTCCCCTCCTGTGTGTTTCTCCCAATTATGTGCCCCCTCCCACCCATTATAAAGAAGTGAATATCCTCGATGGTAAGCTTTCAAACTGAGCTAGTGGAAAAATCCAATACTAAACTAATTAATGCACCAACAAAATCATAAAGGGGAGCAGCAGCTCTTGACCCTGGCACTTTTTTTTTTTTTTTGATGGGGTGGGAGAGACGCTGCGTTTAAAGGGCTTTTCCTGCACGGTTAAAACAAGGAAATTCAAATCGAGTGGGAACGTGATCCTCTTGCTCGCTGGCAGCGACGCTGCGGCTGCTCGTCTGAGAGGTAACTCGCAAGACCGAGGAAAGGGGCGGGGAGAGGAACCTTAGGGGTCGGGTAAAGCCCACTAGGAGTCATCCCCTGCGCGCGGACGCTGTGGGCGGTGCCTGGGCCAGGGCTGCCGCTCACCTGGCGCTGCAGGTGGAGAGCATGAGGGACCAACACCTTGACTGGATCTCGGAAAAACCGACTTCTTCCGCGTCACCACACTTTTCACGTCTTTCCAGATAGCCTGAGGTCAGCCAGGAGGAGAGTCAGGTGGGCGCGAGCAAGTTTGGGGCAGTCGAGCGAGAGGGGCGGGGGGCAGCGCGTGGAGGGTGCCTAGTGCCCAGTGTCGTAGCTGCCGCCCGGCACCTCAAGCACCCGCCGTGGCTGCGGCTTTAAGGGAGCTGCCGAGTCTAGGCTGTGTCGCAGCAACTTTGTATCAGTCATGTCGCCCTCCTGGTGACTGACAGCCGGGATTGTCCAATGAGAAACCCGCCTGGCCTGTGCGGCGTGGAGACTTGCTTCCCTCCGGGCCAATAGGAAGGGCTCAGGGGGGCGGGATAGCAACCTGAACTTTATCTGGACATGTGACCACCCCGGCCCTGGAGCTGGCCCACTCCCCCTCCGGGCTTTCGCCCGCCCTCTCTCCCTCTCTCCCTTCCCACTTCGCCAGCCCTGGCCCTGGCCCTGGCCCTGGCCCTGGCCCTGCCCCTGCCCCTGCCCCCGCCCCCTCCTCTCCGCCCCTCCGCGCCCGGGGTGTCATTGGACCGGGGAGACGCAAGCCAACTTCAGGCTGCTCGGAGGAAGCCCGAGCAGTCACCTGGGTGCAAGAGCGTTGCTGCCTCGGGCTCTCTCGCTGCAGGGAGAGCGGCACTCGCTGGCCTGGATGTGGTTGGATTTAGGGGGTCTCCGCAGCAGGGGTGTCGTGGCGTTGGCGAGCGCTGCAACAGGTAGACGCCGAGAGACGGACCCCGGCCGAGGCAGGTGTGTAGGGGTGCGCCGCGGGGCGCTGCTTGCCGGACTCGGCTTGCGGCCGCGGCGCGGGAGCGTGCACTTTGCAGGGAGAAGTGGCTGCGTAATCCGGAGGCACAGTCAGTATGGTGCTGTGTGCTTGTTGTTTTGTTTTGGTTTTCCACTTTTTACCCCCTTTGGCCGCCAGAGGACTATTTTGGGAAAGTTTGGCCACTTTGGATAAATGCCCTCTGACGAGCAGCTTTCAACCGCCTTTGGCAGTGGGAGGTCTACCTCCCTTCTCTTTCCCCAAGGATGAATTTCGGATCGTTTTCCTTCTAGAATTTTTTTTAAAGGACGTTTGAATAATATTTCTTTCCTCTATCAATTGCGGAAGCACCCAAATCTTAGCTGGAAGTGTAGTGGATAAGGGCAGTTGAAGGAGATACAGATCCTGATGTAGCCTGTAAAAAGAGGGCTCTGGAAATTAGTGCATTTCCCGTTCCCTAGTATTTATAAAACTCTTGAGAGAGGCTAATGCTTTCTGTGGCAGCAGTAGGAATTCCAAAGGCAGGGGAGAAAGGATGAAGCTTCTTTAGGTGTCATCCGTACCCTACTATACTGAACTTAGGTGCATGGCCTTTCCTACTGAATTTTAAAAGACTGGGTTTAAATCATAATGGTTTATGGCACCTTCAGTTTTAACTGTTTATTATAACCTGGAAGTTAGAAAAACTTTGATAGACAGGTTTTGAAAGCGGTGAATTTCTAATGCACTTAAATTGCTTTTTAACATTTGTATGGCCATTTCTTTAGGTGCTGTTATTGATGGTATTTACATAGTAATGATAACAGCGTTCTCCATCTGTGAAGTTTTTAATTTTATGTTTGAGTTCCATGGCACACTATCGTTGAAATGCCTGAGGATAGAAGTTTAAAAAGAAATACAGGGGAGCTTTTTCCTTTAAGGGAGACGTAGTTTGGCTTGGGGATTTTGGAAAGATCAGGTGGCTCAGTGAATTAGGTGAGTGAACAGAAATCAGGTGTGCTCAGTTCTAACTGGTTCTTCCGCTCTCTTAGGTGACCTTGGGCAGGTTTCTATCATTTACCTCATGTATAAAAGAGGAGAACATAATAAGAGTTCTGTAGTAGGTATGACAGAAAAATAGTTATATACAGCAAACTTTCACAGCGATGCAACCAGTGAAAATTGTGAAATTCTTAAGGTTCTGTCTTTTAAGATGCCGTATTATAGTGAAATAACTATAGAAAATATGTTTTAAATGGTACTATGTTTGGGGGATATTAAAAGTGAAAGTGTTTTCAGACAGAATACAAATTCACAAGAATCTTTGTTAATATTCCTGAAAAAAAAAAAAACACCGCTATTTCCTTATGGAAAAGCGCAATTTAACACAGACTGTAAAACATAAAAATTTTAAAGTCAGGTTTTTCCTTTACCAAAATAGTGTTTAAGAGCATATGAATGGCTTAAGGTAGAACTTTTGTCAGTGCTTTTCCTTACTTTTGTGAAATTTCCTTTATGTTTTGGGGGAGGCCATTTGCATGAAAATTAAAGGGTCTAAATGGTTTTTGTCTTTGTCCCAAGAGAGCCTCTTATAGTTTCTGCTGTAAGGGAGACAAGTCTGATTTTATATAAGCTAGATATGTATACATGAAGTGCCTGCTTCGTCATCTAGTTTAGTAAAAAAAAAAACTTTCCCTTTACCCTCTGGGTATTAAGTCCTATGAGGAGTATAATCATCAACTAGTATTTTCAGTATTTATTAGTACAGGTTAACTGAAATTCTGCTCAAGCCATGGTTATTATGCCATTTCCAAAAAGACAACCGGGCTTTCCTGGACTACATAGGAAATAAATGCCTAACCTAATCTATTTGTTTACAGAGAAGACTGAGTAAATAATGGGAACTCAGCATAAAATATTTTAATACTCCTAAGTTTTTTAAAACTCTGATCTTTAAAAATGTTTGCAGTGGAAGCCATGCAGATACTAGATGTCCTCTATTTTTTTGTGCCTGACAGTTGCCAACCTTTATTTACTTTGTTGAGAGGTGCGTTTAAAGTTGGTAGATGAAGACAGTACCTTACACAGAACTAATTTAGATTTCAGCAAAGCCTTTTGCAAATTCTTTAATGATAGCCCTGTCAATAACATGGTGAAATGCAGGCTGTTTTGTGTTATTGTTAAGAGTTCAAGGCTAGCCAAACAGGACTTGGAAAGTTGTGATCAGCTGCATGATAGTGATAAGGTGCTTCCTTGTAGAGTGCTTTAAGATTGTACTTGCCTGCTATCTCCCATATAGATTCTCTTCGAATCTTCGTGTAGCTTTACAAGTCTGAGATTTGGTTCCTGCTTTAGGGCAGAGTGATGAAAGGCATCCCTTAGAATATTAGTAGGTGTTGTGGAAAAAGGGGGCAGTGGCCAAGTTATTTAGGGGACGCTGGAATAAAAAGGAAACAGGTTTCTGCACTGTAAAACTTTTCAGAAGTTTAGCATGCAGATTTGCACTGTGAAACTTCAGAAAAGCAATAAGTGATCATCTTTTCCAAAAGAACATTTGGAGGTTGGATTTTTGGAAAGGGATCTGGAGATAGGGATTCTCCTTTCAGACTGTTGCTTAGGGTTGGGGTGGGGTGAGGGGGAGTGGAGATGAGAAAGGAAGCTGTAGGTGGAAGAGGGGGAGGCTGGAGACTTTGGATGTCTCTGTCAAGGGGCCCTAGGCAAGGGTGACCTGCAGGCATTAGAGTAGAGGGTTGTGCAGTTTACTGAGATACAGAATGTGGGTTTATGGACAGGGTTCAGGCGGGAGATGGGGGTTGCTACACAGAAGATGTTCAGTTTTGAGCATGAATTGACATGTTTCTTGTGTTTAATGAATTTGGACCTGAAACATCTATACCTTAGATGTGCATCTATTCAAGTTTGGTATGGGGAGGACAGAATATTCTTAGGTAGAAGTAGAAGCACAGAATGCTTGAATTTGCAACCTATGGTTACAGCTAAATGGTTTTTCAGTAAAGTAGAAAAGGTCAGTATTAGCAGTTTAAAAGTCCCATTTCAATACATATATATGTGTATGTGTATATATATATATATATATATATATATACATATTTCAACTTGTCTTTTATCCACACTAAATTTTTTGGCTGGCATTACCAGATAAACACCTCAACTGTTGTAATTTGATTTATTTTCCCCTGTTTTGTGTTGACTTGTGATTAGGAATTTATAGAATAATGTTCTTTAAATAAAAGGTTCCATGCTAGATTTTAGTGTTCACAAATTGTTGATTATATTATAAGAGCTAACATTTTTTTATTTGTACTGGGCTATCTGCTTGGGATGCAGTGGTGAAATTAACAAAGTTTCTGCCTCCTGAGAACTTAAAATGTAGTGTAGAATACAGAGAAGTAAGAGATAATTAAAATAACTTAGACCATTTAGGCATTACATGTCATTATAGAGCCTTGTGATATCTATTGCCAATTTATTTAGTAGAGCCATTCTGTTATTTTTCTGTGTTAATTACTGTAAGTTCTGTAGCAGAAGGACTTCCTAGTCTCTTTTCCTGAGGGGAAGCTAGAGGGAATGGGGGTAGTGAGTGGCCAAGGGGGAAAAGGATGAGAGGCCTAAAGTAATATTGGTGTACAGAACTGCAGAAACTTCATCAGACTTTTATCTGGATCATGGATTGTTGACACACCTGAAAGGATTTGAAAAATGCATACATAATGATTTTAGCAGTTTTGTATATTAAATTAAATTTTTACTAAGAATGAGTTAATTTTCTTTAAGGTAGGTTTCTTTAGAGTGGTGGTTCTCAAAGCAGGGGGCGTTTGGCAATGTGTGGAGACATTTATGGTTGCCACAGCTGGATATGGGGAGTGCTACTTGCACCTAGTGGGTAGGTGTCCGGGATATTGCTAAACATCTTACAATGCATAGGACAGACTTTCACCACAAAGAATCATCAGGCCCAAAATGTCAGTAGTGCCAAGGTTGAGATACCTTGGTGTAGAGAGAGACCTGGGATCAAATTCCAGCTCTGCCACATAGCTATGTGGCCTGTGCCTTGGTTTCCCCAATGTATTATTTGGATACTACTTTAATCAATCTTATAGGGTTTTTAGTGTAAATAAGAGGCTCATAATGTGGCATCGGATTATATAGTACATAGGATTATGTAAATATAACACAATTATTTTGTCTGTGAAATAAATTTATATAGAGAGCCAGTAGATATGATTGTATATCTAAAAAAAAAAAAAGAAAAGAAAAAACCTGTGGGCTCCCTGAGGATGAGGACTGTGCCTGTTTTGTTTATCACTACAGATTCAGTGACTGGTTGTAGGCCCAGGATGTAGCACGCACTTGGTAAATATTTGTTGAATGAATGAACACATAAATTGTCAGGACTCATCTCAAACTTCCGTCATTTACTGCTGAAAATAAAACTGTCTCTGCTGGAAGTCTTTATAGCACAGGTACCACTAAGTAAGGATGCGTGTCAAAGTCCCTGCCAGCATTGAAATACGGAGAATCTAGTGCTGACATTCCCGAGCTATCATACTGCCTCTCTATGGAGCTATGGACCATCTTAATTAATCAGGATACATGAATCTTTACTTTTCAAAACTGACATTACGTTATTCTCATCACTAATCCATTTTCAGAAAATCTTATTTTTTAAAAAAATAATTCTTAAATTATTTTTCCTGTGATAATTCACTGGATAACTTTAATTTCGTATTGAGAAAGGGTAACATTGATTGTATTTCCGTATTGTTTTTAATAAAGCCATGTATTAGATATGGAAAGCAGCTTCCATATGCTTGAAAGACTCCAAAGGTTTTGGAGTTAGAAGATTTAGTTTTAAACCCAACTTCATCACTTACCACGTCTTTGACGTTGGGCAAGTCACCCACATCACTAAGCCCTTCCTTTCCTCCTTGCCTGCCTCATCAGTCCCCAGGATTACTCAGAATATTAAATAAGTTAACATTTGTAGATATTCTTTGCAAATCTAAAGGCTGTATTATAGCAAACATGTTACTTTTATTTAGATGCAAAATAATTTTGTGTGATTGCTGCTTAAAGTCTAGCTTCTGGGCAAGTTATATAGTCAGTACTGTTAAAAAGGTAACAATTTTAATGTAACTAGAAGTAATGCTTATAAGTAGAATATGTATGTATCACTTAGTAAATGGAATTTTAGAATGTCTTCTAGAGTAATATTGCTATAAATGACTCTAATTCAATTTTTTAATATAAATTTATTTGTTAGCTATGGAGACCAAAGGCTACCACAGTCTCCCTGAAGGTCTAGATATGGAAAGACGGTGGGGTCAAGTTTCTCAGGCTGTGGAACATTCTTCCCTGGGACCTACAGAGAGGACCGATGAGAGTAACTACATGGAGATTGTCAACGTAAGCTGTGTTTCCGGTGCTATTCCAAACAACAGTACTCAAGGAAGCAGCAAAGAAAAACACGAACTACTCCCTTGCCTTCAGCAAGACATTAATCGGTCTGGGATTTTAACATCTGATATTAAAACTGAGCTGGAGTCTAAGGAACTTTCAGCAACTGTAGCTGAGTCCATGGGTTTATACATGGATTCCGTAAGAGATGCTGACTACACCTATGATCAGCAGAACCAACAAGGAAGCATGAGTCCAGCAAAGATTTATCAAAATGTTGAACAGCTGGTGAAATTTTACAAAGAAAATGGCCATCATCCTTCCACTCTAGGTGGTGTGAACAGGCCCTTGAGATCCTTCATGTCTGACTCTGGGAGCTCTGTGAATGGTGGGGTCATGCGTGCCATTGTTAAAAGCCCTATTATGTGTCATGAGAAGAGCCCATCTGTTTGCAGCCCTCTGAACATGACATCTTCAGTCTGCAGCCCTGCTGGAATCAGCTCTGTGTCCTCCACCTCTGCCAGCTTTGGCAGTTTCACAGTGCACAGCCCTATCACCCAGGGGACTCCTTTGACGTGCTCCCCTAATGTTGAAAATCGAGGCTCCAGGTCACACAGCCCAGCACACGCCAGCAATGTGGGCTCTCCTCTCTCAAGTCCATTAAGTAGCATGAAATCCCCAATATCCAGCCCTCCGAGTCATTGCAGCGTAAAATCTCCGGTCTCCAGTCCTAATAATGTTACTCTGCGTTCCTCTGTGTCTAGCCCTGCAAACATCAGCAACTCAAGGTGCTCTGTTTCCAGCCCTTCCAACACAAATAACAGATCCACGCTTTCCAGTCCAACTGCTAGTACTGTGGGATCTATCTGTAGCCCTGTAAACAATGCCTTCAGCTACACTGCTTCTGGCACCCCTGCTGGATCCAGTGCAGCCCGGGATGTGGCTCCTAGTCCAGACACACAGGAGAAAGGTGCTCAAGAGGCCCCCTTTCCTAAGAGTGAGGAAGTAGAGAATGCCATCTCCAACGGTGTGACTGGTCAGCTTAACATTGTCCAGTACATAAAACCGGAGCCAGATGGAGCTTTTAGCAGCTCATGTCTAGGAGGAAATAGCAAAATAAATCCTGATTCCCCATTCTCAGTACCAATAAAACAAGAATCAACCAAGCATTCATGTTCAGGCACCTCTTTTAAAGGGAATCCAGCAGTAAACCCATTTCCATTTATGGATGGCTCATATTTTTCCTTTATGGATGATAAAGACTATTATTCTCTATCAGGAATTTTAGGACCACCTGTGCCCGGCTTTGATGGTAACTGTGAAGGCAGTGGATTCCCAATGGGTATTAAACAGGAACCGGATGATGGGAGCTATTACCCAGAGGCCAGCATCCCTTCATCTGCTATTGTTGGTGTGAATTCGGGTGGACAATCCTTTCACTACAGGATTGGTGCCCAAGGTACAATATCTTTATCACGATCGGCAAGAGACCAATCTTTCCAACACCTGAGTTCCTTTCCTCCTGTTAATACTTTAGTGGAGTCATGGAAATCACATGGCGACCTGTCATCTAGAAGAAGTGATGGATATCCAGTTCTAGAATACATTCCAGAAAATGTAACGAGGTAAGTTGGTTTTTTCCTCCTTTTTTGAAAATGATGGCTTTATAAAATGTTGAAAAAGTATTTATAATTGATAAATTTAAACACGTTTCCGTTGACTGTTTTACATGTTTTCAGCGTGGTCATTTAGTGCCCCCTCTTTCCTTGTTGGTATAATGTTACTGCTTTTTTGAAGTAGAGAAACAAAAAATCTTAAAATCTTTTAGAAAATATTTGTGTTGATTGTGAAGGAGCATATATGGGCATCCCCTCCCCCCTTCCCCATTGCCTGTTGTAGGTGTTTGGGAAAAGTTTTTTTTCTCCTGCCTGTTACTATATTTAGCAGACTAGTGTTAGATTATTTTTTTCTTTAGCTGTACACTGGTTTACTAGAATTGTTTTACATTTGTTTCTTTGTGGTCTTTTTCTTAGCTTTTTTTTTTTATTCATCACCTCATTAGCTGTGAAATATGGAATTGAACCCCAAATCTGTTACCCACAAGCTCTGTATCCTCTTTGTCCTTTTCTGGGTAGGTTAGTTGTATGTAAGTCATGGTTTTCAATGCAAATAAATCATTTCCATAACTGTTGAGGGCTTTTAAAGACTCAGCACATCTAAAATTACTAAGTGGACAGTCTGGCTTTCTTACTCCTCTTGGAGGTGAAATAGGTCACTGCAGTTTTGAGTTGGTATAACTTTTAAGATCTGCAAGAAGACAGACTTCACTTACTGTAAAATATCTCCTGACTTTCCTTTTTGCAGATAGCACGTTGTATATATTTAGGAAAAAAACAAGGAAGAGGCTTTCGATATGACTGTAAAGGGTGGTTCTAAGTTATACGACGAATACTTGCATTGGACTTTGCTTCAGTACTGTTTTTATTACATGGTTGTGATAAATGATCCCTTTATGGAACATATAAAGAAGAAATGTCCTAGATATAGTTCTTTCCTTTGGCATTTAGGAATATGTGGGTTTGTCCCTTAAAAACTTATGTCATGGGAAATATGTTCATCCCATTAACAGTATAGGGTTTACATGTATTTCTATATCTTTTTCCTTCTCTTCTCTTATGAGCCAAAAGCTAAAACTTTAATTCGTGCATTCTTTTCCTTGTCATTGTTTCAAACCTTGCTCCTCTGGCCTTTATGGAAGTAAACATTCCATTAAAGGATACGTTATTACAGTTCTCCAGTCTCCATGGCATGAATGATCATATTCTGATCTCTTAAAATCTGAACCCTAATGCAAGGTAGCTTAAGATTGCATGGCTTTCATCAGAAACAAACTCAGCATGTGGTCTCCTGCTAGTGCATTGTTTTACTTTTGGAGAAGGAAATTTTGCACATGATATCGATATTTTTTTAAGTGATGTTTTTAGTGAATTAGTATGAGGGAGTACAGCCTAGTAGTTATGGGCATGGCTGCCCGGATTGAAATCCCAGCTTAATTGATTTGTGTCCCTGTGCGTATCCCTTCATCTCTGGGCTTTTAATTTTCTCATCTGGAGGAAAAAGAAAAAATTCTATAGTACCCATCTCAAAGGTAGTTAAGAGAATTGAGTTAATTTTGCGTATCATCTGGTATGCAATAGGGATTCTATACATTTTAGCTGTGACTGTTAACATTTGATTAGCACAATCTTTAGCTTTCATATTCTTTAGTTTTGTGTTTTCTTATATGAAATTACAAAAGAGTTTAAAGAAATATTTTATACGTAGTTGAAAGAAATATTTGTTGATAACTCTTGTTAAATTCTCTTATTTTTTATGGTTGGGCATGCATCATACATTTGTCACTACATATTTATTTGCTTTTATAGTTTTGAAGGCTATTGCTTTGGGTAATGATATTTCTGGTAGCAACAGTAGAGGTAGAGTAGATAAAATCATTAGTTCTCTGCTTTGTTTTGTTCTGTATCCTATTTCTGCTATTTGATTTGTATGTTTTACACTCAATTCCTGAAGCCCCTCCCAATGTTCTAGTGACCCATAGCCTTAAACATATTAATATGAATCAGTGACCTTGAGCCTACTCTGCATTTGTGGGGCACTGGAGGTGTTGTTCAGTGTCTCTTCTGGAGTACTCCAAAATTCTTTACATACGTGTTAAATATAGTCAGAGGGGGTTCATTTTGTTTACATACAGGTTGGTATTATGCTAGTTAGGGTAAGTTTCCCAAAAACTTTAATAACAAAGCTTTAATGTTATGAAGTCTTTTACAGCGTACTGATTCTTGACAGCTTTTTCTGGTGAGTATTATTCAAACCAATTTGTTTTAGGAAAAGTTTTCAATTAGCAATAATCGCACCTCGGATAAACCTCATTGGCTACGATACTGCCACTGTGCAAAGCTGAAACCTATGTGTTTTGATCATTCTCAGAATAAAGGCTTAAGGACCGGAAGATACTTGGGTATTTTTCTAGATTTCAGTCCCCATGTTATAATATTTAATTTAACCTCAACCATACTTCATCACCAGTCTCTTATTATTTAGTGTCTTTTGGATCAAAATCCAGCCTTTTGCTCTATATCTTAATATGGGATGATGATACCCCGTTCCGGGGGATGTGGAATATTAAAGAATTACAGGTTGTGGAGGATCAAGGTGGTGTGTGACTGTTCCTAGGTTTCGTAATAACCTTTGTCTTTAGATTGAACTCTAAACTGTTTGCTAGTAGGTCTCAAAGTGTTGTTTGGGATTCCTGAGACCCTTTCAAGGAGGTTCATGAAGTGAAAGATCACACCTCAGTAAAAGGTCCACTCAAAATGGAGGATAGACCAGTGGCTTTTAATGTAATAGTTTATGAAAAGTTCACTAACATGGTTTCAGATCCACGTTGCAACTAACCTTTAAGAAATTACTCACAAGCAGTTTTCAGTGTAGTATCAAAGAATCACATCTGCCATTATCTCTAATGACCATTAAAATGCTCGTCCTTTTTCCAACAACATACCTGTGCAAAGCCAGATTTTCTTCATACACTTGAACCAAAACCTATCACCACACATTGAATGCAGAAGTAGATAGTAAAATCCAGCTGTCTTCTATTAAGTGAGACAATAGACTTGCAAAAATGTGAAACAGTGCCACTCAAGTTTTTGTTTTGGGAAACAGTTATTTTTTTCACAAACATACGCTTTTGTTAACACGTAATAACTTCTTAGTTTTAAATGATTTAAAATGAATATTAGTTTTAATCTAATACGGTAAATAGCATTAGATCTAACTTACATAAACAAAAGTTTTTTGGCATCCTCAGTACATTTTAAGAATGGAAAGGTGTCCTAAGACCCAAAAGCTGAGAATTGCTGATCTCTTTTATTCTGTACACCCTTTGGAGGTTAATGAAAAAAGAAGTTATTATTTTGTGTTAGCCTCCCTGAATATTATGCTGAGGAGGGAGTACCCTATTCAGATAAGAAAAATGGTTCTCATCTAGTTAATTTTTCAAGCTGATAGAAGTGAGTAATGGCTGTGAAGTGTGTGTTGTCCTCCGTGGGCATCCTGTGAGAGCAGTGACGAAAGCCATCTGTCTGTTAATCATTTCTAGTGAGTGGATTGCCTGGCCACCCAACTGTAAAGTAAATTATGACAGAAGCTGAATGTAGAGCTTTGAGGATGGACACTGGACCTGGTTGGGTCATGTAGATTGGAGTTTCCCTGTCAGCTAGGACACAAACAAAACTGTGACCTTGGTGAGTCACAACTTCTCTGGGCCTCAGTTTCTTCATAAAAAGTGAACATGTTGAATTCTGTGCTCTTAGAGGTCTGCCAGCCAAACTATTGTCTGTGAAGTTTCCTTGGAGTTCTGTATGTTAAAAATCAAAATAGAGTATCCTTTAACAGATTTGCTAATCTGGTTTCAAGTATATTTGAATCACAGGTGTAGCTCTCTAGTTTCCAGGGTGTTCCGGATAGAAAAATGTCATTTTCATTTATCATTTGAAAGTCAGGGGTGAGTTATTTTACTTTGAAAAGCAGAGTTTTTTTTATCAAGTCTTTTATAAAATTTGATACAATGAATTTCTCGTTCTTTTAATTTACGCTCTTCCTTTTGAGAGCAGTGTTTTTCTGTTGACACAACATTGATGTTTATGGCGATGGTCATAGTCACTTTGATAGCATCATAACAGTGCTAACATTGACTTAGACCTTTGAATATAAAGTTCACTGTTTCAAAGGGCATATTCTGGTAGGCTTCAAGACGGGTAATCAGGTATTTATCTTAATTGTGCTGCATTTTTTTTCCATGATAGAAGGAAACAATTTGGTAAATCACCTATAGTTGTTTTTTATTTTTCAATTGTCCCTAGAGTTTTTTAAAACTCACCTCCTATAATAAAGCAACTTTATTAGCAAACTTCCTGAGTAAACCATTGAGTTCTGAATATTCTCTGTGTAATGCAAAGTATGAAAGAGTGATGATTGGGGGGGTGTGGAATTGGATTAATTATTGGTGCTTACTTTTATAAAATCATTAAGAATTACTGAGGTCAGGGGCTCCTGGGTGGCTCAGTCGTTAAGCGTCTGCCTTCGGCTCAGGTCATGATCCCAGGGTCCTGGGATCAAGCCCTGCATCGTGCTCCCTGCTCCGCGGGAAGCCTGCTTCTCCCTCTCCCCCTGCTTGTGTTCCCTCTCTCGCTGTGTCTCTCTCTGTCAAATAAATAAATAAAATCTTAAAAAAAAAAAAAAAGAATTACTGAGGTCATTTGGAATTGAAAACATGAAACTTTCTTTTTCTTATTATTTGTCTCACAATATTGATTTTTGAAATTGCTAGTGTACCTAGAATTTTTCCCGGTTAGTATTCTAAATAATATTTTTAGAAATGATTTTTCAATGAGACTTGCTTCTCATGATTCATTCACTTCCATTCAGTTATGGTATTTTTGGTGAGAGTAGTGATAATTTTGTTGAAAATAAAAAAAAAACCCTTAGTGCTTTTTAATGAATTAAATCACTATGTACAGTGCAGCTTGATAAATTTTGCTTTTAACATTCCAAGTGTCCTAGGTATATATGTCAATGTGTCCACCTTTTATTACCTAAAGTATTAGTATACTTAGAACTGTTCACTTCATACTTAAAAAATGGAGATAAGAGCCCTGGTTTCAGTTAAATAAACTCAAATTATTCAACGTCAGGCTGTTTGCCTGCACAGCAGTGTTGTGCTAAAACTAGGACCTGGAGGTGTAGCATTTATGGATTTGATGCCTTTTGCACTATTGAAATTCTGGATGTGTCTGACCTTTTCTATACTTGTAATGTTTAGAGTAATACCAGATGTTATGATGATCACAAGTAATTTAGGAGTAACACTTCACTTCCCCTGATGCTTTGATGTCATTAATTTTTTTCTCCAAAATATTTTTTCCACGCTTTCAACTGTTGGCTTTAGCTTCATGCTACTCATCTACTGATAAAATTTCAGTTCTCCTGCCAAATAATGTATCATTTTCTTTCATTTACTAAATTCAAATCAAGACAAAAATATTTGCTTCATTATTAAATTTAAATATAGCCATTAAATTGTATATTGTTGTGGACTGCATTCCAAAGTTTATTAGTGAAAACCCAGGAAATATAAGTATGTTACATGTATAGGTCTTCATCTTAAATTTTAGAATTTCTGGTTTTAAACTTGTCAAGTATAGGCTTTGTTTTCAGTTTTGAGAGTTTTATTTTGTTCTTTATATAGTAAAGTAATGATGAAGTTAAAATGTAATTACATATAAGCACCTGTTAATTGATGCCTGGAAACCTCTGGATTTTTGATTGTCAGTGGTAAGGCCCAGGCTAAAATTTCTTTGTAGAAAAGAGGTAGAAATTCCTTGTATTTATGCAAGAAATAGAAAACCCTAGTATAAGGAAGGAAAGAGAACAAACACAAAGTAATTTGAATACTTAAAAATTCCCTAGGGGGAGAGAGTGAGCTAATAACTGTGACCTGAATTCACAACTGCAGCTGTGACTTAATTTTATCAATGAGGACTCCTTCATTGGCATGTATCCTCACCTTATAGATGAGGAATTGTTGAGACATAGAAACAAAAAAAAATTGTAATCTAAAATAAAATGAAATAAGGTTTATAATGGGCAAAGTCAACTTTGGGTATTCTGATGGTAGAAGATTATCTAGGCAAGTTTTGGAAAATGGAGAGTTGGGGTGGTGGTGGTCAGAACTGATATTTATCCTTAGTCTTAAAATTTTTGCAGGGAGTAAGAGTGGTCATTTTCTGATGGAGGGAGTTACATGAGCCAAACTTGGAGATGGGCAGAAAACACCGAATATGGTCCGGCTGTACGGCTGACTGCGACACACAGGGAGTTGGGGGGAGAAGGCCTGGAAGAGGTTAGTTAGTTGGAACTCGAAGGGAGTGGAACTTGAAAGTCACACTAAGAAATTTGTACTTAATTTGGGAGGTAATGAGGAACTATTGAAATGTTGGAGCAGGGAAGTGGCATGAGCTGAAGTGCACTTTGGAAAAACCTTAATTAGGCAGTGGTTGTGGGGTGGAGCCTTGTTAAGAAGTTATTGCAACAGTACAGGGGGATGGGAACTTGACTCTGTCCGGTAATGAAAAAAAGGGGACAGATGTGAGGTATTACAGAAGAAGCCCTTGTAGGAGTTGATTTCTGTATAAATTTTTTTATTTTTTAAATAATCGCAAACTTAAAAAAATTAAGTCCATTATGAAGAATTATAAAGAAGGTCATTCTCTCACATAGCCACAATATAGCCATTAAAATCAAAAAATTAACATTAAGTTACTTGCTTTAGACCCATCTTGTACTTTTTCTGCCCCAGTCCTGGAGTCATCTGCTTTTCCAAGGACCGCCTCCATTCCCGCAGATACTCTCCTGCCTACGATTGGGGTCTAACTCTTGTTCTGGGTCACAGGGCCACATTCCCCCAACAGATGCCCTCCTTATTCCCCTCCAGCACTGACCCCCCCGCTCCCCCGCTGGGCTATCCTCTCCCTGCTTGGGTTCTGATACTCTGCACTAGACCTTGTGTACACATGGACACATGAATACCCCTCCCCACCCTGCATTAGGCATCAGAGCTACCCTTGGGCTTGGTGTCCCACTGTGGGCCATGACTGCTGTCCACACCCTATGCTCTACTGTGAATCTCTACTTTGCTATGTCTTGCCTAATGGTTTTAGGACTGAAGTGTGATGGAAGAGAAGGGAGAGCACTTGATACTTCCGTAGAAATGGAGGGAGGGTCAAGTATGTGGAAAATCAGTGAAAACTCAGCATGTTGTAAGTTTAACTGTCATGGATATGGTGAGCAATAAGAGAAATGGAGAGGTCAAGAAGAATATTAGCCTTGGAGAAGAAGTGATGATTTATCTTGGATACATGAGTTTTTAGTTCCAAACTACCTCTGACTGGAAGAGTTCTCTCTCTGTAGGCAGAAATGTTGATCTGGAGATGTAGGAGGCCTCTTCCTAGAAGTGGCAGTTGAGGGGGGTCAGTGTGAGTGCTGTTGCCCATCGAGAAACTATATATATGACTCAGGTGTAGTTTAAAGTGTATTCTGGAGGCACCTGGGTGGCTCAGTCATTAAGCATCTGCCTTCGGCTCAGGTCATGATCCCAGGGCCCTGGGATCGAGCCCCGCATCGGGCTCCCTGCTCTTCGGGAAGCTTGCTTCTCCCTCTCCCTCTCCCCCTTCTTATGTTCCCTCTCTCGCTGTGTCTCTCTCTGTCAAATAAATAAATAAAATCTTTGAAAAAAAACAAAGTGCATTTTGCTAGGAATTTGGAGGAACAGAACACCATTTAGGAGATGAGCAACATATCCTAATAAAGGAGACAGGGAGTTGTTTAGAGAATCAACATAGTGCCAAGTCATGGATGCCAAGGGGAAGAATCAGGTAGTCTTAGATTTTCCAAATTAGAAGGGCTCTAAGGCTATCTATAAATCCAGCCCTAAAACTAAGGTCCAGAGAGATTACATGCCTTTTCCAGGATCCTACAAAGCAGTTGGTAACAGAGCTGGGAGTAGATCCTGCCCTTTTGTCTATTACATTATCCTTTCCTTCGGTAGGAGGTGGTGGTTCAAAACCTGATGATGGGGTGAGGACCGGAAATTGGACTGAATAGTTGGTGCTGGTGATTTTTCAAGAAGGAATTCTGTAGAGTGGTGGGAATGGGAATCAGACTGTGATTGGCTAATGAGTAAGTTAAGGAAGAGGAGAGACTTGGGGGATGCGGGCACAGTGTTTACCCTTGGGAGGCATCTGTTCAGTGGTAAAGAGAAAGGGTGAGAGAGGAGATTGTAGCACAAAGGAGCCGCAGGATCAGAGTAAGGATTGTGCTGGACAGTAAGCTCTGAAGAGGGTGGCGGAGGAGACTGTGCCCTGACTGAGCTGCAATGTGTAAGAGGGAGGGCAGATGACAGACGGCGGCAGTGTCCTGGGATGCTGAGAATAAAAGGGAGACTGCAGGTAGCCACAGGGTCAGATATTTAACTGCCCCATTGAACCAGCGCATGTAAGCCGTTACTGGCAGCCAGCATCACTGTTTTTACAGATACGGAAACTGAGGCCTAGAAGGTATATGTGATTTGCCTAAGGCACATAGCAAAGGTAAATGAAGAAACAAAAACTTGAGATAGAGAAGAAAACTGAATGTCCTAACAAAAAAATAGAGAGATGGATCTTTTAAAAACATAAATCAGATTATGTGGCTGATGTAAAGCCCTCTGGCTGCTTCTCATTGTAAGCGGCATAAAGTAAACTAATCGAGGGCCTGAAAAGCACTGAAATATCAGACCTCTGACTACTTTATTTAGTGTCTGTTTTTTTCCTTGCTCAGTCCCCACACTGACTGACCTTTCTGTGGCTCAGACCAGCCAAGCCCCTTTCCCTCTGGGGGCCTCTCTACTTAGTGTTCTCCCTGCCAAGAAGGCTCTGCCTCCAAATTTTGGTTGTCTACCCCTTCTTGTCACTTGGCGTTAGCTCAGATGTCACCGTCTCAGAGGCCTTCCCTGACATCCTATTTAAAGTGGTGCCACCCCCGCCCCAACCTTCTAACAACACATCACCTGCTTTTGTTGTCTTCATAGTGCATACCTATCAGAAGTTATCTGTTTACTTGGCTTCCTCCAATTAAAATGTAAACTTCCTGAGAGCAGGGCCCTTAGCTGTCCTGTTTACCGGTACATTTGCCATACCTAAAACAGTGCCAGGTGCATTGTTGATGTTCAGTAAATCCCCACTGAACGAACGAATGAATTGCTTAGCAGAACAACTTGGGGCAGGCATATATCTAGAATGACTAAATGTTGGTGGTTATGGAAGACTAATACAATTACTGTCAAATAACAGAGTTCTGTGGAGGTTAGCAAACAATTGTGGTGACCTCTGTCAGCATATTTTTAAGGATGTTCACAAAAATAATCAACATGCTATTCTTGTTTTTTTTTCTAATCTCAACATAATAAAGTAGTTCGTAATGATGTTTTACAATCTATATGGTGACACAGTCTTTATTTTGAGGTCGTTTATCTTTAATTTGCAAACAGTAAAATTCACTCTTTTGGGTGTGCAGTTCTAGAAGTTTTACCAAGTGTACAGTCTTGTAACCACCACCCACTCAAGATAAGAACAGTTGTGTCACCCACTGAAATTCCCTTGTGTTGTCCCTTCTCAGTCAACCCCTCTCTTCATTCCCAAACCCTAGCAACCATTTATGTTCCCCATCTTTGTAGAATTGTTTTTTCTAGGTTGTCATATAAATGGAATTAAATTTTTTATAGCCTTTTAATTCTGGCTTCTCTTATCTAGCATAATGTACTTGACGTTCATCCATGTTTTTGCATGTATTATTTCTTTTTAGTGGCCGAGTAGTATTCCATTTATGGCTATGCCACAGTTTGTTCATCCATTCACCTGTTGTTTCCAGTTTTTGCTGTTACAAATAAAGCTGCTGTGAATATTCACATACAAATTTCTGTATGAACATATGCTTCATTTTTCTTCAGTAAATACCTCTAGGTGAAATGACTAGGTCATATGGTAGGTATAGGTTTAATTTTTAAGAAACTGTCCAGCTGTTTTCCGAAGTGGTTGTACTGTTTTACAACTCTACCAGCAGTGTGCAAGAGCTCTGGTTCCATTACATCCTTGCCCACACTTGAGAGAGACCATCTTTTTAATTTTAGACATTATGATAGCTGTGTAATGATAACTCATTGTCATATTAAGGCATTTTTCTAATGCCTGAATGATACTGAACATTTTTTCATGTGCTTCCTTGCCATTCATAGGCCTCCTTCTCATGCCTGTTAACTCTTTTGCCCATTTTTATTGGGTGGTTTTCTTCTTCTTGAGTTCTGTTATCAGTGGATATTAATGTGAACTTTTTGACAGAAGACCTAGAACCAAGAGAAAGGTAGCTATTTAAATTTCAGGGGGAGAAATAATAGACGGTTTTCACATTATTTAGTACCTACTGTGTTCTTAATGCAGTGAACAAACCACATGTCTTCCCTGTATTCCCCTCTAGCTGGGGGGATGACTCACATGAGTTTATACAGCTTTTTTTTTTTTTTTTTTGGTTCTGTAATTATGTGTTTGATTGCATGATGCAGATAAGAACTGTTTCCAAAGATTAGAAAAGAAAGACTTCTGTGTGGGCTGGAATAGCCAAGGAAAGCTTCATAAAGGAGGTGAATTTCAGTTGACATTTGAAGATTGGTGGTATTTGGTAGGGAGTAGAGAGTTATCAGAAGAATAAGCAACAGCACAGGCCAGGTGTTCGGACAGAGGACAAATGAAGCCTGCTTGGGTGGTTTAATGATACTTAGAGAAAACTAGATTATAGATTTCTATGAGTGCCAAAAAGAAGTGTGTGGCACGTTTAATATGTCATTATTAAACATTCTCATAACCTAAAAAGTGACAGAAAAGGGTAGAAAGGTAAATATGGTAAGGGAGATAAGAAATAGTGACTGAAACGAAAAAAAGCAATTGAAAGGCTATCATACTGGTAATTCAAGCTAAAAGGATAAGTGCCTGAGTTGTCAGAATGTGGGCAAGGGGTGGGAGTTAGAGTTTGAAGGAAGAAATAATTGAATGCCAGATATCAGACCCAAAGCCTGTTCCTTTCCACTATACCACTAAGTCATATATGCTAACAGCCCCACAAAAAGTAGATTGCCACAGGGTATAAGGAATAAAAATAGTAATGAGAAAATTTGAGCATAATTATGACTCTAAGAGAAAAGGAATGAAATAATTTTATTTGGATAAAGGTAAAACCTGATAATTTTGATACCAAAATAAAGTACTTTTTATTAGACTGGGGGAGAAAAATACCCCTGGGAAATGGAAACAGGAAGAGCCGACTCCTGGTTTGACAAAGTTGGAAAGCAAAAAATGATGTAAATGAATCAGAAATGTCAATTTATGGAACTCAGACGTGTACACATGTATATAAATGAACAGAATCCTAGCTTGCTTGGAAGGCCATTTCTTGTGTCCTCAAGTAACTGGTGTTTGAATTAACAGTGCTCTTTCCAAAACTGGAAATGTGCTCATTTTCTTCCATCACATGTTAGAGTTTGTATTTACTTAATAAATATTTTTCTGATAAGTTTGAGAAGAGACTCCGAGGGCAAAGTTTGGGAGTGTAGAGATTTTAAATGGGAGCAGATATTCTTTAAATTTACACCAATTTAGATTCTCCCTGTAGTTTTGAAATGGAAATTATGTTCAGAGCAGCTTTTGTTCTTGAAACTAAGGTAACATGGAAGAATATATGGTCCCACAATACAAAGTATTTTTTTTCTCTGTTTCTCCATCATTTTCAGACCCAACTGAGGTAAATGTACATGTGAGGTATTCCTTTGAGACTTCTGGAAGCATTTGAGTTTTCTGTATGTGGCAGAAATATGATAATTTTGTTAACATATACCCTGTATTTTGGACTTGGTTGCTATGATTCAGGTGAAAACAGCACTTTCCCCCCTCCTAAATAGTGTTTTTTAGCAACCTGAAGAAACTGACAGATGGGTTACTGAGTAGAGGAAGGAGAGGTTATAAGCACAATAACCTTTCCTAGTGAAAATCTAGAGCTAAGAACTCTTACGTAACTTCTGAAACCACTCCATGGAAAGGTCTTAGGTGTCTATTAGCAGGTACCCCTTACTTTTAAGTTAATGTTCATTTAAACGCTAAAGATTTTTATAACAGAGTATAACTGCGTGAATTGCACATTTGTTGAAGGATGAATTTGTTGCCAGTACCTGAGAATGGAAGAAATAAAAACCAAAAATCTAACTGTGAAAATGGCCTAGCCTCTATGATTTCATAACATGGATGAAATACGCTTTTTTTTTGTTTTAAATTTTAACTCTTGCCAATTTACTGTGGCAGAAATAATCAAATCTAGTATTATGAGGGTTATAAGGAGAATAGACCTAAAACAAGTTTTAAAAAATCAAATGTTGCTTTAACAGGGAAAATTACTAAATTTCTATGAATGTGTCAGAGTCTGTATACAGCCTTTCTCCTCCACACATGTAAATGATATTGTGCATGCTGACCTGAGTTATTCAAGGCTTTTAATCAATGAGGAATGATCAAAGTTTGCCATACTATTTTTAGCATTGATGCTTCAGTTGCTTGGCTTTAAAAGGAGGTGCTCTTCCCTGGTCATTAGCTCAGGAGAGAGAAGAAAGACTATTACAAGACGGAAGAAAGGGAGATTTTTCAAAGAGGAATGTACTGCCACCTATAAATAACTAATACCAGTTCTATTTACTGAACTCCGTGGATCTGTAACAACAATGGCACTTAACCCGAAAAAGTTTTGGAGATGGATGGTGGTGATGGTTGCACAACAGTGTGAATGTACTTCATGCCACTGAACAATGTACTTAAAAATGGTGAAAATAGTATATTTTATGTATGTAAATTTTATAGCAAATAAAGTAGCACTTTATCTTGACAAAAATGGGGGTGCCCTGCATTGATGAAAGATACTGAGGTGTACTGGAAGTCCACTGTGTGAGCCCCTGAGAGTAAAGACTAAGCAGGGACCATATACTTAGCTTTGACTCTTCTGCACTAATAAGTACAGTGTCATATATGTACTGTGTTCAGTACTGATTTTCATTCAGCAAGCATTTATTAGTACCAAATACTCTTTGGAGAACACAGGGAGAGAATTCTTAGAAATTAATACTAATTTCATTTGTAAAATTGTATGGTGGTCATAAGTGAATTTAATGTAATTGGTCAGAACTCTTGGTTTGTAAACAGCACAGGAAACCATCTCCTACTAGCTTAAATAAAACGGAATCTCTTGGCTCACAAAATGGGAGAAGTTCAAGGGGTAAACCTCAGGCTTGGCTAGATCCCAGGTTTCAAATGGTGGTGTCATAAGTTTCTTTGTCTTTCCATCCATTGCAGCTTTTCTCTTTTCATTCAACTTTGTTTTTAGAAGCTATGGCCAGCATCACTCCGTGCTTTCATTTTCATTAGATTTTGATTCTGGCAAAAGGATCAGCCCTTTTCTCGATGGATTATGATTGGCCTGGCTTGGGTCTTACAACTAGCCTGGAGTAGAAATAGTATGGGTGTGTGTATGTGTGTATGTGGGTGGGAGGAGGTGCTTGGCTGCACCCAGCCCAGTGGGCTAAGTAAGAACACGGGAAGATGGTTCTTTAGTGTCCTAGGCAAACAAACACTGTCCTCTACATCAAGAAGTTCAAAACCGATCATATAGTCAATTACTAATTATCCTTTAATTAGAAGCGTTAACCACAATGCTTGACTCTCTAAGTATTTTCATTAATAAGACTTTACTAATATTGAGGTAAACTATATAGTAGTATTGAGAACTTGTAGAGAACAGAAAATTGATGCTTGGAAAGGGCAAGGTGACTTTTCTTTTTAGAGGGAGAGCTCTGATAATCTCTTTTGTGGAGTACACTTACAGATGCTTTAATGATGAGAAAATTTTGTAGTAACCAGAATGTGTTCCAAGAGCAGTACACTGCAGATTCAGTCTCATTCTCTGATACATAGGGAAAATCAGCATTAATATACCTCTAAAAGGTTTATTGAATTGACCCCATTAATAAATATGGCCCTAGACCATCCAGAGCTGGTTATCATTGCCTACTTCAGAGCACCTAAGAAGTCTCTATTATATATTATTTTCTTTGGCCTGTTGATTGAGAGTCTCTGCCGTTCTTGGTGGAAATGATGTTTTCTTATGTGGGAGGATTACTAACAAAATGAACTTAGACCTAAGTTCAAATACATGCATATTTACACACATAATTTTGCATATGGCTTCAGAAGATTCATGGAGCAGTTTATGAACCCCTAGGCTCCAGGTTAAGAACCACTTATCTTGGTCATTGTTAAAATATAATTAGAGAACAACAGAAAAAGGAACATAGTGGTCAACTACCAAGAAAACATTTATAGTTGAAAATGCCGTTAGAATTGTTTGCTCGACAGTAGTGCTAGGTTATACAGTCGGTCACCACATCTCCTAACGTGGTAAATATTTATGCAAGACGGCTATTTGGGCAAAAGAATCCCATGAAATAGGGAGTGCTGAGAGGCCTGTATAAACAGGCCAGCGTTATCAGTTGATCTGATTAGTTGATAGCTGATAAATTGAAAAAGATAAGGATCAATAAGCTTCCAGATATTGTAGGTACAGATAGTGTCGTTTGGGAAGGGTATAATTGGAAGTTAGAATGGTCTTGGTAACTTGGAGAAAATATACAAAATGAATATGTAGGAAAATGATGGTGGATAGTGAGGCCAACGTTGGGATTACACGGTCTACTTACTTATTGTATTATGTCTTTAGGCAAATTACCTAACCTCTCTCACAGTGAGTTTCCATCTTTAAAATAGTGACAATAATAGTCCTTACCCTTAGGGCTGTTGGGAAATTGATCTGAGGTAATCCATGTAAAATAAAGTGCTGGCATATAGTGACGGCTCAGTGAAAATAAAATCTTAGTTCTTATTGTTAATTTTTATTATTAGTTTCGATTAGAATTGATATAAAGGAATAGGAACACATAGGAGCTACATGGGTAAATAATTGCTCATAAGAAAGTATGACCTAAGAAATTCCATTGTGAGAAGAATTAGCAATGTAGATTTAATAGATTCAACCACAGAACTAACATTATTTTAGAGAGGAAATCCTTCCAATTCTTTGTGCCCTCATGAGATCCTTAATTGAGAACTCTATTCTTTTCTGAATTCCAAAAATAGAGATGATTATGAAGATAGTTTAGACTAGGGATTCTCAACTCTTTTTTAGAGCAATACAAATGAAGATTCATATTCGCATATATCACATACTCAATGGCAGATTTGATTTAAAAGCCTTGTGTGAGTATGTGTGTGTGGGCGGTAGAGCAGATAGCACCATGAGCTTTTTGTTTGTGTGGTATTCATAAAAAATCAGTGCTCGGCATAAAAATATTATTCACTAAGGATTCCTTGTTATGAGCTGTTGCATAGATAATATAGGCTGCATGGTAATATACAGTAATGGTTTTAACTTCCACCTCTTCTGCCAGTGAAAACACGAGAATGCAGACAAGTAAGTGGCTTTATTACGAGAAGAATCATGAACCTGTTTTGTTTCTGTTTTGAAAGTAATTTATGAACATCGATATCATTTTTATTATTAACAAATTACTTGGCATACAGCTCACAGATGATCATGCACTATTACATAGCACTCTGATTTAGAGGACAGCCTGAGACATCAGTAAAAATGTCCAGACCCTTCCTCCTCCTCCACACAGTTAAAATTACTAAGTATAATAGTGCTATTCAAATATAAAACTGTTAAGATGATGATACCAAATATATAGTTGCTCTTTCTTTGGGCCAACAATAAAACAGGAAGCCCTGTTAGGGATTTAGATCAGTGATGAAAAATCTGCTGAGTTTATATTGAACATTGATCTAGAATTATTGTTCAGGGAAGGCCCGTGACAGCTCTCACTCTCTGGGTTTTAAAGGTGAGGATGATTTTCATGTTTGAGATGTTTTTGATGTGGCTGTAACTAGAATAGAAGTGCTTAGATTATGCCTTTTCCTCAGATTGAGGAATTCTGGTGTAATAAGTCAGCATATGTTGCTGTCTGGCCTAAAAACTGCTTAAGGATTAAAAAACATATTATGTAAAACCATCTATAGTATCAAATCGCTACAGTTCCACTCTGCTTAAGATTTAATGCCAACACCATACACCAGATAATTTCCAGATGTATTAAAGAGAAAGTCAGTCAAGGAAAACGTTCAGTTGAAGGCATATCTGACTCCAGATAGAGAAGTGCTTTATCAGACTAGAGCAGAGGAAGAAAGTACATACACCTAAATCTCAAAAATCTTGACTGTGTAAAAATTCTAGATGCCTATATGCCAAATAAAATTAAGATGAAGATGGGAAATGATGATTAGGTTAACTCTATTAAGAGTAATAGAAATCAATGAGAAGACCATGAAGACTTCCAGTAGGGGTGGGGAAAAAAAAAAACAGGCAAAGAACATGGATAGACAGCTCATAGAATAGCAAATACAGATGGAGTGTATGAACTTCTAAATTGTTTAGTTATGCTAGTAAATAGAGACAAATAGAAGCAACAGTTAGATAGCACTTTTCATCTATCAGATTTTCAGAGAGGAGAACAACTTGACGGATGGATGGGTGGATGCCACTGTGGAAAGATGCCAATGAGGAGTATAAATAGAGACAAGTAATGTGACAGCATATACCATCAGAAGTAGTGTAATATGATTTTGGTGCATGAACTCCCTAGCCAGATGGATCTGAGCTTTACCACGTATTGGCTGTGTGACCTTGGGCAAGTTACTTAACCTCTCTGTGCCTCAGTTTTCCCAACTGTAAAATGGAGACAATGATAGAATTTACCAACTATTATAAGGGCTTATTGAGTTAGTAAATGTGAACTGCTTAGAAAAGTTCTTGGTCTGTGGTAATCCCTACATGAGTGTATTTTCTTTATTGTTACTGTCATCATTGCATGTAGGTACCTCAAAAGGTCCAGTTTCTAGGACTGTATCATAAGGAAATTATTTTACATGTGGACAGAGATTCATGTGTATTGGTGTTCACTTTAGCATAACTTATAAAATTTTAAATAGTTTTTTTAATGGATTGATACATTTATTTTGAATATTACCGTGTAATATATGCAGTCATTTCTATAGAGAAAATTTAATAGCATGGGAAATCATTAAAATCTAATATTTTTCATTTAACATTATATATGCAACTGTATTTACAGAATTTAGTCATATTTATGTGTGTGTCTATTTTGTTCTCAGTGGAAATAAATGTGTGTATTTCATTCTCAGTGGAATGGAAATTGCCTTAAAATCATTAGTGGTTATCTCCGAGTAATAGGATTACTGCTTTGCTAATTTTTCTTTCTTGTATTTACCAAAGTTTTTACAATGAGAACGTATTATGTCTACAATAAATTATTAAAAGAGTGCCAGATAGGATTTCATTTGAAGATATAGTAAATCTCTCACATAGAAGAACAAGATCATCTTTGCCTCCAGGTGGCACTACCATTTTCTCAGAGAAGTAAAGAATTCTGGGCTGATGGGCATTTTGTTTCCTTAGGATCTGTGCTTGAGGGTTATGTTTGCCTTGCTTTCCAGACCAGGTCTAAAAGAGGGAGGACTGTGTGGGCCTTGCCCTTGCCTCTCAGAATGTTACTTTGCCTTTTGCAGGTTCTGCCTGCTTCTAGATTCTTTAAGGTTGTAGGACTATTTGTTGTAATATCTATTAAAATTACTTGAGAGTAAATTAAATTGTTATGTTTATAATTATCTGAATGAAGCAGGCATGATGAATACAGCAAGGTTTTCATAATTTAGTTTATTTCCTAAACTAATAAAGGAACTTAAAAGCTGTTTTGGCAGAATAAAAATATTGCATACAAAAAATCCATTATCCTCACATTTATTTCTCCTTTACCTTAATGATCTTTCCTCTTGTTCCACCATGGGGTCCCTGTTTTATCAGGCCTGAAATCTGACCTTCTCAATTTCTGTGATTGTGTAAGAATGGTTCTTTCAGGTACTTAGATTAGATCCACAATCTTGATTTTTTTTTTAACTTTTTTTTTTTTTAAGTTGCGCTCTTCTCACATAATGATCCTTTAACTCAATGAGATGAAGAGAAGTTATGTGGATAAACAGGAAAAGTTTTATTATTTGATACTGGGTCAATCACTGGAAACAGCCTAATAGATTTTTTTGTGTCTGTGGGCTAATCAATTGCTATATATTTTAGACTGGCTTTTCTGCACAATATGAAATTCTTATTATTTAAAAAAAAAACTAATGTTAATATTATGGCTTGGAATTGGTCTGCTGACTGGATACTATATTCATTGAGAATATGATGACCATGGAAATTGTCTTGTCTAGGTTTATGTTTCTAATTACTCTGTTGTTATTGGTAAGTAATTCTTCTTTGTAGTCGAAAATTTTTCATTAAGCGAAGTGAAGAAAAATAGTTTATACATATTTCTTTCAGAAGTTCTCATGTTTAACATCAGTATGTGTGACAAATTATCTCCCAAAAGACCTTCATATATGGAAGTTTGACCTATTGATAATAATTTTATTGGGTGTATTTTTTGAAAGTGGCATGAAGCTCAGAATAGAATTACTTAAGGTAGATGACAGTCAAGGTAGATTACTGTTACTTTCCAGGAAGCTGAATCAGTTGAACCAAACAGAAGCTAAATCACCTAGACGGGGGTTAAGAATTCTCACTTGATGCCTTATTTGTCCCTTTCATTATGATTTTTTAAAAATTAAATTGCCAAAGGTGATAATATCCATCTTTTGCCACCCAGAGTTAACACCTGTTAATTCGTCGTTTGCTTCAGATCTTCATGTAAACTTGAGATAAAACATTACGGATGAATTTTAAGTCCTGTTTGAAACCCTTCTCCACCTTTCCCTTCCTCTGTCTTTGCAGGGCAAAGTCAAGGATGTCATGTGTTATCTTCTGCCCATGTTTTTGTCCTACACATATATATGTATATGCACATATTTAACAATTTTACAGAAATGAAATCTTACCCTTGCAAAACATCAAGCAATTTTGAGCTCTGTGTGTGATGCATTTAGATCTAGTTCATTCCACTTTTATTGCTTTATAGAATTTTGTTGCTTATCTGGTTCCCTACTAGTGGGCATTGAGGTTGTTTCCAATTTTATTGCTAATAAAAATAGTGCTGCAAAGACCAATTTTATACATGTGTCCTTATACACATGAGCAGAGATTTCTCTAGAATATAAAATTAGAAATAGAATTTCTGGGTAATGGAGAATGTATAGATCTTAAATTTTGCAAGTTTTGCATGGTGCGGGGCAGTGTATTTGCACTGATTTACACTGTCAAAAGCATGTGTAAGTTACTGGTTCCCTCATGTCCTTGCTGACACTTTGTATTATGAGTAGGAAATAGTGTCTCATTTGTAGTTTAAATATGAATCTCCTCATTACTAGTGAAGTTGGACATATTTTCGTAGGTTTATCAGACTGGGTTTCCCCTTCTGTAAATTGCTGTTCATATCCTGTTTACCCAGATTTCTTTTGGCTTGTGTTCTATTTATTGATTTACAAAAACAATCCATACATTAAACCTTTGGTTATGTGAGCTGAAAATAGGATCTCCCAACCTGTGGCCTGTCCTTTAACCTTGCTACGGTATTTTTTTTAATAATTTCAAATTTTGATGTAAAATTTTAATTTTTCTTACATTAGGTTTGTGCTTTATATGCTTTGCTCAAGAATTCCTTCCTTACCTTATATTCATAAAGATATTTTCCAATATATACTTTCATAGGATTTGTTTTTAAGTCTAAACACTTTCATGTAGTAATTGATAAAAGAATTTAGTTTTCAGAAATGAGGTTACCCTAGGAGATGATGCACTGCCATCACTATCCTCAGAAGTGATCTTCACAGCAATAGGGATAATTTCCTATGATACTTAAGGAGCAAAGAACCAAAACCAGTTAAACACTGACTTACCAAAAGTGACTGCTACATAGCTATTTAGAAGCTTTCAATAAATACAAGACAAAACACAGAAGTCAGGGTTGTTTATTTCTTACTTGGTTTTGAGGTTCAGTTATTTGTGAAAATAATATGCTGGCGTGAGAAGGTAAAAGAGGGGAAACTTCTCATTTTGATCATCCCGGTTATTCAGTGTAGATTTATATTATTATCTTAAACTTCTTTGGAAATAAATATAAGGCCCCACTGACTGGGAAAAAGCTCAAATGACATAAAATTTTGTTCTGTAGTCTCAACAGAATTTGCCACCTGAAGTGTGATAGAAGCACCTGGTGGTCCTTTGGGTATGATCCCTGAGTAGCACATTGATATTCACAGTGGTGGGGTCTGGGTCAGAGAGGGAAGCTCCATCACAGATTAAAAGATAAAAATTGCACCTTTTTAGAAACTGTAAGAAAAAAAATGTTCCTAAGACTGGAAAGTGCTGGCAGTTGAGTTTTTGAATCTACAGTTGGTGTTGCCATTATAAGGCTCTCAGACAAACCCTATTTTTTCTTCCTAAGAAAGGAAGGAACATTTTTTACCCTTTCTCTACTTCTCTCGCTTCTGCCTCTCTCTTCAATTTAAATTACCAATAGATGCTGCCTGCATTTTATCATTGAAAGGCTAAATCTGAATCCCAAAACTGTGACTACTTAGCCAAGAAACTAGTTACAATTCCAGCTTGATCTTTTTTTATTTCACTTACGTATTCTAACACAATTTCAGTCTTCTGAAATTTAACTAATTTAAATGATACTTTTAGGAATGTCAGTCCCTAGAAAATAAGTTAGTAAGTATAAAGGATTCATTGCTTTCTTAAGGGCAAGCAAGGCATCACTGCTCCCACCCCTCCCTGCAAAGAAGAAAGTAGCCCATTGGTGGGCAAACAGGCAGCCCCTTTGCCGCAGCAGTCAAGCCTGGCTTCAGGGCTGCCCACGTGTCAGCCTTAGCTGCCCTGTGCTTTCGAAGCATTAGCCTTTTTGGCGACTGTAGGAGACAGATGTGCTAACCTCTGCTTTGCTGATAAGGAAACAGCTGCTTGTAAGTGGCCGAGCAGCTTGTTCTAGATCCCACAGCTAGTAAATGCTAGAACCAGGCTTACGACCCAGCTCTGACAGACTCAAAACCCTTTCCTTTTGAATACTGCCATCTTAATTAAAATGAGCAGTGGTTTTATAATTTTATGACTTTGTGCCTTGGCATGAGTGGATTTTTATATTCCTGAGAAGAGTCGTGGGGCTCCTCTGTCTCTGTCCGTACTTGCTGAGGAGGTAAGGTGAGAGCAAAGAGAATATTTATTTTAGCAACACTGAAGACTAAAGTTTGCTTGCCTAGTGGTTAATGTTAGAGCTTGTCCTGGGTATATATGCAGATGGTACCCTGAATAACTGTCTTGTGATGTGACATTGTCTGAAAACAACATAAAGTAGGACCACACTGTCCAAAATGTTTGAGGATGGGTCTTAGTAGCACTATGTTGAGTTGGGGGGGGGAAAGGAAAAAAAAATAGGTTGTAGAGCAATATAGATCATGTAGTGTCATTCATATAAAAATTTAAAAGCACATAGAATATGTCCATTTATTATTTATATATGTGTGGTATAATGGAAGTATACAAATATGGAATAAAGCTGTCAACCAAACTTGCTTCCAATTTTCTGTATTTGAGTATTTTTTTCACTCAGCTAACAACACAACAGAAAGTGGTCATAAGCCAGGAAGATTTGCTGCTAATTACCGTGCTTCCAAACAGAAATATTTTGGAACTAGAACTAAATAGTTCAATTCTTTGTTTGGGCCATTGAGAAGAGAAGTCTGATGCAACCAGCCAAAAGGAGCTCTTCTTGCCATTGAGCTCTCCTTGCCAAAAATAAAAAATATGTAATTGGGATATAGCAAGGAACTGCAGTGTGAGGTAACACTAAATGGAGAGTTGGATTCCCTGAGGCTTCTTTGCATGCTTGCATTTGGTTTGTGTCTTTGGTGACTGCATGTGTTCTGTATATCTGTGAACTCACAGTCATCCATAAAGCACGCCTTGTCACTACTCCTGGCTAAATGGTGTGTGACTTTATTGTGCTCTGTGGATACATAAATGATAGAAGTACAAGCTCAGTTTTTATACGTAAGAGAGAAATCCAAATGCCAGTCTCCAAGTACTCACTGCTTGGAGTTACTTTTTTCTCCTTACAGTCGAAGATGTTCAAGGAAACTCACAGATAAGGAAGAAAAATAATTTCTTTGCGAAACCCTACTTCTTTGAAATAAAGTGAAAGGTCCCATGTTGGTAGATCACAAAACACTAACTTGTATTTTAATTTTACTTCTGTATCTTAAACTTTGATTTAAGCTTCTGCAATTAAACTAAAATGTGGTATTAATAGTTCCCTGAATTAAGTCTCTATAAATTTGAAGCCCGTAAACTCCTGTTATTGCTCAGTTAAAGGGGAATATGCTATGAACTGAGGATTTGAGAGAAGCTGATTTGTTATCTTTTGGAGGATGGTCTGGCTTCTTGGAGACTCTGTCCATTGCCTCATTTTAAGAGTGGGCTTTTCTTCAAAACTTTATTAATAATTGAAGCACGGTTTCATTTATCGGAAGTATGGATGACTTGATTTGGAATAGTATGGGCAAGAAGCAGCAGCTCGTTTGAGATAAGCTTAGTTCAGAAAGCCATTTAGTTACTACTTATTATTTCATAATAACCAAAAATTCACACATACATAAGATTATTAGCATACTTTCTAAAACTTGACACATATTTTTGAATGACAGTCTAGAAATTGAGAGATGAATGACTATAGGTTCTTTAAAGAGCTTTCTTCTACGTTAAAAATGAGACAGCCCTTTAGAAGTACCTGAATTTCGATGTGACTTTTACTTAACTTTTTTTTAAGAAAGCATTATGTATAATGTTAGTTTTTGGAATTTATGTGGAGGTTTTTTTTTTAATATAAGATAGTTTAAAGGACTTTAGAAACATATGACATTTAGCCTCATAACATCCTTCTCGTGATGATAGGGACATTCTTAAGCCCTCCATTATGTATAGGGGGATTTTTAGTGAAGAGAAAGTATGTTTTAGTGAAGAGAAAGTATGTTTTAGTAAAGAGAAAGTATGTTTCCCCTCAAGTCCTGAGGAAAAGCACTGGTAAAAACAGAATTTAGGGGATGTGGGGGTGGGAGAAATGAGTGTAGGGGATCAAAAGGTACAAAATTCCTATTATAAAATAAGTAAGTCCTGGCGATGGAATATATAGCGTGATGACTATAGTTAATGATACTGTATTGCATATTTGAAAGTTGCTAAGAGTAGATCTTAAAAGTTCCCATTACAGGAACTGTGTAAGGTGATGGATATTAACTAGACTTATTGTGATGGTCATTTCACAATGTACACAAATATGGAATCGTTATGTTGTACATCTGAAACAAATATGTATGTCAGTTATACCTCAATTAAAAAAAAAACAGCATTGAGGGGACACCTGGGTGGCTCAGTTACTTAAGCATCCAACTATTAATTTTGGCTCAGGTCATGATCTCAGGGTCAAGAGATGAAGCCACATGTCAGACTCCCTGCTCAGTAGGGACTCTGCTCGGGATTCTTTCCCTTTCCCTCTCCCTCGCCCTCTGCTTCTCACCCCCCCCACACAGATACTCACACACTCTCTCTCTAAAATAAATAAAACAATAAAACCTTAAAAAAAATAAACACCCAGCATTTAGGACTAAGTAACTTACTTCCCTTGGGACATTTTACCATGAATTTATGTAAGACATGAGAGTCAAGAAGACCACCTAGATAATCAAATATTTTCCCATGATGTTTAAATAGAAATGTGGTTATATTTCAATTTTAATAATGTTTCCAATTTTCAACATCTTATTAGATATTGTTCTCAATTTACAAAATACTAACCTAGAAAGTGACTTCCGACTTAAGGATAATTTCATAGGTGATTCTTTGGAAAATAAAAATTAAAATATACTTATTGTAACTAGAGAAAGTTCTATCAGAAATGATGAAGTCTGGGTTTACAAGTTTTGGCAGAAACAAAATTTTGTTAATAGTCTAAGTGGATAAATACTTGGAAGTGTACAGACCTCCCTCAAGACGGCAACTCATGGGTTTCTGAAATCAGGCTCATGGCTCATGATAAGGACAAACATGAAGAATTTTTGTATAGAAAGAAGAGAAAATGTAAATGGTTAATAATCATATGAAAAGATGTTTACCTCACTTAATATCAAAGAAATATAAATTAAGACAATAAGAATCTATTGCTTGCTTTCCATATTGACAAAATTTTTAAAGTAAGTTTTTATTTTTTTTTTTAAATGAGAGATACACGTGTGCTTCTAACAAGAGCACAGATAAGGGACCTTTTCTGGAGGACAGTTTGGCAGTATGTTAGTAGCCTTTCCTTTACCCTTTGACCCAGTACCTCTGCTTCTAGGAAACTAACCTGAGGGAATAATGAGAAATGTGGACATTGACAAAGATTCATCACAGTGTTAGCAGGACCTAGAAAATGACAACTAATAGGTGAATAATGCAACAAAGTTTGGTATAGTCCTATTTGGGGCTTTACAGCTGTAAATACTTTAAATATTTTCTACATTTCAAGACACAGGAAAATACTGAGTGAAAAAGCCGCATATAAAACAACATATTCAGCATGATCTTTTCATGTATCCATATATGAAAAAATATACATTCTTAGACATACTCATAAATGAAATAGTTTCAGAGATGAAATAGGCTAATTTATTTCTCTGGGTGATATATATCTCTGGGTGATAGTCTGGTATTATAACTGATTTCATTTTTCTGAACACTTTTTATTCTGTTTCCTACAATTCACCTATTTTTATAAACAGAAAATTAAAGCAGCCGCCCTTTTATAAGCAAAGATACCACCTAGCATTTAAAAAAAGTAACACTCTTTTTTGAACTATAAAGTTTTCATGGGTGATTTGATTATTTCAACTGAGTATGATTACTGAATTTGATGTTGTGGAGTATAAAGAAATATAGTATGGGGCACCTGGGTGGTTCAGTTGGTTAAGCGTCTGCCTTTTGCTCAGGTCATGATCTCAGGGTCTTGGGATCCAGCCCCTCATCAGCTCCCTGCTCAGCAGGGATCCTGTCTCTTCTCTCCTTCTGCCCCTCCCCCTTGCTCATGCTCATGTGTGCTCGCTCGCTGTCTCTCTCAAATAAAATCTTAAAAAAAAAAAAAAAAGAACTATGGTATGATCTCTGCCTTCCATAAGTATAAAATTTAGTGGGAGAGGCAAGATAAAACTCTACTGAAAGTCCTATAAATAAATTCTCTGAGATTTCAGAAACTACCTCTACAGTTACATTAAAATGGAGGATGGAAATCTGGTTTATGTCCTTATAATTACCAGATAACTGGCAGTGATTAATAGGATTAATAATTTTGATTATTTACTCTAATTCATTACGGCCTTGTTTGGCCCATCAGTGCCTGTCACTTCCTGCCGCCCCCACCCCCCCCTTTTCCACATTTAGATTAAAACTTAAAAAAAAAAAAAAAAACATTTACTTGCAGGTGTTGGGTCCCTGCTAGTTCATATGTGACAGGTAATAGAACCTTTTAATTTTTTAGCTAAGGATATTAATTTGGCCACATGTTGGGTTGCCTCTTGCCACCACACAATAGCGGAAGGAGGGCGGTGGGAGGGAGGATTCTCAAGGTTTTTGTTTTTCTTTTTTTAATCTAAAAATTGTTGCTTTTTAATTTCTAGAAAGGTATTACTGAAGGCCTGTCACCAGGTTATCAGAATTCTTATTACATCAATTTGCTAATGTGAATTATTTAGAAGAAAATATTCTAATATTAGAGTTAACGTTTCTAGATTGAACACTCTTCCAGTAGCAAATAGTGATGGGGCAAAGATACTGATCTTTTACAAAAATAAGTGTGGCATTTTATAATACTACAGTAATACTAGAGTAGTTAAAAGAGCTGCTAACTAATGTAAAGATGGGATGGTGAACTAATTTTTTTAGAAGAATGTATTCCTAATGAAGTGGGACCTCTGATAGATTTGAATGATTTACATTCATTTAGATTCATTATGTGCATATGCTTGCAAATCGTATTCTCGAACTATGAAAAAAGGTATTGGCATGCTTGGAAGTCTAGTGAAATCTTGTCTATCAATAGTAATTTATGCAGACTTTAACACTGTTTTCTTTGAAGAATAAGCTGTTTAATGAATGGATCAATACAATTCCAATTCCACAGAAGTAAACCATTCAAACAAAACTAATTATATGTTTGGGAGGTATGATAAAATCATTTTAATATGGGAAATTATGTCACAAGAGATAGTTTTTAGGACCATGCAGTTGATAGCTATTGACCCTGATTTTAGGACTTTCTTTAGTTGAAGAAAATATAGTCAAGTGAATTCTACATGAAACAAGAGTTTTTGTTGTGTTCATAGGCCATATTTGTCTAGTGTTAAAGATACCATCTTCCTAACAGATATCTATGACTTTGATTACTGTGTAGTGTCAGGAACTGAAATCGCATTGACTTGCATTTGTGTTCTGGTGAACTGTTAGTATTGTGCCCTCAGGAGGGTCATTACTTTCTGTAAGCCTCAAGTTTCTCCATTTGTGATCATCTGTTTAACTCATTGGGAATTTGTGAAGAACCAACGATACACACAAAGCCCTTACCACAATGCTTGGCACTTATGTAAATGTTAACTCTAGGCAAATGGTTGCCATTATTTAATTAAGGTGTATATGTATATATTTTAACTGCTTGGTATTACATTTTCTTAGATTAAAACCTGCAACTTAAATTCACATCTCCCTGAAACTGTCAACTGTCAGATTCTAACACTATTTTGTGTTTTGTAGATCGGAAAAAAAAAAAAGTTTTCTTAACACTTATTCTGTATAATAATGAGTTTTCCTAGTTTAACAATCTTAAAGTTTAGTATTTGAAAAATCCTAAATGTCGGTATTTAGGAAGTTATCAATCAGGATCCTTAGTTCACCTTAGCTCTTTCTGTGCTGAATTTCTTCCAAGTTTTCCAACAGTATACTACTCTCATCTGTGGTCAGTTTTCTACACCCAGGGCAGTTCTCTCTGCATACCTCGTAACCACCATAACTGCCTTGTCCCACATGTGTGTCCTGTCTGTTAGTACTGCAGGGCTTTGCTTAAACGTTTCTCTGTCAAGAAGGCATTCCAAACTCTGTGACCTTAAATTCTCCTTCTAGATATTCTTATGGCTCTTCATACTTCTCTACCAAATATGTACATTATAAGTATTGTAATTATTAGTATCACTACTCTTCTATCATTTTTTTATTATTTAACTGTCCTCCCTTCTAGAATGCACACCCCATTAGGACAGGGCTGTATCTCTCTTGCTCACTGCTCTTACAGAGGTTAGCATTTGAAAGTCGGAAAGTGGCAGAGTTGGAAAATAGTGTCAAGGCCAGGGAGAGCTGCCTGGAGGTGGGGGTGGGGCGCGCACAGCTGGGCTTCTCTTGGACAGCTGTTAGGTGTGCAGGTGTGAACACAGGTGCCCTGCTGCTTGCCCTTTGAGTATCTAGCAAGAACCTCCCTGTAGAGACCTCTAACTTCCCAGTAGAGACCTTGGATTTGTGAAGTGCTTTATAAATCTAAGGATCTCTCAATTTTTATCACTATAGAGCATTCAAACTTTGCTGCAAAGAGGCTGATTCTTCTTGTTGGAGGTGAAACCCAGTTATGACTAGTTCAGGAACTGGTCAGCATTTTGTTGTGATGGAATTTTGTTAAACTTCGTAACTCCCAAAAGTAAAATCCTTTCCCCGGCAGAAGGGAATGAAGTCTTGGCACCTGTGCTATTAATGTTATCTGAAAAAAAGGGGTGATGTGGTTCTGGGGGTTGACACGTATTAACTTCAGCCTATTCCCCCTTTCCTGGTCCCAGTTTGGGATACTGGGACCCAGAAAGGGGTGTGTGTGTGGGGGGGTGCACATGCACACACATGTCCTGCACATGTATGTTGGTGAAAGATTTGCAAGATATTTTCACTCTTGAGAATTAGAGAAGGATGATGGCTATGCAGAATGCTCTTCCTACAGACTTTTGGTGAGAGTAGTGTATCTTTCTGTACAGAGGCATGTTGCATGTCAAATTGTCATTGCCATGGTTTGTTATTTCCATCTACTACGTTTTCTTTAAGCAAAATAAGTCCATTCTGGATTTTGAATATTATACGAGCAGAAGACATTTCTAAAACATTACTATCTTACTAGAAATTAATCTTCAAGAATGTAAAATATTTGAAATTTAACAGTCCACTGACTTTGTATGTTGAAATAATTTGCTAAAGAAAATCCAGTACATGAATTTGGAGCCATTTAATTCCTCACATGCGTTTTAGTTTATAGGCTTAGGAAATTCTGCTAAATGTATGCTCTTATTTCTGGTTATTTTAAGTCAGTTAAATTTGGTTATGATTTTTTCCTTCAGGTAACATTCTGAGAAGCAAATATTACAAATAAATTGTGAATGTAAATGAAAAACTTTACATAGACTTTCATCATTACTGAAAGTATGCCCCTAAGTACATTTGCTCCATTTTTATTATGTTTTCTTACGCTTTGATATTATGTTTTAAAATCATTTTATCATTTTACTTCCAAAAAATTCATCAAGATCCATGTATATTAGTTTGAATTTGAATTTCTAGATGAGATGGTAGATCATAAGTGTTCAAAAATGAGTCCTTGACATTAACAGAACATTATACTAACATCATACTTATGCTTATGGCAGGAGACTCAAAATATTTTGTTTGCATTTTTGTGTGCAGATACTTGTCTCCACACCATCAAACAGACAAACAAAAATGAAACAAAGGCTCTGAGAGACTTGAAATGATCTTTGGCCAAAGCCAAAGTTTTGACTATTAAATATTAGTATACTTCATTTAATAGGTGTGTTCTTGTTCCTCTTTTGTAAATTTAAGTTTTGTATGTCATATTTGAAGTTTACTCAGAAGAACTTTAGTTTTAAATGAATCCTATTTTAAAGAAAAATATCTCATGTAAATAATCAGTGAGTCATTTCTTCCTTGAAATGTAAATTTTTATAAACTAGAGTTTTCAGTTATTCTGTGCAGGGTACCTGGCTAAAGTACCTGGCTTTAAGGTACTTTGTGTTATTCTGTGCAGGGTACCTGGCTAAAGTACCTGGCTTTAAGCCTGATCTATAAAATGAAATGAAGATAAATTGGGCATGAATGTACACTTTACAAAATAGTTCCAAGTGGATAATAGCATCAGAAGCACAGGTTTTTGAAATCCAATATATTTGAGTTTAAAATTTGACCCAGCTCTCTGAGCCTGAGCAAAAGATGTAACTGTTTTCACTTTTGGATTCCCATACAAGACATAGAGCTAATACCTACCAAAAAGAGTAGACAGGTAAAGTCTGTAGTGGAAAGTGAAACTTTATATATTGAACAAATTATCATCGGTCTCCTCTCAGTGGGAGTGGAGACCAGTTCTCCAGGTATATTTAAAAGAGAAAGTATATGAAACGGAATATGAAGTTTTTTGGCATTCAAAAAGATTTCAGAAAATATACCTTCATTTAAAACATAAACTAGTTATCAGAGGAAGTATAAAAAGTGCTCATAATTGTTAGAATCTTGAACTTCTACACTGGCACTTATTTTCCACTCTCTATTATTTAGAACACTTAAATTTGCAAATTACTGTGATCAAATCTAGTAAAAAGTTTGTCTTACTTTTATACCCTCATTTTTCAATCAGTATCTGGCTCTGTATAAAAATATATTTTCTGAAGCATGGAAGTAATTTGTAAAGAATATTCTGAAATAAGATTGGGTAACATTATATAGAGAGGGAAGGCATTGAAATCTGCTAGAAGTCGATTATTTTCCTTTCAGTCATTAGAAAACAGAGCATCTCCCTAAATTTCTCTTTTCCTTTGGGCTTGATCACCTTCTTTCAGCACTTGACTACTTTCTAATGGAAGATTTCCTTTTGAAGCCAGGGGAATTTCCTCTGTAGTAAAGATATTGTTACCTAACAAATGGAAAGCAGACCCTAACAGTATAAAAATTAAGGGATGGTGGAGACGAACCATGAGAGACGATGGACTCTGAGAAACAAACTGAGGGTTCTAGAGGGGAGGGGGGTGGGGGAATGGGTTAGCCTCGTGATGGGTATTAAAGAGGGCACGTTCTGCGTGGAGCACTGGGTGTTATATGCAAACCATGAATCATGGAACACTACATCAAAAACTAATGATGTGTAATGTATGGTGATTAACGTAACATAATAATAAAAAAAAAATTAAGGGATGGTGGAATAGAGAAAACTCCTTTTCAGCATCCAGTATATGATTGGGATCTCAACTCGTGATTTATTTGAAACATACAATTGAAGCTTTATAGTAATATGAGAAGGAAGTGTGTGGATTTCATACCAAACATTTTTTTAATTTTTTTTTATTTTTTTATTTCAGTTTTGTGAATGAAACTATTTGGATAATACTCACTTTTCATTTAGATTACACAGGTATTTTTAAAAATCATTTTAACTCCTTTTTTCAGAAGGCACGTTTGAAAAGTGTGTGTGTTTCTTTCAAAGTATGTGGTATATACATACAAATGCATATGTATATATGAGATAAAACAAGATTATATAGAGTAAAAGTTTCCCTGTTGCTTACCACCACCAAAAACACCACCACAAGACCAAAAACCCACCATCAAAACCAAAGAAGCTGCTATTTAGTGTATATCCTTTCAGAAGTTTTTTGCTATATTTACAAACTACTCACTGTCTGCAACTTGCCATTTTTAATTTAATAATGCATTTTGGACTTATTTCCATGTCAGGAAAGCCTTTTAAGCTTGTTTTGTTTTCCATGGCATGTATATGTTTTAATCTTAAAACTTTTAAAGAAATATACTCGAGGCATTTTTTTCCATAAGATATTTATTGAATCATTTACCACATAGGCACTAAGGATATTTGAAATGAAGATGTAGCTCCCTGACCTCAAGGACTTATATAGTGATTTTTATTGTTTCTGTACACAAAAATAATATAAACGTCAAAGATTACTCTCTAACCGCAAATTTAGCAAGTCTTACTAAAGAGGAGTCCAGTGACTCCAGGGTCTTTACATCCCTCTCTGAGGTGCTTTATATGTGAATTTTATGTCTCCCACAAAACCTGAAACTCAGTAAATACCAGCTTATTGATTTGAATATGACAGTATCTTAGCTATATATTTCATATTCATAGATGATCTGCTACAATGCAGATATGGTTTCTGATGTTTCTTTTATTAAATACTAGATGCCTTTGTTATCAAGGGCTTCATCTTGATTAGCTCTATCTCCTCCTCCTCCTGTCTCCTGTTATTCCTAGTTCAGAATAATTACTGAAACGTAATTTAGTCTGGCAGTTTATTAAGAATTCAAAGCCCAGAAGGTAATTGTTGTGTCTGTCTACTGTTCATGCGCTTGTTACTGAACATATAATACTGACCACTGGGCTAAGATTAAAAATCTCCCATAGCCTGACACCAGTGTCCCGTTTTGGAACTTACAGCCAGGATACTTCCATACTTGAAAAATACTGGGTATTAAAAAACAAGTGAATAAGATGATAAATTATGGCATGACATTTAGTGGAATATTATGTTGCTATCTTAACATAATCATGAAGCTCATAAGAGCGTGGAGAATGTGCACTATAATATAAAAGCAGAATAATCTTATATGTATTCTGAGCATAAGTAGGCAAACCAAGACATTTACACAAAGGCCAGGGACAAGAGTGGGCAGGCAGTTTTAAGGACTGAAAGTGTTTCTGAATGGATGACAAAGCATAGAGTTTGAGATGGGCACAGAGACAAGAAATGAGCCTGGAGAGATGATTAGGAGGTGGTTTATAGAGTCTTGTCTGTGCCACCCTAAGTACACATTTATTATCCTTTGCTAAAATGTCCTTCCTTTATGAAAATGTCTTCTTTCAGATGGTGGCTCAGCAGTAAACCTCTTCATGAAAGGCCTTCTCCAGACATACTCTCTGAACTTCTCATCCCCACCACCACGCATGCATGTATGTATACACACACACACACACACACACACGCACACACCCACACACCCACACCTACACACACACTCTCCCATCACTGTGACTATTTCTTTCTTAGCTTACCACAATAAGTAATTGTGAATTTATTAAGTTCTTGTCTATCTAATAGAATGTAAACTCCATGAGGGAAGAGGGTATCTGTTATATTTACAGATTTGTGGTTGTTACAAATGGAACATTTCAGTAAATATTTTTGAATGAATGAATCAGGAGTTTGAACCCTCTCCCCAGCACCATTCCTTGCTAACTGTATGAACCATGGGCAAATTATTTAGTTTCTTGAATCTGTTTTTCTCATTTATGAATTTGGAATGCTTATACCTTAGGTTCTTATCTCAGATTGCATAATGTAGTTAAGAATGTAACAATACATTTTGGTTGCATATCTGAGATTGGTCACTATATGTCTACTGTACAGTGATTATCTAACTGGTCCAGGCTCTATAGTTTTCAGGCTGAAAGCCAGAGTTAGAGCCCAGGACTATGGCTTCAAAAGCTTTCCTATTTTCACTGCCCAGGGCTGTCAGAAATGGGATCATGATAAAAGCCCATGGCTCCCCAGGGTCAGGAGAGGGGCTGCCCTGCCCCTCGAGGATGCAGGGCCTAGGCTGGTGGTCAGGCAGCCAGTTAGGGACTGAGGGAATAGGGAGAGGCTGGTCCTCACTGGAATTTCCCACTGTGGGACCCTGGAGGGATGTTCAGTGAAAGCAGCTGCTTTGTAACTTGGTATATGATAGATGAAGTAAAATGCCAAAGTAGCTGTTCAAACTATAAATCTCAGGTTCATGTGGCAAATTTTGATACTGGAACTTCTACAGAATATTTGTTAGTGGTAGTTTATACTTAATGCTTAAAACCTCCGAATTCTTCAAAAAGAAGGGTTCTTAGATTTCCAACAGGGAAGAATTGAGCACTACATCAACTTCTTTAAATTGAATTGTCCTTTATAAACAGAAATAGGGATTGGAGAGAACCCTGTTCTCTTTTGTAATGTAATGTTGTAAGAAAAAGTTTAGAAAGTTAATGAAAAGATTAGAAATTGTTTTAAAATTATTCAAAGTTTATTAGAGTATATTAAGCTTTCAGCTAATCAAGAGTAAATTTTACTTTATGGAATACATTCAAATGAGCTATTGTAAATGAAATAAAAATATTCTTTGGTGCCTACAGTGTTTTCTAAGGAAGCAGTTTTATGGGAACCTGTTTCCAGGGATTCAAACATTTTTGTCCCTATTTTATCATTTAGGTAGAAAAAAATATCAAATTCATGGTATGGAAGTTTTGTTCTTATAGTTTAATGAAACTGTTTCTGGCAACGGAAGGAAAATAATTTATTTTGCAATTAAAAAAATTCAAGTTAGGCTTCAGTTATTTTTTTAGTCTTTGTTAGTGAGAAGTGCTTCAGTTATACAACACTGAGGGTAATTTAGATGTATACAGAATGGTTGGATATAAATTTTTCTCAAATTGCCTTGAACTTTTAATGGATAAAATGAAGAAACTTTGCCCCAGGGAAAACATAACTATTTCAAGTTTTATTACTCATAAGTACTAACATATGAATTTTTAGTCTCTGTTTATATATGTAATTTATTTTATGTTCTGCTTTATATTTATAGGATGTATCATGAAATATTGCATATGATATGTTCAGTACAACTTTGGCGTTGGGATTGTTCCAGAGCTGAGAGTTTGCTTAAAATTCAAGACTGTTTTGTTTTAGACATTTGGAATAGAAGTCTGTCTAAAATAAATTGCCCGTTTTCCTGTCTTAAATAGATTGTACTGAGCAAAAACCTTTCCTTGATGAATGATCAAACTAGGGTTTATTTTAAGCTTCTTCAGAGCTTAGTGGCTTTTGTAAGCGTAGTAGAATTCCATATCCCTACCCTACTCTGACGGCTGCTTCTACCTGCTTGTAAGTCCACTGAGGGCAAGATTAACATTTTTTATCCCTGGCACCTCACAGAGCACACGGTCTATTATTTTAGTTGAATGAATGAAACCATTATGCCAAACTATGATACCCTTAACCAACTGATATTTTTAGTGTACTTTGCCATCAAAATAAATGACCTTAGACTGCTGTCGCTACTTCTTGCTTTGAGGCTATAATCTTGTCTAGCTTGTAGAGCTCGTCCTCAATACCTTATTCCCTTTGTCCTGAGTCTGGAAAATTTAATTGAGTATGGTTCAGTATTACGTACAGTGAGAGCAAATAAGCTCTAAGTAAGAGCCTGACTGCCTATAAGTATACAGGAGCGCTTTTGGCACATGGATTCTGGGTCATCTGTTTTAATTACAGAGGTCTGTGTTTCTTAATTTTTCTGCCATTTGGTTCAGTTCTTTTCTCTTGAGAAGTGGATCTGTGAGAGTTGGGATAATCCTTATGACACAGTTGTGATTCCGCAACTCCTTGTTGCCCTGCTCCCCAGCTTGTAGGGACTTGTATTCATGCCAAGGTTCCACACCTCATGAAGTGAGGCTCACCTGGTGGTTTATCTCACCGCAGCTTCACCTTTTCCACCAAGTTACCCCTAATGTGGTGGAGGAGAATCACCGCCTATCTCAGACGAGTTAGGGCTATATCCCCAACCACTAGCCACAAGAATGCAATTTCTTTGAAGTCTTACATTGGAAAATTCATGCCAATTTAGAATCTATACATAGTATATTTCTGTGTATTTTAATGTAAAACAATATTTTGAATAATAGAAAAACATGTCTACACACAGGCATGTCTAAGTATGTATTCTGTTTAAGTTTATATTGTTTCTTCTCAAGTATTACCTCTCCTCCCCCCCACCCCCACAGTCACATTGGTTATCTATAACTGAAAACTTTGAGCATGAGAGACAGTTCTACTTCCAACCCACCAAATTCTGGACTCTCTTTTCCCCTACGTTCTGCTTGCAAACTGGAAAGTTCCTTTTTTAGCTCTTCTTACCCCCCCCCCATGCCTTTATCATAGGCAGCTTAAGGAAACAAATTATATTTTCAGCCTTCTTTCTAGGATCTTCTTAGCCACATCAGCAAGTTCATTTAGATACATTTTCTATCTTCCAAATTATCACAGGCAGAAATGGCTATCGGTTATTTCACCACAACAAGCTGCTGTTCCTCCCGTCTTTAATTACTGCTTTATAATTTTTCCCTGCCGCTGTCTACCATTCACTCCCAAAACTGATGCCACATGTTCCAGGTTTTTATTATTTTTATGATGGCAACAGTTTACTTTCAGTATAATTTCTGTAGCCGTTCTCAATCTCTGCTTAATCCACCTCCCCAGGCTTAGTGGCTAAAGCAAGAACTCTTGAACATGATTTTGCGCTTTGGGTGGGCTGAGCTGGGTCTGCTCAGGTGGTGGTGGTCATCTGATGGCTTGAGGGACGGGGGCCTGGAGAGTTTCAGGTATTCTCTTCACTCCTGCGTTGGGGCCTTGGTGCTACATGCTGGGCGGGCCCTTGGCTCCATGTAGTCTTTCATTGTTCAATGACCTACCGCACACCTGCTTACTTGGCAGCAGGGGTCTTCAGAGGGAGAAAGCTGCAAGACCCCTGGCGGCACCAGCTCTGGAACACACGGTGTCACTTCTGTGTTGCTCAAAATAAGCCACAAGGCCAGCTAGACTCAAGAGGTGGGGAAATAGACCCCACCGCTTGATGGAAGGACCTGCAAAATACCGTGGCCGTGTTTTTTCACACTGCCACCTCGGTATTGTATGCCCTTCAGAGTATTCCAGTCGAGAAGCAAAAATTATTCAGTGCTGTTGGTCTTTTAAACCAAGGATCAAAAACTGACTGCTGAGGCCTCCGTGTGATCGTTGGCATGTTTAAACATTTAAAACTGAAGAGATTTTACACTAAACTGAATCCGAATTTCTTCTTCTGTTTAACAAAATGGAAGCCCTGGCATATGAGGCTTTCATCAACAAGTCACCAAGGAGCTGGAGCTAAGTAGACTGCCCCTTCAGTGTGGGGGTGTTTTTTTCTGGTTCGTCACAGGCCCCGCCACTGCCCATTCACTAGTTCCGATTACCTCCCCAGCTCCCAAGGCATTTGAACCTGTGACAGCTCATCATCAACCAGGGCTGTGTGTCAGAACCACCTGTGAGGGAAGTTTTAAAGCTGCAAGTTCCAGGGCACTACCTAAGACCCTTTGAATAGGAAGCAGAGCCTGGGCACATGCATTGCCTCATAGCGTCACAGGTGGTTCTATATACCCATCATTAAGAACCGCTGACCCAAGATAAGGTTCCCGCATATTTGAATAATATTGAATAATTGAGAAATGACTGTACTTTGAATTTACTTATTTCTCTACTTTAAAAAAATGTCATATGCTTTCACATTTAATTTTTCTTCCTAAGTTCTCTATGAAGAGAGTATGTGATGAAATAAGATAGGGAAATTAATTTGTGAATTGCTGGGAAATTTAATTTTGGCTCCTGAAACTCTACCTTCTCCATATTAAAAAAAAAAAAAATCAGCATTTATTACAGCTTTAGGGATTTTCCACTTATAGGAAACTCAAATAGAAGTAATAAATTTTAGTAGTGATCATTTTATTAGCACTTGAATCTCTTCCTATTGAGAGATGTCTTTATAAAGGTGGGAAAGGACTGTGAACATCAACAGCTCTGATGACCTACAGAAGCTAACCATGGAGATGGTACCATTTACCTTGAAATTAAGGTAAAGACTTAAATTATTAAAGGGTCTTAAAAGCACACAAAAATGTATCTTCCTCTTCTCTGTGTCTCAGAAGGCACCTGCTTTTACAGTATTTTATTTTAGTAAACTCTTTTACTTTACAATTATAAAGTCATAGTTTTTTAGATATGGTCAATGCTTATTTGAGATTGTTTAAAACAAAACAAACCCATGTTTTAAAGTCACCCTTTGTTTTCCTTGACCTGCTTTCCCAGTTTTGTTAGTCCAGTCTTCTCTATAGCACAGATTCACAGAGTCAGAAGCAGGTGCTGGGCTAGGTCCGGGGACACCAGTCAGACATGCCTGCCGTCAGTGAGCACAAGGGTGGCGCAGGGGGTGAGGTGGGATCATTGTAATCTCCTAAGAGAGCGATCCTGAGGCTATATTGGAAGTCTGTGAGAAACACAGAGTTTAAATCTTGCTTTTGGTAAATATTTCAGAAGCACAGTAGTTCCTTAGAGTGAATTCAGTGAAGTCTCAACCTTAAGAGTTAAGGGGTAAGCATGTTATTGTCTTTCCTGTTTCAGAACTTTAAGGTATTCATAGAAAATCTGAACTGATAACTTAGAAGGAGTTGTGAAATCGTTTCTTTAAAACCTCTGCCAAGGTCTGTCTCTTTTGATTCAAGTCTGTCCGTTCATATTTGGTAAATGCGTCTTGGAAAATTATTCACTTTCTTGAGGTACGTAAGCTTCTTATACTTCCCCAGAGGCTTTTCTACTATATTTTATTAATTGTGATGGTTTATTACATAAAAAAATTCTCACATGGTCTCTAGTAAAAGAGACATTTGCCCTTTTGTTTAAGTAGTATACATATTCCTCACTAGTGTATGGTTTGTCAAATCCTGCTACATTTGGACCAGGACTGTGGAATTCTTTCATCCCTTTGGGGAGAAATCTCTGCTTTACTTGCACCAACAGTTCGGTAGATGGACAAGGTTAAAATAAATATCATCAAGGCCAAAGACAATATTTGTACAAATTATACAATACACTATTAAAAGATTTTCTAAAATTAAGAAAACCTTGATTTTTTTCTCACATATTATAGTTCACTTTAAATATATAACTCCCCAGTTGTGAATCAGAGTAAGAAGTAGAACAGAAAACCATTTGTGTTAGCTATTTCATGCATTGTTTCATGTTGTGGTTTTGTCAAAAAGATTTTATAAGCTTTGGGATCTAATAAGAGGCTGAAGCTCTATTTGGTTTATAAATATGTGTAAGATACTTTTTAGGTCTTCAGAAATAAAAGCAGAGAATCATTTCCTTATGTTATCAATTCCTCCATGGGAAAGCATATTAAAATGTAGAGAATATAATAGTATATAATTTAGCAATATAATATATAATGTGGGTTGAGAGACAATTACAGTGTTTTATTTCCCTATATTTTCCATTTTAACTGAATGCATTTTAGCAACAATTGGTTTCTGGCTGTAACATTATTTTAGCTGTTTCATAAAGCTTTATGGCAAATTACTATGGTGTACCAGATAAAATTCCTGACTTCACTCTTAAAAGTCATATTATGAGCAGGCATAATTTTTTACTTTTATAGGTAAGCACATATTTTATAACAATTTGTGTGTGTGTGCTGCCAAAGTCTTTGTTCAAGATTGTTGTTCCTAACATTATTTTAGTGGTTTCCTCTGTATTTAAGGTTTTGTTTTATGCAACAAATCAAACATCTTTTTTATTTGGTTCATAGTAAGCTGATATATACAGCACTGAATTCTGGGGTCACACATCACCAAGTAAACAGCATCTATTTGAATAAGACCTTGTTGCGTTTTCCATTTACACAGTGCCTGGAGTGTACTGTCTCCCCAGACAATCCTACCTTGTCCTCTTTTCAAGTGATTGTGGTGCTAGTCTTTGACCCTTCTACGTACACTTCCCGCCACTCTCTCCAATTCTTACCACAGCCTGATGCTTTTTACCTAACCCCACATCCCACTTGGTCATGTTTTCATCTGAGAATGTAATTCCACCCCAAGGTGGTTGTTGTTTTTTTTCCATATAGAAAAGACAAGAAAATAATTGAACATACTAATAAACATCCATGCATTTATCTCTGATTTAATTGTCAACATTTAATTTATCAGCATTACTGCCGACCTCCCCGCCTCTTTTTTTTTTTTTAAAGGAATGTGTCATTGAAGTGTTCCTAATTACATTTCCTTTACTTCTTCCCCAGATATGACCACTCCAGTGCTTCTTTATAGTACATGTGTTCTACTTTTACCACACTCCTGTTTAGCCACAGACAGTATGAACTGTTGTATTACACATTCTTAAATTTGCCTATGTAAAAGGTAATGATTTTAAAAATTCAGGCATAGTGTTACAAGTGAATTTTTTAAAGACTTTTTTTTTTAGAGTAGTTTTAGGTTCACAGCAAAATTAAAGGGAAGGTACAGAGATATCCCTACACGTGCACAATCTCACCTATTATCAGTATCTGATAAGGATACTGATAGTGAACCTACACTGACACGTCATTATCACTCAGAGTCCATAGTCTACACTAGGGTTCACTCTTGGTGTTATCCATTCTATGAGTTTGGACAAATGTATAATAACATGTATCTGTCGTTATTGTATCATTCAGAGCATTTCACTGCCCCCAACATTTTCTCTCCTCTGCCTATTCATCCCTTCCTCACTTCTCTATCAGCCCCTGGCAGCCACTTGTCTTTTCACTGTCTCCCTGTTTTTGACTTTTCCAGAGTGTCATATAGTTAGAATCATACTGTATATAGTCTTTTCAAGATTGTTTTCTCTCCTTTATTAATGTGCATTTAAGATTCCTCCATGCCTTTTCAGGGCTTGATAGCTCATTTCTTCTAGTACGGAATAATAATCTGTTGCCCCAATGTGCCACAGTTTATCCATTCACCTAGTGAAGGACATCTTGGTCACTTCCAAGTTTTGACAGTTATGAATAAAGCTGCTATAAATATCTGTGTGCAGGTTTTTGTGTAGATACAAGTTTTAAGTTCATTTAGGTAAATACTAAAGAGCATGATTACATGCTAAGAGTGTGTTTAGTTTTATAAGGAACTGCCAAACTGTCTTCCAAAGTGGCTGCACCATTTTGCATTCCCATCAGCAGTGAATCAGAGTTCTTGTTGTTCTACATCCTCACTAGCATTTAGTATTGTCAGCATTATGTATTTCGAGCATTCTAATATGTGTGTAGTAGTATCTTGAGGTTTTAATTTGCATTTCCCTGATGGCATAAGCTGTGCAGGTGAAACTTTTTCAAAAATATTATTATATTCTTTACAATTTAAGATTCTTAATTCATTTTTAATATGAAGTAGTAGTTTGTGAATCTAGGCTTTTTGTCCTAGCAATATCCTTTATCCTTTTAGTATTTTTGTCCTCAGTATTTTGTTATAGTTAATAACCAGCAGAATGCCTCTGTATATTTAAATGAAATACATGTAAGACTTGATTATCTCAGTATAGTTATTATGAAATGCATAGAAGATGTATCTATATCATATCAGTCCAAAGAAAGTATTTTTTGTACAGTTTAGTTTTTTAAATTCTTATCTACATAGATTATCTTATTAAAAGTAAAACCGGAACCCTCTCTAAATGAGGACTTTTTCCTTGTACTTACAAAGAGAACAAAACCTCATATTTTACAAAAGTAATACTAGAATATAAATGAGGAGAGAAAAGAGCACAGGACAAAAAGACTTCTAAAACTACAAATCTGTGTATTTTTAAAATATACTGTAAGGAGGAAAGATGGGGACATTTATCAAATTAGTAAATAGTACATTTACATTTGGAACTTATCTGTTAAATCCTGCAGCTGAATCACCTTTTATCTGTGCACTGCAGGATCATGGCAGAGCACCTGCCATCCTCTTCATAAACACATAGACCAAAATCACTCTGCAGCGAGCCCTTTTTTACCTGGAGCTTTGCTTTTTCTGCAAGATGTGGCCAGGCCCCTCATTGCTGTTGAGGGCAAGTTAAAATGCTTCAAAGACCTGGAGGTGTGGCTGAGACAGGCTTTTCTCAAGTCTTAGGACAAGCCATGTATAATGCTTTGGTAAATGAAAGTAGAAATCTTAGATGAAAGACCTTGATGTTGAACGTTGACTCAATTGAGGTATAACATATGTCTTTAAAATACTGACATGTAGCACGATGTAAGGATGATCTAGTAGCCAGGCAAAGCTTTCCCTTGTAAACCAGTATGTTGTAAGGTGGCCTGCAGAGGCAGTGTCTATGACTGAATGTGTCCCTTTCCAACCTGCTTGCCACGGATGTGTGCCACCCAGGTCCCCTGCCTGAGGTTGGCCGATCTTGGGGGGAGTCAGAGAAACTCCTTTTTCTTGTCTGGGTCTTCTACAGTCCTGTGACTCAAGAGTGCCTTTCAGTTCCCAGTCATCCCTACTGGTTCCACTTATTACACCTTTATTAGTATGTGGGCAAGATGGTAGCTAAATGATAAGCATTTTTAAGAAATGGGTTTGTTTAGAGGCGCCTGGGTGGCTCAGTAGGTTAAGCATCCGACTCTTGATTTTTGGCTCAGGTCATGATCTTGGGCTGGTGAGATAGAGCCACACCTAGGGCTCCAGGCTCAGTGCTGAGTCAGCTTGTCCCTCTCCCTCTGCTTCTCTCCCTGCTTGCATGCTCTCTCTCTCTCAAATAAATAAATAAAATCTTTAAAAAAAGAGAGAAATGGGTTTTTTTAGTTCCAAATAAATGACTGTTTAATAATTACCTATTTATATCTAAGCATTTTGTCATTTTTTGTATGTTGAAATTGGTGTTGATGGCTGATAGATTTTTATGTGAAGTCGTGATGTGATATAAATATACTTTTTGAAGAGTAAAATTTGTGAATTTAAAATTTAGAAGAGGTTGATTCAGCCTCACAATACTTTGTTTTGTTCTAATGTATTGGACTTTTTATTTACTTGCCTAATATTTAGAGGAAAAGTAAAGAAAGCTACTGTAGCATATAAATTATTTTCTGAAGTCATTTTCTCATTTCAGCTTATTAGAATTTGCAAATGAGACAAGAATAAAAATGAGTGTGTCTGGCAGACGTAGTAGCAGTTCAGAACTCTTGGGTGATCTCAGGAATGAATCTGGACATAGAAACTAAAATAACTTATCAGATATGCAGTGTACGTGGCAGGATTTTCAGTAGTGTGTTCATATGCTGTTTCTGGCTGCAAAGTATTTGATTAGGAAATGGGTAACAGGTTACCTAGATGTTCTTTGTACCACCTGTATAATACTGCTTGCTCTAAATTTCAGAATTAAGACATTGAGACATCAGCTATTTAGGAATTCGTATAGGAGATGTTGCTGTCACTATTAAATTCTTAGAACTTACCAAGGTACTGATGTAATTTACATCAATTTTTCTTGGGATACAACCAATTTTAACACTTCATACGTCAGATGAGTATGTTTTTGACAGTGGGACAGACTGGTACCTCTTCCAAGCACCGCCCCCCAGCAGTGTTGTCACATGTTAGTCCAAATAAATTAGCATTCAGTCAGTGGTTGGCTAAACATGCTACCATAAAAAAAATTGAAGTATACAATTAATGATACAATTGTGATTTTCTTTTTCTTGTTCATGTTGACATCCACTGACACCTGCTACATGAATCAGCAAAAATTTCAGCTGTATGTAACAGAAAACTCAAGCCACAGTGACTTAATCAACCATTTTTTTTTCCTCTAGTCTAGAGAAGGCAGCCTGAGGCAGGTAGGTAGCTTCACAATGTCGGATCTGAGGATCTCTCTGACCTTCTGTTTGGCCCTCCTTTTGGCTGTCCAGCTTTCATCCTCATGCTTGCTGCCTCATGATGACAGTGTGGCTGCTGGACCTCCAGGATCTTCCTAGGAACAAAGAAGATGAAAGGCAAAAAGCCAAAGGCACAAACCAGTCAAATTTCCCTTTTAAAGAGCTTTCCTGGGAACTCCCAAGTGGTGCCTTCTGCTTTTATCTCCTTGGCCAGAGCTAAGTCTCTTTGCCATCCATAGCTGAACCAGAGGTTGGGATATAGGTTTTGTTAGCTGGGAACTGCTGCTGTGCACAAAACAGGGGTTGTGTCACTAAGAATAAAGGGGGGTAAAACTGGAGTAGGTAGGTAGAAGGATCTGCCACACCTATGTGCAGAGATTTCCATGGCAGAGACCCAAAACAAAGCCCAGGAAAATGGCAGATATGAGAGAAGTACAGTTGTGTTTTGTTTTGTTTTAAATCATCGATTTAGGAACTAGGCAAAGCTCTATGGAATAATAGAGTAAAAAGAAGTTAGCGTTCTGTAGTTCTTCCTTTTGAAATTGACCCTAGGGAGTTCTCGAATTACTCCAATTGGTAGTGCAATAGAAATGCTACAGACCTGGTGTTAGGGGACCCAGGGGCCTGGCCCTGAATCTGCTGATGTCTAACTTTGTTAAGCTCAACAGATCACTGTGTTCTTCTTACCATAAGGGTTTCCTCCCTTCACCTCTAAAATGAGGGAGTCCAGCTAGTCACTGTGATCCCTCTAAGGTAAAAGATGTTCTCATTATCTGGGTCTTTGGCTTACAATTTACTCAGTTTGACTCCAAATCTAGCTCTTTTACATCACCACATGTGAAGTTAAGTATATATAGTATTGGTGGTCATTTTTATGAAAAATTGCCATCAGGTTACTTATAAAAGCTTTAATTTGTATGGAAAGCTAAGGTATGCTGCTTTTCAGGCATGTCACCCCTTTGAGACTCACCTGTGGCTTAGACCTGTGACCACACATGCAAATGGCCCTGTTAATTTTGGTGTTAAAGTAGGATTTTTTTGGGGGGGTGGACTCTCATGTTCAGAGCTGTAAAGAGAAGGGAGGCAGTTCTTCCATTTCATGTGAGTGAGGGATGCTTCTTCCCAGATGTCCATCAGGGTGGTTTCAGGCTTGCAGACATCAACAGCATTCCTCCGTTTGTGTTGGCATTGCAATGCAGAGCTGCCCCCGGGCTCCTCCACACCCCTGTGTGCCCCTCCAGGACAGAGCACCTGTGGTGCACCCATACATCTGAAATAGACAGTTAAACCAGTGCCAGTAGCCCTCTCCATAGGGGTGGCATGTGCCAGAACACAACACAGGAAGCGGTGGCCTCACTGATGGGAAGCCACACAGAAGTTTTTGGAAGGTGCCCTAGCAATGCTTCAGTCAGCCCTTCAAGGCAGCCCTTCAGGCTGCAGGGGGTCGTGGACGCTGAGAACACACCACAGGAGTATGTAGAATGCAGGTGGAATTGGTGGGGGGGGTGCGGTTGAGGTGCAGAAGGAGGATCCCTGTCAGAGGTTTACATGATTTAGGATAATGAAATAGTATGTCTCTCTCTCTGTCTTTTCCTCTCTGTCCCTGCTTCCCTCTTTTTCACTCTGTTATCTTTCTGGCTTTAATTTAGTATTTTATCCTAAACAAATATATCTTTGTGTTCAGTTGAAAATAGTGGATAGAAATTTGGGTTCTTAAGGCATTTGCCCTTGAGTAAGGGAAAAAAAGGATTTAAGATAGAAATCTGAGCAACCTGAGGTTTCTGTATAGAATATAAGAAGAGTTGCAATGAATAATTAAACAAGTTATAGCTAATAAAATATACAGCACATTGCTTCAAACTAAAACATTCTAACTCTGCCTTAGGGATGAATGCTTTTCATTATTTTTTAATTGTTGCCAGGGTTGACCTTGAAGGTCTTTTCTGGTAGATAATTTGTTATGGTAAGAATGAGATCACTAAGCATTTTAGCACAAGCCGCACGATACATTGAGTTTCTTCCTATTATATAATGGTGATGTGATAAGTCTGTTTTCCCAGGAATTTGTTCCTTCATTTAGGTGGTAGCTTAGTTCTCAGATGCTGCCTTTGGCAGCCTCAGTGTTGCTGTCCTATAGGAGGATCTGTGGGGTTATGATGCAGGCTCTTGAATCCATGTCCTATTCATATTTATGTGTTGGCTAACCTCTGGAGGCCCATAAACACCAGAGGAATGTGCCTCCATTTTGATAAGATGAACACAGGAAGATCTAGGATCTCCTTTCTGCCCTCAAGAAAGTGGTATCCAGGGAGATCATGCTTCCCTGAAGAGAGTCATATAGATTTTGCCCTGATGGCCTTTGTCACTATTTGGTCTTCCTTCGTAGTTATTATAGGACCTGTAATTGCAGCCTGGTTACCAATATGCCTAGTTACTGGTGTTCTTATGACTGATTTCAAAAAGAAACTGTAAAAGGCAATGAAATGTTTCATTAAATTAATTTGCAATTCTCCATTTACATTATATCTTATGAAGAGCAGATAATAGAACATTATGGCTACAAAATTGGTAAAAGCATAGGAAAAATCTGTAGTTTTCACCAAACAGAATAGGAAAACTTATTCTACACAATTGGGGAATAAATTTAGCATATATGGTTTTTTGTTTGTTTAGAGTGTGTACTGAATTTTGGACTTGAGTAATAAGTTCTAAACCACGTGGTGTGGATGTGCATAATATTAGTAGGTTCTATGTATACAATCTGAATTAAAAAAAAACTCAGTTGATTGGACTATGATATGCCTTTTTTCTTTGTCAGTAACGTTTAGAAAAAAAACACAGTACTACAATTCTCAGGATATTTTCTTACAAGGAAAATCCAATGTACTTTCATTTGTTTTTTTTTTAATTAATTTTTTTTTTTAGAGAAAGTGCAAGTGGTGGTTGGGGAGGAGGGGCAGAGGGACAGAATCTAAGCAGACTCCGTGCTGAGCATGGATCCCCACGTGGGGTGCCATCTCACAACCCTGAGATCATGACCTGGGCCAAAATCAAGAGTAGGACACTTAACTGAACGAGCCACCCGGGTGCCCAAGTGTGCTTTTAAATATATATAAAGATTTATAACATATGTGAAACTTACCTATAAAAATAAGTAATAAAATTACTACTAGTAATAAAAGTACTAAAATTACTGGTAGTAATTTTGTGAATACAAACAGTATTCACATATTGATGTAAGAAGTTTTAGCTTCTATTACATGTAGAAAATACTTGTTTTTACATTTTTTAATATTTTTGGTAATAGAAAACATGAATTATTATACATGATCATTTGAATTCTATTTTGAATATGATAAAACACCATTTACCAGGTGTCGTCTACATAAAATGTTTTTTCCTTTCCAGAAATTGCCAGTGAATCTTGGTTCATAAAAAAAGAAAACCAACAAAAAAAACAAACAAAAAACTATCATTTTAGTGAGCATCTATTTCCTTATTGCTGTCATTCAGCTTTAAAAGGTGCTTATTTCTAGACCGTGAAGTCAAACTGTCCTTGGCTTATGGTGATAAAGTTGTAAACTTAGGCCCTTTGCACTGATGATGTCAGTTTACATTTTGGTATGATAAATCCCTAGTCAAACAGCTGTTGTTTAACATTTGTAAAACTTCATAAAATTGTGGCAAAGCTGTCATGTTTAATTTCAGATACATTCAAAATATAGAAAACCTATAATTGTTAACCAAAAGCAAAAGTATGAAATGATTCTAAAAAAAAAAAAAAACAAAAACAAAGATCTACTGGAATTTCTAGGCTACTACAAACTGGAGTGTAAGAAAAGTATAACTTAAGTTGTGTTGATTTACATGAAGTTAATATGCCTCTGGCTATAATAGATTTATCTCCATCCTTATTGCCTAAGGCTTGGTTTTGCTTAGCTCAGAAAAGAAATTCTAGAAAATCATTCGGAATTACTGCTTTAGTTCCTATTATTATAGCCACTTTTATACAATATAGTGAAACATACAGCATGACAATATTTCATGCTACCCTGTAAGTTTTATATATTTATTATTATTATATAATAATATATTATATATTATATTATCTGGGTCTTTGGCTTACAATTTACTCAGTTTGACTCCAAATATATATATATATATTTTTTTAATATATAAATTAAAATAATCAGGTTGTGACTATTTTAACTCTTGTTACAGCTTATTTTTGAGAATATTCTGAGTATGTTTACTTACTGTCTAATTTATAGGTTGTCTTATTTACACTTTGGGTAAACGAACTGTGGTTACAAACTGGATTTGAAAATACTGTCTCTGAGTAAATTGAGACTAACCATTCACATTTTTTTAAAGAATGTGAGTAGGGAGCAGGGGTTTTTTGTTGGAGAGAAGGGGTAATATTGTTTCACTGCTTTATGTGCATTCCTACTTTATTTATAAGATCTTACCCATGTTCTTCTTTTAATATTACTTAGAGTGACTTTTACTCCTTTTTCCATAGTAGATCTTTTGGTTGGCAGTAGGAAGTTAGTTACCTGTAAACAAGTTATGTTGTAAAAACTCTACTAAATTGATTATTGCCCTTCTTGGCATATTTTAGAAAGAGGTAAATGATGTTACAAATTAGAAATAAAATACCCAGACTGGCTTATTTAATGTATAATGTCCTGGAAATTACAGACATTATTTTTATATGCTATAAATGCATAATGATTGCATCTGTATGATATATATTTTATACCTTTCATACACTCTTCACTGATTGAGCTGCTCGAGGCATTGAGGCTGGGTGACTTTGGGGTTGGACATATCTGTCTTTTGATCTTGGCCTGCGTATTGGTTGGTTCATGAGCTTGGGCAAACCACTTAAGCCCTGAGTTTGTTTGCTCTATGCACGGGGCACATAGTAGGGTCTTCTGTGAAGATTGAAAGTAATAATGTAGAAGTGAAGCAACTGTTACATAATAAGTGCTTTATTAATATTAGATATTTACTTCATAGACCATCTTGTTTTTATCCTTAGCTCCTAGGTCAGAGTCCAGTTAGGAGGAGGTAGAATAGGTAATAACTAACTCATTTAGAGATCCCAGAAAGGATTGCAACAACTTTTGTGCTTTGTAATTTGAAGATTGTTCTCTTTGACTTGACTCACACCTTCATAAAGGTTTATGTGGACAGGGATGTGACCATCTACACAGTCAGCCAAACTAGAAACCTGGACGTCATCATTGATCCTTCAGAATCAAGCTCCTTTTACCTACCTGTGGATTTAATTGCCCCCACTGATAGTTGGTGTAGCTGCTCAGTGGAGGGAGCAGTAAGGGCTGGCATTCTGTCACACACAGAGCTGGTATTGGATCAGGGTAGATTGCGGTGGTGAGGGAAAGAAGACTGGAGAGGGGGCAATTCCAGACAGGGGGACTTGCATAAACAAATGTTTGGGGTTGAAAGTAGAAAGCATAGTGGGAGATGGCATAATGGTTAGATCAGAATATCTAGAACACATACACACAAAATGTTGACGCAGTTCACTGGGTTTGGTACTTTCAGTGGAAAACATTATGGTGTCATTTACTAAATGATTATGTGGGCATTTCCTGAATGAGTTTAAAAGTGAGCATAACCGGAGTGAGTTAACTGTTGCTATCAGCCATACTTTGAGCTTTCGGTTCCTTGTTTTATGTTTTTAAAAATAGGAACATTTTGATTGAATTTTCCATGTTTTAAACATGTTTCCCTACTAACTTTTATTGTACAGAGGTCTTATATGTCATGAGTGTGGGCAGTAATATGTTTTGTCATATGACAAAACATACTTTCTAGTACTTAGTAATGAAATGTTTCTGAATATAATTTAAGTTAATATTTTATTTTGGTCTAGCAAATGGAAAGGTCACAGAAGTAAACTTTAAAGCAATTTAGAAACTTTAACAAGTGATGAAACTTGCAGTGATTATTTAGAATCATTACATTTTCCTAGAGAAATAATTAATGGCATTTGAACAACTGGGCTATAGCTCACCTATCACCATTTACTATTTTGCTAGATGATTTTGAACTGCTTTTTACAAACTTCGTTCTTACCCGAACTTTCCTTTGATCAACCATGTTTGCCAAAGGATAAAGTGTTTGTATTATGAGTATATCAATGTATAAAATCTTAATGTCAGTATATATAATTTTTAAAGATGTACTTTTTTATTTTCTAATAGTTTTTTCATTCACAAGATAAACATTCACTGGTTGTAAGTCTCCTTAGTGAGGTCTAATGTAAAAATTATGTAAGGATTGAAAAATTATTCATCATAATTGTTATAGAATTTGTTAGATCAGTCTAAACTATATGGAAAACTATTGTGAAAGTCTGTGTACTGAAGAGATGTTCAACATCATTAGTAATAAGGGAAATACAAATCAAGACAATATTGAGATACCATGGATGCCTAGCAAGATGTCTATAATCAGACAGACAGACAATACCAAGTGTTGGTGAGGATGTGTGAAATTGGAACTCTCGTGCATTCCTGGTGGGAAAGTAAAATGGTACAACTGCTTTGGAAAATAGTCTGGCAGGGGTGCCTGGGTGGCTCAGTCAGTTAAGCATCTGTCTTCAGCTCAGGTCATGATCCCAGGGTTCTGCGATCGAGCCCCAAGTCGGACTGCCTGCTCAGTGGGGAGTCTGCTTCTCCCTCTGCCTCTCCCCATTGCTTGTGCTCGCTCTCTCTCAAATAAATAAAATCTTAAAAAAAAAAAAAAAGAAAGTCTGGCAGTTTCTCAAAAGGTTAACATAGAATCACCATATGACCCAGAACTTCCAAGAGAACTGAAAATACATGTTCACACAAAAACTTGTACATGAATGTTCACAGAAGCATTATTTTATAATAGCCAAAAAAGTCAACCTAAATGTCCCATCAACTGACGAATGGGTAATCAAAATGTGGTATAGCTATACAGTGGAATATTATTGAGCCAAAGAAGAAATGAGCTGCTACATGCTACAACGTAATATGTGAAATTTGAAAGCATTATGCCGAGTGAAAGAAGCCAAACACAAAAGCCCACATTATTTATTTATGAAGTGTCCAGCATATGCAGATTTAGAGACATAGAACATAGATTAATAGTTATTAAGGGCTGGAGACAGGAATGGGACATGACTGTTAATGGGTACAGTTTCTTTTGGGGTGGATAAAAAGATTTTGGATTAGAAGTGATGGTTGCACAATTTGGTGACTGTATTAAAAATCACTGAAGCGCATATTTTAAAAGCATGCATTATATGGTATATGAATTATATTTCAGTAAAAGGAAAAAAAGACTATGTGCGTGTGTAGTGCCACTGGCAATGGATTTACCCAAAATCACTACATTTTTAAAAGATAGTCTAACTTTCCTGTCAGCCTTTTTGAGTAACATAAAAAGTCATTTAAATCTATTTTTGTGGACTTTTTTCATGAATTCTTAATTTTAGTTTTCCAAATTGGGTGAAGATAGGGTATTAGTCGGTATTAAAAAATATTCATACTGAAATAGGGACTTAATAAGGGAGCATCAATGAGGGGGAACAAGTACAGAGGCCAGGTTTGAGGTCATCCTGCTTCCTAATATCTTTAAGTTATTGAAGTAGATTTTCAAATTATTCTCTGAACCTTTCACTCATCTCATCTTTCTTTTTATCACTGGCATCATGAGAAAATCAAAGTTGCTTATTTAGTAAATAATATGGGAGAACACTATAACATTTTTCTTTTATTTCAGAATTGGCCCGTTACCTCTTATCAACTCTTGTTTCTGAATAGAAGCTTAACTAGTTCTTATAAAGTGATGGTTTCTTAGACTCCTTTGAAAATCCCACTTAGCAGCTCTCCTGGCACCTTCTTGGTGCTTCTCCCAGATCTCGTTTCTCAAAGCCAGAGACAGCCTGGCTTGTCAGCTGTGCAACTTTGGGAGGGAGGGTGAACTTTTCTACACGTGTTGCTGCTATGTGGTGCGTTCTGCTCCGCCCGTTTGCGCACCACGGTTTGAAGCCTTCCCTCTCTTCCTCATGGGGAGGTGGGGGGGAGGTAGATCCCTGCCCAGATTCATTGATGAATTCCTAACCGCTTCTACTTGAGAGTTTCTGTCATAAAGAATACTTGGCTTACATCCTTAAAATGGATTTTTAAATAAGAATTAGTTTAAAATAACATGCATACTCTGAAAAAGGTATCTAGATATTCTGTAGTTAAATACATGACTGAATTGAGATAAATATTAATTCTTAACCCTTTTTTTCATTTATTTTATTAGCTGCTTAATCTCTCTAGTATTGTTTTCCAGCTTTTCATTTTCTTTTTTTTTTTTAAAGATTTTATTTATTTATTTGACAGAGACACAGCGAGAGAGGGAACACAAGCAGGGGGAGTGGGAGAGGGAGAAGCAGGCTTCCCGCGGAGCAGGGAGCCCGATGCGGGGCTCCATCCCAGGACCCTGGGATCATGACCTGAGCCGAAGGCAGACGCTTAATGACTGAGCCACCCAGGCGCCCCTAGCTTTTCATTTTCATGTAATATACTGCAAATTCTTTTGTAGCTTGCTTTTTTTTTTTTTTTTTTTTTTTTTGCTGACACAAGTTGATTCGGTGAATTTATTTTCATTGCTACATAATATTCTATTATAATGAACACAGTTTGTTTCCTTTTGACGAAAATTCTTTGTGATTTTTCTTTATTTCAGAGCATAGCACACTGAATACTTTTATATGTTTCCTTGTGCAAATGTACCATGGCACAACAATTTTTCTGAGTATATGCCTGTAAATGAAATTGACAGGGCATGGAGGATGCATATCTTTATTTTTTTTCCCTAGTCGTTTCCAGGTTCTTCTACAATTTATAGTCCTACTGGTAGCGTATGAGACTCTTTGTTTCACATTCTTGCCAACACTGTTATTAATGAGTCAGAAGTTTTTGCTACTCTGAAAGCTACGAGTGTTTTCTTACTGTTGTCTTTTTTCTTTTAAAGGAGCTCCCAAGCACCCAGATTGGAGGGAAATTGTATCTTTCTAGCTCATCCTCATTATTTCTCCTCTAACCACCTCCATGGCCAATGGGAAGAACCCAGCAGTTATACTCACAGTAGAATATTTAAAGAGTTCCTCTGGTTGTCTTAGCACCCAAGTCCTGTAACACTATGAAGTGGCACTAGATGCTATGCCTACATGGTCTGTATTTGTACCGCGTACCCATTCCTTTCTCCTGCTGTCTCTTGAGCACCGAGAGGCTGGCTCTACAGCCTGTATCCCAGAGAAGTTCTCTCCCCCATTTTTCCCACAAGGAAGGAAACAAAACAAAACAATGGAAACCTCAAAAATAACATCTCAATAAACTACCCTGCTGTAGAAGCGTCTGACATTGCCTCGGTGATTCTTCTGCTTAGCTACCCAGACTCTCAGGAGAAGCCTCTTCCAGGCAGCAGCAGTTTACAAACTCTACAAATGTCTGATGTCCAGTTGTTATAATAATTATTAATATTTAGGGCAGTACCTTTTCTCACAACATCATTCTCATCTGTCTAGCTTTCTTCTCCCTTATTCATCTACTCTTTCCTTACCTTTTCTCCTTTTACATTCTTTCTAGCTATTGCTGTTCCTTCTGACCCAGAGCCAGCTCCTTTTCTCATTTTGTGGGCAGCATCTTTGTTCAAATGAAACTATCTTCGTTGTCCCCCGACCTTTGAGAAGAGCTTCACAATAGTTGAGAATAGTTATGTATTCCCTTGGAAACCCCATCCTTTGCTGGTCACGATGGCTAAAGTGCTCTTTGTGATATTCCCAGGCTAGTTATCCTTCTCCCATGCAGGTATGGGCTCCAAATTCACTTTTCCAAAGACTTTCCATGACTTCTTACCCAAAATTTGTAGTCTTCTTCCTGCCCCACCAACTCATATCTCCTCATGCCTTCTTTATTTTTTCTCTTTAGCAAACTTCACTATATAATAATCTGTGTATTATACCTGTGTACCTTTCTTTTGTCTTCCTTCCCCACTAGAACAAAATGTCAATGAGAAAACTAAAAGATCAGAAATGTGTTGTCCTTTGTGTCTGTTTAGAATTAAAAAAAATGTTGTGACCTTAGTAAATATGTAAACCCAGGTATATATAATGAAATAGAAATTTCAACATCCTTAAATTTGAATTTATACTATATTGGGCAAAGTGTCAAAGGAAGTATAACTTTGAAGGAAAAGAGTTTTTGTTGTTGATTTTAATACGATGGTCATAAAATTATACCTTTAAATTTTTATTTATTTCTGGAAATAGACCAGGAATGTACTATATTAAAATAGTAATTGAGTCCCTAACATAATTTTCCTGGTGTTACTCCAGTTATTTGCTTAAAATTTCTAATAACATAATGGAAGAATATATATTAAATCTCACCAAGAAAATTGTAGTCTGGGCTCTTTTTCAGGTTTAGCTATTCTTGGAAGATAGAATTACCTATATTGTTAAACATCATGTGCTTTTAAGCTTTTGAAATTTTAAAGTTCAAGCTAAATTAATAGAGAAGTTGCATTTTTAAAAAGTAAAAGAAATGGTTATTTAAAGTTTCAGCTAAAACTCTTAGAGCAGTAAGCTTTCTCTTGCCCTTTTATAGACTCTGACCACATTTTGAGAGCCCTTGAGGAGAGAGAGCTGCAGAAACCAAAGGATCTGTTGCATGTGGAGCTGCATTCCTACTCCGTACAATATTTGAAGCACACAAAACCAGCACTACACTGAGTCCTTTGTTCTTCCTGTCGGGCAAAACTCTAGATAGCTTACTGTAAATATGGCCGACCGCCAAGCTGTGGCGCAGATTCTTTTTTTTAAATACTGTAAACTGGCACAGGCTCAAGAATTACAGTTCTTCCTTTTATTTGCTTTCTCCTTCCATACTGAAGAGTTTCCTCTGTCGTAAGATAGAAAAATAGTTGTTGTGGTCAGGGGAAAAAGTGCCCAAATGACCCATTTTTTCTCCCTTACTCTTAGCCTTGGGTAGATTTCTGCTGAAATAAGCAGAATAACTTTATTACTTTTAATTTTTAAAAGGACAATGTCCTCTCATGGTGATGAAAAGAATGTGAGTAGAGAAGTGTGAACGGAGTTGAATTCAGAACACTTAATACTATGTGACTTTAAAAATTAATTCTGTGTTGATGTTTTCCTATTTTTCTTTGTTATCATGGTTTTACTTCCTCTTGTCCTGGAATATTTTTGGTTTCAGATTCTAGTTTTAATATGCCTGCTTTACTTCTGACATTACCAAGTTGCCTTCTCCTTGTGTTGGAATTTGTACGGCTGCTGCTGAATTGAAAAGAGGTAGAGGGAAATGAAGGGTGTGGAGTTCTGTCTTTCATCTACGGGGTGTGTCCCTTTTGAAACTTTTAAAATGCGAGAAAAGGCTTGGTAATGTTTTATTTTTGAAAGGATTATTTGCTCATGATATTAAAATAGAGATGCCAGAAAGAAGTAGATACTTTCTTGATAGAACCATCTTGTCAACATTTTTAAATTTTGCAGTTTTATTCATTAATCTTTCACATGGAAACTTCTAGACCCAACTAGAAATTAAATATACATCGTCGTCCGAAAATCAAGCTAAGATTGAGTGTACTCTTCTTCCCTACTTCCCTGACGTTAAAATTATTTTTATACGATAGACACATGTCAACATACTTACTTTTTCATTTGGCTCATTAATCACCATGCTGCAAGACTTTGAGCCCCAGGCCCTGGGTTTCAGTCCTGGTTCTATTACCCAAAAGTTTTGATCCCCGATATAATTCATTAAAATGCTCTGATTCTGTTTCCTTGTTTCTAAAATGAGGGTAATTTATGGTGATTTCACAGGTCTATCCTTAATTTCATTTTCAGCATCCTAAAAAATCATCTTCTAGTTCAAGTTGGCAGACTTGAACTGGGCATCTAAAGGACTGTGGGGAGAGGGTGTACACACGTGGGTAATGAGAAAGGAAGGCATACTATGGAAATCAGTTGTAAAACAGTAAATGAGAGTGAAATAATAGAGTTGGAACAGTGGATTTCATCGGGAAATATTATGTAAGACTATATAAGAAGGTATATTTGAGCTGGGCTTGAAAGGTGGATAAGATTTCCCGAGTGGGAGAAGAAGGAAGAAAGGGCCAGGAGGGGCTTCCCGTCAGAAGAGAGCCACCAGGGTTGGAGGACTTGAGGCATTGATGGAACCTGGTTTCCCTTGGAAAGAAAAATAGAAGTGACTTTAGAAGGAAATCAAAGTATAGCATTGCTTTATATAGTAAGAAGAAATGTTTAATCCCATTATATATTGGAAACTTACATAAAGTGCTGGTTTATCCTAATGTCTTATCAAAGACATCTACTTTCTTTAGATGCTTTTTCCAGATCATATAATGTGTATGTGTGTATGTATACACACACACATATATATAATCAGATATTGCTGAAAAATCTTTCCATTACAAGTGGCATATAAATTCCTTTAGTAATAGAAGAGTGTTGTACTCTGTAGTTTTGAATTTTTGAACAACTTAAGAGCAAAGATTCTTTAAAGAGATTAAACTGTCTGAAGCATACTCAGAAATCAGTGGAAGGATTGGCATATTTAATCTTGGTTATTATCTCTTAAAACCATGTTATAACTGAATAACTTTTCTCTGGAATTGATCCAGTAAGTATCTGTGTTTAAATGTTAATAACTTGGAAAAATAAAGAAGCTATTGACTTTCTCCTTTCATATACCTTTCATTTGTCAGCAGTTTGAAATACTATTTCATGATAGATTATTTAAAATAAGCTACAGTGAATAAGATTGCTTATGGGCACATTGTATTTCTGGTTGCCAATAGGAAATGTTTTTCTCAAACCTCGAGTCAAATATTTTCTTCCATGTTAAGAAAGCTTCTTTAGTGTTTGGTACCTGTTCAACTTTTGGGTATGATGAAATTATCAGTTGCATCACCTTCAGGGATATGAATGGAATCACTGAGAAGTAGTGGTAAATAGTAGGGCTTTTGTTTTCAGAAAATATTAGTAGCACAGTATAAATGAGAGGGAATATAACATATTTTTAAAACAAGAGATCATGGTATAGTATCTAGAATTCTATTTCTACCATCGTCATTAGTTCAGTAGGAGATTTTCAGGAAGGGAGATACCTTTCTGCTTTGGTTTATTTACCCACAGAACACTTTTTAAGGTGGAGTGTGATATTTAATGTTATGTTTTGTAAGAGAATGCATCTTAATTTAAATACTCTTTATTTGCTAAAATAGTGTATTTTACTTTGACTTTTAGATCTGTTCTACTAAAATTATGACCATGAGCTTTTTGTACATGAGCAATATTCATCCCTTGTTAGGTAGTTGGCATAAGGTAGTAACCTTAGTAATCAGATGTCTGATGAATGAATAAATGAGACATTAAGGACCTAGAAATAATCATTTCTGTGGGAAAAAGTGGAAAAACTGAGTTTCTCCACCTTCTCCTTTTAATCTTGGGCTGTGTGGGTGCTGTCACTCACCAGCTTATGATCATACGTAATGACCTCATTTAATGCATCTCATCTTTAGATCCTCCATTTGGATAATCTCTGTCACAGTAGTACCTATCTCAGCTTAATGAGCATTGATAATGTTTTGTTTTAGCAAAATTTTAGGTATCCCTCTTAAGTTCTTGGTGCTTTTGAATGTCTTTTCCTTCATTTTTTTCCCCTCCTTTGATGAACTAGAAACTGTTTTGGGAGAGATTGCTTATGCATAAAGTTATTAGGTGTGAAATTCTTTACTTTCTATAAGGTGGGGTATGCCTGTTTAATTCTGTGGTGTAGCACTGTCTCTGGGGGCCTCTTTTGTCTCTGAATATTTATGGAATTGTAAAATTGTAAAGTCATCAAGCCAAGGGGTCCTTGGGCATTTACCTAGTTCCCTCTGCAGACAGGTCCAGAGACATTTTTACCAGCTATCCTGTCTTAGCCCATGATTATAAGAATTAAAAGTAATGAAGGGAACTTAATGTTCATAACTTATTCTCTGAATAAATGGCTATTGGTAAGACTGATTCTTCTGCTTTACTTTAAACCAGACTGAGAGAGTGCTCTCTTTCTTTTTCCAAATATCTAAATTTCAGCACCCCCTTCCATTCATCTGTTTTGAAATTTCATCTAAATTGCATAGTTAGGAAAAATCCCATCTAAACCTCTTGATTTTGGTAACATTCCATGTGATAGCATTCCATTCCAAGTATTTATCCAAAATAATAAACATCTATTTCTTTTATGTGCAGACATATTGACACACAAATACAGTATTGAAAAAAAAGTAATAAGGCTAATTATATGATTCTTCTAACCATACCACTTTCATGATTACATTCACAAGAAAGACTTTTACAAAATAAATTGAATAGTAACGTTTTCATTTCTTAGTGAAGTGTTTTTTTTTTTTTTTACTTTTGAATTATTTTAATTGGCTTGTAGTGAGGTTCTTCCAAATGTTGATCCATGGGAAAATAGGTATTCAGGAATTTTTCAGAAAATTTGCCCTCCGAACTCTTGTGTTGGTTTTTGTGCCTTAGCCTATCCAGCCAGGTCAGGCATGGGTTTCATGGGGCCCAAGGTGAAGGTTTTCTTCCAGAAGAAGCAGGAACTCTGCTTTGTTCTGTAGTCAGATCACAGTTGTCTTGCATCTGTCACTGGCCATCTATCCCCACGGGACAAATCTTACATCCATCACCACTGCTAGAAAAATACTTCAAAGCGCATGCCTCCCAGTAGATGGGCTGGTCACATCATCTTGGTATACAAGAAAGCATATTATTATTGATTTAGAAAGTTACTGCTTCTAAGAAGGTGGTGTGTGGTTCTAACTCCTCAGTGCCCATTAATTGTGTCTGATTTTGTGTGGTTTTGTGCAGTGTATGAAGAGGCTGAGACTGCCAGGATAGCTAACCATGAGCTCAGAGGCAAGTCTTGCTGCTTTTTGCAATATAGCTCATCTTCACTGATTTTTCTTCTACAGAATTAATTATGTTTGTTTTGTTTTGTTCTCTTCATTAAGAGCCTCTCAAGGGGGTAGGTAGGTATCACTGGATAAGAATTTATATGATGACATCAGAGTGGGCAGAATCCATTTGCCATATAGAAACAGTAGATTAGAAAAAAACAGGGTGGAGCAAGATGGTGGAGGAATAGGAGACCTGGATTTCGTCTGGTCTCAGGAATTCAGCTGGATAGGGATCAAACCATCCTGAACACCTATGAACTCAACAGGAGATCGAAGAAATGGATAGAAACAGTAGATTATGCTTTAAAATTTAGAGAAACCGTGGAAGATTTAAGAGAAATGGTGAGCATGATGATTATGCGCAAAGTGCCGAAGAAATACTTAAATGTCAGTTTTCAGATCTGTTACCAGTTCTGTCAGTTTATTTTTTCAATCCAACTCAAATTTTGAATATTTCAAGTGAAGTATATATCTCTGCTAATGCTGCCATTTGGGGCGTTTAAATTTCTGTGGGCAAATGCTATAGTCATAAAATGTGGGGGGGAAGTACAGATGAGAAGGTGGCTTATCTACGTCACTGTGAAATTGTATTCTAATATATTTTTAATTATGTTATGGGCATCTTAAACAATTTCTAAAGAGCTCCTCATTTTATTCATCAATAGGAAACATTTCAAACCACATAAAATCACTAACACTGTGCCATGTATGAAATCACAATTTAGATACTTGCCCTTGTAATCCATGCTGGATCATTTTTGCATAAACTCTATTAAGGGAAATGATTTTTTCCTTTGCTAACAGGTAATTGTCAAGTGTGACTAGCCCCACTGCTTGCAAATTCTAAAGTGCAGACTGCATTTTTACAGAATGTAGTTAATGGCAACAAGCTGTAGAGGGTAGAACCAGAAAAGCCTGAAGGCAACAAGTTTAGAAAGGCCAAGAAGGAAAGTTAGTACCAGGGAAAATAATCCCCAGTATGGTGTAAACAAACTCAATCTCCGCAGGGCTGCATCTTTTGGGAAATCATGCTGGACACAGTGGAGGAGAGACTTAGGAATTGAGATTGCTTATGAATTGAGCCCCACTTTCTGGGATCTCCTGTGAATATCTCCTAAATATCTCTTTGTGCCTTTTATATCGGCCCATCTTTTCTTTCACTCACTGTCTCCCTTGCAGTGCTAGTTTATATACCAGTCCCATCTTTAGATCCCATTCTGCTGCTTCCTCTCTTACCCCCATTTAGAAATCAGTGAAACACTGTACTGACAGAATGTGTAGGATGCCCCTTGTGCTCAGTGTAACTAGGACCAGAGAAGAATTAAATACATAATTGTGTATGTTAAAGTACCCTGTCCTTTTATTAACAACAAAATACCACTATTGGCTATTTATTATCATGAATAGTAATGATCTAAAATAACAATAGCAGAGACCAGAAGTGAGGGATTTCGTGGGGAGCTAAAAATCCACCCTGACATTTAGAGTGCCACTGCACGGCTCAGAATTCTGTTCCCTTCTCTTGGTTCTCTTCTTGGAGGAGGTACTAATTCCACTGAAACACATTCTTCATGTGAGGACATAGCCGACCAAAGAAGTGAGTGCCTCTTGTTAGAGCTCTTCCTCCTGCCACAGGAAGTGACTTCCTCCTCCCACAGGAAGTGACTTCCTCCTCCCACAGGAAGTGATTTGTAGGTGAACCTAGAAGTACAGGGCTCAGAGGCCAGAGACCCTGCAAGAGTTTGAGCAGGTGCAGCGGTGCCTGTGGAAGTGAAGGGGAGGAGGATAGGTGGCTGGTGTTGTATGGGGAGAGGCAGAAACGCCACCCCAGCAAGGGTACTGGGATGCTGATCTGAGGGGGAGAGGGGGAGGAAGAGGGACACTTAGGTGGAATCAGTGGTGAGTGATTGGTGAGTGAGGATTTGGGGAGGAAGGGGAGAGTTCAGGATTTGGGCATCTAGGTAGATCTGGTAGAAGAAATAGAGCAAGAGGGCCAGTCTGTGGAGGAAGATTGAGTGTGGCTTTAGTGTATCTCTGTGTGGAAGCATACTGAGTAATTTGCAGAGGTTTTTGGTTTTGTTTATTAAGAGATGCATTTCTGCTTTTTCATGTTGTAATGGAACTCAAGAAAAACAGATTTTTAGTGCTTCTTAAAAAGTTCTTCCTCAAGGACTGTTCTAGTTATCTCTTCACTGTCACTAAAGGAATGCTGAACGTAAATCCTTTATGATGTGAATAATGAAAAATTTGTGTAGTTCTCTAAACTTAGGAGGTATATTACATTTGCCTTTGTGACTTTATGGATATTAGGTTGGGATTGTGGTTAAGCTAATGAACTGAAGATCTCAAGTTGATGGTCTCATCATTCAATCCAGCAGCTTGTCTTGAATTTCAGGCTAATATCTATGTTTATACATGATTGCTTAGCTAGAATTCTTTTCGTACGTTAGCATTTTTCATATTAAACCCAACCTGAATTTTAATAGACATTTTTTCAGTTTATTTGAGAGTATCTTTAAACTTTTTAATATTTATACCTTTTAATATTTTATACCATTTAAATGATGGCGTTGTTGATTTAATGTTATGATAGTATTTATGTAATATGCTACAGACCAAGAGAACAAGTATACGATATAGGCATACCTTGTTTTTATTGCACTTTACTTTATTGTGCTTCACAGATGAGTCTTGTAGGGTTTGTTGTTTCGTTTTGTTTTGTTTTTACAAATTGAAGGTTTGTAGCAACCCTGTATTGAGCAAGTCTATTGGCACCATTTTCCCAACAACATTTGCTCATTTCATTTTTTGGTGTCATATTTTGGTAATTTTTGCAGTATTTCAAACTTTTTCGTTATTACATTTGTTATGGTGACTGTGACCAGTGATCTTTGATGTTACTATTGTATTTGTACTGGGGTGCCATGAACTGTACCCATATAAGATGGTGAACTTAAATGATAAATGTTGTGTTTGTCCTGACTGCCCTGCTGTTTGGCCATTCTGCCATCTCTCCCTCTCCTTGGGCCTTCCTAATCCCTGAGATGCAACAATGTTGAAATTAGGCCAATTAATAACCCTACAATGGCCTTTAAGTGTTCAAGTGAAAGGAAAGATTGCACATCTCTCACTTTAAATCAAAAGCTAGTAATGATTAAGCTTAGTGAGGAAGACATGTCAAAAGCCAACACAGGCTGAAAGCTAGGCCCCTTGTGCCAAAAGTTGGTCAAGTTGCGAATGCAAAGGAAAAGTTCTTGAAGGAGATGAAAAGTGCCACTCCAGTGAACACACGAGTGCTAAGAAAGTGAAACAGTCTTATTGCTGATACGGAGAAAGTTTGAGTGGTCTGGATAGAAGATCAGACTACCCACAACATTCCCCTAAGCCAAAGCCTAATCCAGAGCAAGGTCCTAATTCTCTTCAATTCTATGAGGGGTGAGAGGTGAAGAAGCTGCCAAAGAAAAGTTAGAAGCCAGCAGAGGTTGGTTCATGAGGTTTAAGGAAAGATGCCGTCTCCATAACATAAAGGTAGAAGGTAAAGCAGCAGGTGCTGTTACATAAGCTGCAGCAAGTTATCCAAAAAATTTAGCTCAGGTTAATTCATGAAAGTGGCTACACTAAGCAGATTTTCAGTGTAGATGAAACAGCCTTCTGTTGAAAGCAGATGCTGTCTCTGACTTTCATAGCTACAGAGAAGTCAGTGCTGGCTTCAGGACTTCAAAGGACAGGCTGACTCTCTCGTTAGGGGCTAATGCAGCTGATGACTTTTGGTTAAAGCCAATGCTCATCTACTGCCATTCCAAAAATCCTGGGGTCCTTATAATCATGCTACATCTATTCTGTCTGTGCTCTGTAAATGTAACAACAAAGCCTAGATTATAGCACGTCTGTTTACAACCTGGTTTACTGAATATTGAGAGACCTGCTCAGAAAAAAATATTTCCTTCAAACTATGACTGCTCACTGATAACGTACCTGGTCGCCCAAGAGCCCTGATGGAGATGGACAACAAGATGAATGTTATTGTCATGCCTGCTAACACGGCATCCATCCTGCAGCCCATGGATCAGGGAGTCATTTTGACTTTCAAGTCTTATTATTTAAGAAATACATTTTGTAAGTCTGTAGCTGCCACAGGTAGCAATTCCTCTGATGGATCTGGGCAAATGTAAATTAAAAATTTTCTGGAAAGTGTTCACCATTCCAGATGCCATTACGAACATTCATGATTCATGGGATTAATAGGAGTTTGGAAGAAGTTGATTCCAACGCCCATGGATGACTTTGGCGGATTCAAGATAGAAGTAACCGCAGATGTGGTGGGAATAGCAAGAGAACCAGAATTAGAAGTGGAGCCTGAAGGTGGGACTGAATTGCTGCCATCTCGTGATAAGACCGATGAAGAGTTGCTTCTGGTGGATGAGCAAGGAAAATGGTTTTTTGAGATAGAATCTACTACTGTGAAGATTATTGAAATGGCAACAAAGGATTTAGAATATTCCATGAACTTAGTTGATAAAGCAGCAGCAGGGTTTGAGAGGATTAACTCCAATTTTGAAAGAAGTTCTCCTGTGGGTTAAAAATGCTGTGAAACAGCATCACATGCTCCTATGAAATCTTTTGTGAAAGGAAGAGTTAGTTGATGAGAATGAGACTTCATTGTTGTCTTATTTTAAGAAATCACCATAGCCACCCCAATCTTGAGCAGCTCCACCCTCATCTGTCAGCAGCCATCAGCAAGACCTTCCACCAGCAAAAAGATTGACTCATTGAAAGCTCAGATATAAAAATATTATAAAATATAAAATAAATATTAAATATTTAATATATAAAAATATAAACATATTTTATTTTTAAATTAAGGTGCTTTTTGTTTTAGACAATGCTATTGCACATTTAATAGAGTATGAACATAACTTTTATATGCCAGGGGAGATAAAAAAAATTCATTTTACTTGCTTTATTGTGAATTTGCTTATTATGACAATCTGAAACCAAATTCACAGTATCGCTGAGGTATGTCTATCTTGAAAGTTTATGTCTAATCTTGAGTTGCTCCAACATTTACATTCACTGAAACCACCGTCTAATTTTTCAGCAACTTTCCAAATGTAGTGAAGCATACAACCTCATGACGGTACCATTTTATTATATATATATATATTTTAAACACGGACTCTCAAATGTGGAGATACTGGTACCTTTTTTGCATTTTTAAGTGATGTGAATTCTTTTTACAGTGGGTAGCCTCTGAGGTGACAAAATTCAAGACTGATTTCATAGAGTGTAACATACTTCATTCTGAACTTTATATATTATAAAGGCTGTGTTTTACTTACGAATAGATTGTAAATTGTTAGCATATCACCAAAGAAAATAAATCACCATACAGAAAACCTAAGAGTGAAGTATTTTTCTTGTAGATTGGTGTTATTGAAATCACATTGCCAGTGTAATTGTACATCTAGCTATTGTTAATAAAATCTAAATGTAGCTAATAGAAGGTCATTTTTCACTGTTTGATGATTTGTTATTCTAGAAAATTCCTTTCTATTATAGCTCTTATAGAGGTTTTTTTTTCTTTTTTGTAATTTTAGCTTTTGATATTCAGAATGGAATGTAATCACTCAGAATTTAAGTGTGGGAGGAAGGGGAAATCAGAACTTTTTTTGATGATTTAATAAGGCCTTTGCTTCATGTGTGAGAAGGCTTGTGAACTGATGAGGAAGAATAGAGACATTGATTTGGTAAGAGTTTGTCAATTTAGATTTTTCTAAATTAGTACTTGTGTCTTGAAGTTTATAACTGAATTTGAGAGCCAGTAACTTTTTCTCTTCTAGTGTATCTTCTAGAATATTGCTGTGTTAAAAAAAAAAAAAGTGTGTTAAAAAAAAGTGTATAAAAAAGCAGCTGAAATTACTTCAAAAATTCCTAAACAGTCACATAATTGGCAAAAGTCTTCTTAAATCTCCTTAATGTGTGGTGTGTAGGGTAGGCATGTGTCCCAATTATAGTACAGGAAGGTCAACTTTATCTTTAGGAGGAGAAAGAACTTGCCTATATATGCATTAAATTGTTCTTACAGATTTTCCGGGAGCCTTCTGAGATCAAGTATTTTGTCCAGTTGTCTCCACAAATATACTTGTCAAACCATGTTTAGGGTTCTTCAGAAACTGTGGTCTTTAGATCTACAAAGGATGAACTTGGGGCTACTTTGAGGTCTCCCTACATGGGGTACTTTGGCATTAGTTAGAGCTATATGCACTATGACTGAAGTCAGGGAGCAAGCAACAAGTGCACTGAACTCTCTGAGAAGGGCACAGACAGTGGGGGAGAGCACTCGGGGTGGGGTGGCTTACACACAGGGGTGGAAGCAGATGTTCCCTACTCATGATATTTAACATCCTTGTATGTGATTACACCTGCTGTGTCATTGTTTCCTTTGATTTGGGAACCAAAGTAAGTTTATCCAACATATATGTTTTCAGCAGATCAGGTTTTTAAGAATTCCATATTTCCTGAAATGTTCTTAGAGATTTATCTTAAGATTTGGGATATTATATCAAAAACTAATGATGTAATGTATGGTGATTAACATAACATAATAAAATAAAAAAAAAGATTTGGGATATTAACATTGGTGAAGGTTGGGAAATAATAGCTTTGAATTTCTGAAACAGAATTTTCTGGCTTTTTTTGGTTTGATTTTTAGATTTTGACATTGGCATTAAGGATAACTTTTTGTCATATATTGAAACACCTTAGAATTTCTGTGGCTACCTTATAAATTGGTGAACTTTGTTGTGAGAGTTGACAGGAGACCTACCTGGGGTCAGTGGCCAGAATTTCTAGGAATTCATGAGTCTGGATGGGAGAAAGAATTACTCTTTTATTTTCATTAGTATCTAACTGAAATTTGACCTCTGTCTTATTTATGAATGTAAGCAGTCAACCCTAGTAGTATTGGCAGCCTGTGACTTTGCCACTGATAGAAATCACAGATATGGGCGCCTGGGTGGCTCAGTTGGTTAAGCGACTGCCTTCGGCTCGGGTCATGATCCCGGAGTCCCGGGATCGAGTCCCACATCGGGCTCCCTGCTCAGGGAGTCTGCTTCTCCCTCTGACCCTCTTCCCTCTCGTGCTCTCTATCTCTCATTCTCTCTCTCTCAAATAAATAAATAAAATCTTTAAAAAAAAAAAAAGAAATCCCAGATGTTTTCATCCTACATTATAGTTGTTACAGATAGCTCAAAATATTGAAGCTCATCACTACTTCAAAATTACAACATTTATTAGACCCACAGTTAGAACTTATTTAATACATTAATAAAGCAGTACATTATTATATCACATTTTAAATATTTTGATAACTGTCAATCTGATGATTTTCTATGTAATCTAATAACACACTTAAAAAAACCATCATCTGACAAGGTGTCCATAGACTTCATCAGACTGCTGAAAGTATCCATGGCATAACAAAGGGTCCCTGGGCAGGGGAACTGAGCAGACAGGTTCTCTAGAGCTGGTTTTACCAGTACCTCACTGTGTGACCTGGGGCAGTGAGGCCATGTGGCACATAGAATGGGGACACCCATTGACTTGGGAAATTAATTGTAAAGATAAGACGAGGGAAATAGTTTTGAAAAACTTTAGGATTATGCATACAGAAGATGTTATTAAAAATATTTTTGCCTTCCTAGGAACACGGCATATATAAATAAATGTTGAGTATAATTGAGGCATCTAAATCTAATATAAATTGTGCTTTCGTTCTCCAGTTTCAGCGTGGCCTGGTGTCGTTACACTTCACAATGAACTGCTCCGGGAACATGCCAATTTCAATAGAGCTCCAGAACATTACCATTCATGGAAGAAAAGAGGATTACTTTCCCCTAAATATTTCTTTTAAAATTGATTCCTGTATTCTCCAATCCTCTAATCCAAACTGATGGGCTTCAGTGTTCCCCAAAGCAATATGTAAGTCAGGCAAAGCCAGGGAGGAAAGTGCCCGTTTCTTTTCCAGCAAGCCAACATGAAGCAGTGTGGTGAAGCTCCTCTGTCTAATATAATTAATCAGGAAATACATAGGAGAAGGGAAGAACAAAGATACTGAGTATTGTATTTGATGTTTTATAAAAGTTTTGTTTTTATGACAGCCTTATGTAGGTCATAAATATGCAATTTAACAGATGAGTAAATTGAGATGGGTATCAATTTATTAAATGGTCACGTTACTCAGAAGTTATAAAACTTTGATTCCTATTCAAGACTAATTGTAAAGCCATATGATTGAATTAAAATATAATTACTGAGTAAAATTAATTGGGAATTAATTTTGAAATGTGAAATCTCTTTAGAGTTTTTATTTCCAGCGCATCATTCATTTTTCATTGATGCTTGAGATTGAATATACAGTTAGGGCAGGAGAGTATTTTTACCCCTTTGAAATTATAGATAAGACTTAGTATAGAGATACATGAAAAGTCAACTTTAGTTGTTATGAGTAGTGCCATATTTTCATGTTTAAAATCCTATCCCCTAATGCCTGTGACTTGGATACATAACACATTCTGAAGGTCTCTTAAGTGAATGAGTGACTGAAAAATTCAAGGAAGGCATGTTCTGGTGGGTGAAATTCTGACTAGAAGGAAATGGAAGGTTTACGTGGGATATCTGAAATGAACATTCTTTTCAGAGAACACTAAGAGCAGTAAGGAGATCACTAAATGTAAGAAAACAGCAATGATGAGAAAAATAAGTTTACATTGTTTAGTAGTTCTGTAGACACCAAGGGTTTTGACGTCTGTCACTTCATGTATAGGAACTCTGAGGTACCTGGGGCAGATGTCCTCTCCATCTTACAGATTGAGCCCAGGAAGATGAAGTAACTCTAACACCTTTACAAATGAGACTCAGAGCAAGATCTTCAGATTCAGCGTCAGGGCACCTTTTGCAGGGACAGAGAGAGATGATGGAGAAAATGGAAAGCTGCAGAAACAAGGGTAGAAAAATGTAGTGAACAGAAGCAGTGTGAGGGCCTTCAGTGCTGTGCTTTAAGTACATGCCTGAGAGACCCTGCCCAGCCTCCCTCACGCCCTGCCCAACTCTCTGCCAAATCTGGTTTTCCTGTGGTAGGATTCACTCTCTTGTGCTGCACAGCAGTTATCACAATTGGTAATTATTTATTTGCATAATTTTTTTGTTAAATGGCTCTTTCTTCCTCAGGGTTCTAGAATGTAAATTCCATTGCAATGGGAACTATGCCCATTTCTTCCCTGCTTTAGTCTTAGAGCATAATGCCTGGCACTCTGTAGCTTTAGAGCAGGTGAAAGCAGGAATGATTATATACTAGTCTACACATGGATGGAAATAATAGAAAGGCCAATGTAGAGATAAAGACTCCAAGAAACTTTTAATAAAAGGAAATAGGGCAGACAGTTTACAGTCTTGGGGAATGCTGTGTATCCTGAACTTTCCAGGAAATCTATATTTTAAATATTAATGTAGTTATGTGGTCATGTCCCTCAGTTTTTGGTTCTGAAAATAGGGTCACCTCTACCTCAGTAACCATTAAAGGTGTAACCATTACACCATTACCATTAACCTTGTAAAGTAACCTTACAAGGTATGCCTTGTAAGAATGGAAGGAGAAGGAAAGGCCCTGAAGCTAGTGAGTGGGTGTTGGCTCTACCTCCACAATCGTCTTTTGTAGGTGGTGTTAACACAAAATTAACAGTTGAAGACCTGGTGGACCAGAGAGATTTACCTTGTGCAAGATTCAGATGATAAGGTGTCAGAGCTCAGATTAAAACCAGAACCCATAATTTTCCATTAATTGTGTCATGTGTGAGGAGGATGGAAAAGGACAATGTCAGGAGCATCTCCGGCATCGCTTGCAGGGCCACTGCTGGGGCAGGTTTCAGGGTGGTTCTCTCATTCTTTGGCTCGTGCCATCGGTAGTTACAGCTTACCTGCAAAGTTCTGTATAATAACTGGTGTTCACAATAATTACTGTGTCATTGGAAGAATGTAAATTATATTACATTTAAGAAAGAAAAGAATATCATAGTCCAGAGATTTTTATTCCAAGTGATTAAAGGCTTAATGCTTTAATTTTGTTATTGAGAATTCTCATGTATAAATTGATCCATTAATGTGTAGCTCGTGGCTAGAGTCACACACTCCAGACTTGGAACCTCAGACTTCATGAATCAAAAATATAATTGAACATTGCCATTTCTTGCCAATATGTATTTAATATTGTGTTATAAAAGATTTCAGCATTATATAATTAAGGTGAAAACTTACATTAAATCTCCTATTAAAATACCTGGCACATAGCACTTAAAGAATTTTTTAAAACTCTTTTTGTATAAACCCAGTCAAATTACTGTGTGACTTGGAATGTTCCAGAATCTGAGAAATCATGTTTCTAGCAGAAATTCAATAGCATGATTTTGTTTATAACCCAAACACATCCTAAATCTAAATAGGGATGATGCTTGTAAGTTTTTTTAAAAAGTTTTTTTAGAGAAAAGTGGGTTTGTTACTGAAGAAAATGTAATTCTAATTATGCTACAGTTTCGTAATGCTTTTGGCTGAGTTTTTTTGCCTTTGCTATGAGTACCTTAGCTTCATAATAAGACGTTTTAATACCCATAGCACAGAAAAGAAATTAATGAGCATACTTACTGCAGTTACATAGAGTATGGATCTTGGCCTACATTACTATGATCCAGTTTCAGTTGAACTTGTTTTTCGTTTGTTTCAAGAGGAAAGCACACACTATAAAGTGGAATAAGAACATATATACAGTATACTTATGTGTATGTATGTATAAATTAATAGTGTTAATTATATAATTTTTATTTTTATAAAGTTCTTCTCTGCAGTGCTTGATGCTAAATAAGCAAAATGATACTGAAATGTGAAGCAAGGGGAGAAGAAAACCTGCCTTTGTTATGCTAAGATTTTGCTAAACGACTTATAGTATCTCTTCTATATTTTTGTGTTTGAACAGACTACCTTGAAAATTCCATTCTAGCTAGTATCACCAAGAACTTCCTTCTACTTCATTTTTCTACCTTTGCTTCCTTCTTAGATGTGAACAAAACACATCCAGGGACCCTGCTGTAGCATTATACATCAGTTCCTCGTTCATCTCCACCTGCCTCATTCTCCCGTCCTGAATACTCACCTGTCTCCAGCCCACCTAATCAGTTGCACGGGATAATCTAATCAATTGTATGCAAAGATAGAGCTCCGTCGTACATGATAGTGCCATTTTTAAAGTTTATAAAGCCTTAATTTGGGGGCTTCTATGGGCTGCTTGTAGTTATACCTAAAATTGGTATGTATGTGTGTGTGTGTATATATACACACACGTATATAGAAGAGATGTGGGTACATAGCTGTTTCTCAAAGCGGGGTGGGACACCAAAAATGGGAAAAAATGGAAGCTAACTCTTAGATTTCCGCCATTACTGCTATATCCATTCTCTCTCTCTCTCTCTCAACTAAACTCTGATCTGTAATCAGCAGTGAAAGATACAGTGGTGGCTGATTTCTTTTGGCATATGCAAAATTTATTGGTACTCATTTGTTTCTCCTATAAGTTTTATATATATAGCTACATCTGCCAGTGGTAGTGGTGAAACCAAAGGTAACTGGAATCCCTTTGCTTTGGGGAGCTACAGATCCTACATATAACGCAAGTGGATGTGAGAAGTACCTTCTTTTGGGAACCTGTAAGAACCATTACAGGTTCAGTAAATCCTAAAAAATTTTATCCAGGTTATAAAGTGTTCAAAGTATTACTTTTTTAAATATATATAGCTATAGTGAAGGCAGGGCAGAGAAAACTAAACCCATTTGACCTAATGTGTTTAGTTATGATCTTTTTGTATTATAGTCAAGTTGAATGGTCCAGAAAAGAAAAATTAACTGTATAAGAAAGTTGGACCAAGATTACAGATTAGCAAAAGCAATTCATTTACCAATTCTAGCATGAATTCTTCCTTTAAACAGCTCTCTTCTGGCATGATGATCCAAAAAAACAATACTTGAAAAATTAGGTATCTTTTATGACCTACCAAGTGAATTACATATGTAGCGTTTTGGAATATTTTTTTGCACTTTGTTGTTTTTAGAATTGTGGTTTAGTTTTATATGATCATATTTGTGTTTTTGTAGATGCTTTCCCATTTTCAGGATCAAACTTGTCTTATGGAAATACTATTATTGGTAGGCTATTACTGCGATTTAAGGTAATGGCCAATTAAATATCAATTTATTAGCCAAGTATTCTAGTGCGTCACTATAATCAAAGATATGAGTGTCTTGAAATGGAATCTTTTCTTTTGAAATTCTAAGACCTACTGCTTTTAGAACCTCAGTGATTAAGTGGTTTCATATAATTTAAATTTAGCAAACAAAGAATTGAGGCATAGCATTTTAATAAGGGGTTTACCTTGTATTGGGAACACATAGTTGAATAAATATAGCCCTTTTGAAAGAGGACACTTTCAGTGCATTTTCATAATTTAAAGATATTTGTGGTTTTCTCATACTCTATAAATTGAGAAGTAAAAAATCTTTGATCTCAGTGTGTTTATCCCTTTTTTGACCTGTTCCTCATCTTTGTAGCCTGTGTCACACTTTTAATTTTAACATGCCAGGAACTAAAGTGGCTTACACTTCTCTTACATTTTTTTTAAATGATAATTGGAAAGAAGATGTAATGGAGATTGATAAACAGAGAAAAGGCTATATAATATGGTACAATTTAGTAGAAATCATCAATGTTAAATAGTGAGCCTTTGATGGAGATTTCTTTGTATTTAGCACAAAAGATTGTTATGTTAATATTTTCCCAGATTCCTCTGGGAATAAATTTAAAATCTGTAGATATCACAGAAATGTTTTACATTTACATTTTATATATGTGCATGCATTATATTTGCTTTACCTTGATAAAGTTATGATTTGGGAGAGACCTCCATGTTATAGCTACCCGGTGAAAAGATACTTACAGCCTAGTCATTTAAAAGTACATGAATTTATGTTGGGAAATATACCTTAGAATTCAGTCCTCTCACTACAGAGGATGATGATATTTTTGACATTTAAAAGCATAGGTTCTGTTTCCATAGATAAGTGGGCTTGTATTGTATTAACACACATGCCTTCAATACAGAAATGAATAGATCCTAATTTTAAAGATTTACAAGTGAAGATTTGGTCAGATTATTTGTTTCTTTAGTATTGAGTTGTATGAGTTTTTTAAATATATTTTGGATATTAATCTCATTGGGTATATCATTTACAAATATCTTCTGTGGGTTGCCTTTTCATTTTGTTGATTGTTTATTTCATTGTGCAAAAAAAAGCGTTTTAGTTTGTAGTCCTAATTGTCTATTATTGCTTTTGTTTTTCTGGTGTGAGAAGATTTATCCAGAAAAATGTTGCAAAGACCAATGTTCAAGAGATTACTGCCTCTGTTTTCCTTTAACGAGTCTTAGAGTTTCAGGTCTTACATTTAGGTCTTAAGTCCATTTTGAGGTTTTGTTTTGTTTTGTTTGTGGTACAGTGTAAGAAAGTGATCTAATTTTATTCTTTCTCACGTAGCTGTCCAGTTTTCCAAACACCATTTACTAAAAAGATTTGCCTTTCCCCCATTGTATCTTCTTGCCACCATTGTCATAGATTGACCGTACATGGATTTACTTCTGGGCTCTCTATTCTGTTTCATTGATCTGTGTGTCTGTTTCAGTTAATACAGCTTTGTAGTATGTCTTAAAATCTGAACTGTGATAAATCCAGCTTTATTCTTCTTTCTCAATATTGCTTTGACTATTCAGGGTCTTCTATGATTCTATACAAATTTTAGGATTATTTTTCTAGTTCTGTGAAAAATACCACTAGTATTTTGATAGTGATTGCAATCAACTGTAGATTGCTTTGGTAGTATAGACATTATGACAATATTAATTTTTATAGTCCATGAGCATAGAGTATCTTTCCATTGGTTTGTGTCATCTTCAGTTTCCTTCATCAGTGTCCTGTAGTTTTTAGAGTATAAATCTTTGACCTCCTTGGTGAAATTTATCCTTGGGTATTTTATTCTTTTTGATGCAATTGTAAATGGGATTGTTTTGTTAACTTCTCTATCTCCTACTTCATTATTAGTATATGGAAATGCAACATATTGCTGTCTATTAATTTTGTATCCTGAAACTTTATTGAATTTACAGGTTTTCAAAGAAGATACTCAGATGGCCAACAGACACATGAAAAGATGCTCAGAATCATTAATAATTAGGGAAATGCAGATCAAAACTACAGAAAACACCTGGCATCAGCCAAAATGGCTAGTATAAAAAAGATAAGGAAAAAAACAAGTGTTGGCAAGGATGTGGAGAAAAACTCTCATATATTGTTGGTGGGAATTTAAACTGATGCAGCCACTATGGAAAACAGTATGGAGGTTCCCCAAAAAACTAAAATTAGAAATACCATATGATCCAGTAATTCCTAACCCAAAGAAAATGAAAACACCAATTTGAAAAGATCTATGCACCCCTATTGTTTATTTGCAGCATTATTTACAATAGCCAAGATACAGAAACAATCTAAATGTCCATCGATAGATGAATGGATAGAGAAATTGTGTTATGTATATAAAATGAAATATTACTCAGCCATAAAAAAGAATGAGATCTTGCCATTTGCAACAACATGGATGGACCTAAGTATTTTGTGAAATGAAATACGTCCGACAGAGAAAGTCAAATAGCATATGATTTCACTTATATGTGAATCTAAAAAACAAATGAACAAACAAACAGAAACAGACTCATAAATACAGAGAACAAACTGGTGTTTCCAGAGGGGAGAGTGAAGGGGGGTGGGTGGAATAGATAAAGATTCAGAAATATAAACTTCTAGTTATGAAGTAAGTCATGAGATGAAAGGTACAGCATAGAGGTTATAGCCAATAATAATGTAATAACTGTATGGTGACAGATGGTGATGACACTTCTCTTGGTGAGCCTCGAGTAATGCATAGAATTGTTGAATCGTGTGCTATACACCTGAAACTAATATAACATTGTCAACTGTAATTAAAAAAAAAAAAAGGTTTGACCAGAGTTATAAAATTATGACCAGAGAGCTATACATAGGAAAGTGAAATTTTTATTTTGGTAACAAGACTTTATTTTTACATACAAATACTTATGTTCCTGTGACAATGTTTTTGTAAGTGAGTCTGTTCTTGGGATATGTGCCATAAGGTTACTTTAAGAAGTGGTCTTTTTGTTTGTGAAATAATGTCATAGTAATATATGGGTCTTAAGTATCCCTTTAGCAAATTCCAAGTTACAGTGTAGCTTTAACATTAAGCTCCCAATAATTAACATGTAGAAAATTATGACTCAATAAGCTACAGCCTAGATAGCCTTTATGGGGGGAAACTGAAAAAAACATTCCTTTTTATTCTGAATGTATATTTCACAGATGTCTTTCTTTAAATGAGAATTTACTGTTTGTACGTATTCATATCATTTTCTCCAAAATTACATAGTGTACCTATATACATAGGTACACACATTTTAATGGAATTGGCAAAACCATTTGTACATGTACAATAGATTTTCATTTTCATCAGTATTTTAAGTACTATAAATGAACTTTTCTCAAATATATGGAGAGCATGCTTTCATTATTACAGCAACAATAGCTTTTGTTTAAGTATAACATGAAATGTTTTTAATAGGTCCCTTTTTGTTGAATAATGATAATTTTATTCTGTATATCTGAAGAGTATACATGTGAACATTATGCAGTTTTCACTTTTAAGATCTTGATTCATAACAGCACCCAGGAAACACTGGGTACTTGTTGGTCCCTTTGCTCAGAATGTTATGCACGTGGCTCATTTAATGCACGCTCTAACCCAGTGTGATGGGTTTTAGCCCTGCTCCCATTTTAGAACAAGGAAATACAGAAAGGTTAAGTGATTTGGCTCGGATCAGGTAGCAGGACAAGAATTTGATCTCCAAAACCTAAGCTTTACCTTTCCTTTTCAGATTTCTGACAAGAAACATTTTTATTCAAAGTGGTATTCTTAACTTTGTGTTGAGCTTTATTAATAGGTCACTTACCAGGGCCTTCCAGTGATCATGGTGGGCCTCCAGGCTTTAGATCAGCTTGTACATTTGTTGCTTACCAGTGATGTGCTAGCAGTACACACCGGAGGGAGCACCCCTGCGTGTGTTCTGGTAGGGGAGGCACTTAAAATGCTGCCTTGTGGTGGGTGTGCTGCCAGTGTGGTCCTGGGGTGCCTTGGAAGTGCTGCCCCAGCGGGGGGCGCCACCTGGGAAAGTCAGGAGAGGTTTCTTCTGGCTGTTAGACCAACATTGAAGTTAGTTATTAATTTGGAAAGGAACCATAGTGGGAGTAGAGTAGGGTATTTGGAGGAAAAGATCGAAAATGCAAAGACCAGGAGAGAGACACATTATGATAAATGTAGGGCCTGTAAGCCTGCTGGTGCTTTTGTCTAAGATCCTTTTCTTGGAAGCATTCTACTCATAAAGTAAGAAACCTAAGGTGACATGCTATGGTTTTTCTTGGGATTTCTAATCTCTGGCACACCTCACTTCCCCCGGAGGTATGTGGACTTGACTTTGAGAAGTTTGGTATAGATATCCTACTGATAAATTTTGGAGGGGGTGGGAACAGCAAGAGGAGTTTTTACCGTATGTAGAATATTGACATCTAGGCAATTTCTGACAATAAGAACAGCTCATCTTAAACTTTTGATCATTTAAATGGGTGGTTTAATTTTGCTCCATTCCATTAGAAACTGTTATTTTATTGTTCCTCCATTGAAATAATTTAGTGATATTATGTGATATTCACTTAAAAAAAAATAACAAGCTTGGCAAAAAAAAATGAAATCACTTCTTAATTTCCATTGTTAATTTGGAGTATTATGTTTTCTCATTTCACGTTTTTCCTAGTTACAAGATGAATCTGATAATTAATAACTGGGTGTGGTATAGTTTCATGATATTTTTCATAAAAATAAATTCATGAACTATGTTCTTTTGGAGATACTTTATGTATCAGTAACAGAAAAAAATCTGTATTTTATTATAATTATTAGTATTATATCACTCTTTTGTAGCAGGATCTTTTATTTTAAGATACCTTGTACAGGCTTGAAAAAAAAATGCCTTTAAAGCTGTTTATCCTACAGAGTAATGTAATTTATTTTATAACGTACTTCATCAGAAAATGTATTTTACTTCTTGATTCAGTTATTTTTCTTCGCTGAGTGAGTGGATATTTGAAAGGTTGTGTAGGTTTAAAATAATTTTTACATGTCCAGATATATAATTTAGGACTTGTGATTTGTGTAATGATTTTTAAGCTATATAATACCATTTTTAAGGAGCGGTGAGCGAAAAATCCCATTACGTAGAACCCATTTCATATGCAGTGAAACATCACTAGGATATGGTTCCTTATTTATAGTATATGTGTTGACTTAGGGTGAAACTCTGTCCTATAAAACAATAAAACCTTGGGGCACCTGGGTAGCTGAGTTGGTTAAGCGACTGCCTTTGGCTCAGGTCATGATCCTGGAGTCCCGGGTTTGAGTCCCGCATCGGGCTCCCTGCTCAGCAGGGAGTCTGCTTCTCCCTCTGACCCTCCCCCCTCTCATGCTCTCTCTATCTCATTCTCTCTCTCAAATAAATAAATAAAATCTTTAAAAAAAGTAAAATAAAATAAAACCTTGATAAAACATGTGAAGTCAGTAAGAAGAGTGAGAATAGACCCTCTCCTCCTCTAACAGGAGTTGTTTTGAGTAGTGGTGATGGTCTCTTCATAAAGGGAAGCAACCATAGGAACATTACGCATTTTTCTAAAAAGTATAATTTTCCACTTTTTAAAACACATTCATTTTGTAGAAAACTAGGAAATCCAGGTTTTATTACCACTCTTTGCCTGCCTGGGTATCCATATATTTTTAAAAATGAAAGTGGCATAATTTTGTGCAAACTGTCTTTGCAACTACTAGCACTTACCATATCATGAAAACTAACCAGTGTTGTTATATATAATGAATAGTTATGGATATATATAGAAAATTTATATATAACTTTTATGTTTGTGCATATAAGCAGTCCTCTATTATTAGACAAACTGTTTCTTATCATGGCTTTGACAAACTACAAATTTAGCTTTGACTATTTGGGACTTTTATAAATCAAAAATTAAAATGAATTTGTATTAATGAAACTATATTGGTGCTTCAATTGTATATTTATCAGAGTTTTGGAATTTAGTGTTTTTACTATAAGCTGCCTTATATTTTTTAGAATAAAGCAGGATATAGATAAATTTAAAATATAGTATCTGGATTAATCATATCTTAGGAACATGTTGAGATGGAATCTACTTTTTTAAGCAAAAATATAAGAGCTCTCTAGTTTGTAAAAACTGATACATTGCCCTAATGTGAGTAGTTCACTTGTTTCGCTATCTATAGTCTATGCAAACTGTTTTGAGGATTTTTAAAAAATTTTAAGACCTGCTTTGTTACCTTGTTACCACTTGTGTTCCCATTAATGTTTATTCATTCAGTGTTTGACTTTTATTTTACATTATTTCAGAAAATGTGTTAAGTAACTTGTTAGCTACCCTACATTTTTAAATCATGTTATATAACAATCTTTGTTTTTCAGGGGTCTCCTTTGTGATTTAGCATTCCTACTATTTACATATCTCTACTTTAAAAAAATCAAAACAACCTGGTTGTTTAGCATTTCCAAAACATTGAGTAAGATATCATTTTAAAAATATGAAGACCCTATAGTTTGCTTTTACTGGGTTTCATTGTGGAAGAAGCTTGTTGTTGACTGGTTAGGGCTAAGATTAATAGAGATCCATGACCACAATTTCTCATCCTTTTCTAATGACCTGCTGATGCCAGTAGGAGAAAATACACGGTATGGTATTAGGAGGAAGGGCCTTTCAATTCTATCTGAGCAGCAGGCCCTAGTGAGTCATCCTGTAGTTTGTACCCCTGGCTGAAGAGAATTCAGTAGATGCCAAGCAGCATTTTGGCTAGATGAACAAGGATATATACTGTCATAGCTCTATGTAGAGTTAAGATTTATTATTTTAATTAACACAGAAAACAAATACTCGAGTGACCTCAAAAATAAAGCATAAAGTAACACCCCATAAGTATTACTCCACCAGTTACTTTTTCTCAGAATGACTTCCAAAAACAGAGAAATCCAGAAAAATATTTTCAGATGTCTCTTTGCTGGAAAATGAGTAGGACACTATTCTTCCAGAACTAATGTTGTAAAATCCATCCTTATAGTTTAAGGAGGCTTCCAAAGAAGCAGATCTCCTTCCTCCAGCAAGTCAGGAAGATTGAGTAACCCATATTTCCATTGGCTATTTAAGAGTTCCAAAATTCATTTCTTTGTTAAACACAGATTACCCACCATCTCAGTGTCCTGAATTTCAGTACTTGATCTCAGCCAAGGCTTTAAAAAGAGAATGGAGCCTGACTTAGATACGGACAACACTTTGGTGGTTGTCCAAAGGTGCGAGTGGGAGAGGTGAAGGTTGGCGGTGGGCAAAATGGGTGAAGGTGGTCAAAAGGTACAAATATTCAATTATAAGATTAATTAAAGTCCCGGGGATGGAATGTACAACATGATGACTATAGTTATTACCGTATCCTATATTTGAAAGTTTTTTAAGAGAGTAGATCTTAAAAGTTCTCATCACAAGAAAGAAAACTGTAACTGGGTGAGGTGATGGATATAATTAAGCTTATTCTAGTAATCATTTTGCAATATATACGTATATCAAATCATTCTGGTGTACGCTTAAAACTAATACAGTGTATTTGGCGATGATATCTAAAAAAAAAAAAAAAATGGAGACTGAATTTTGAGAATGCCTCCCCTGAGGCAGTAATATTACCTGCAATACCTAATGTCACCTTTTAGGTAAACGGTTATTACTCTTTTATGACTGAGGAAACCTAGACTCTAGTGGTCACTGTGAGTCAATTTGTTTACTCTTTTATTCACTATTTAGTCAACAAGCACTTGCTGATCACCTGCCAGCTGCCTTGGGGAGATGCTGGGGATACATAGTGACCAAGACAAGAGGCTGTCCCTGCCCTCAGGTGGTTGGTAGCCTCACCAAGGTCATCACTAGCAGTGGGGTCCCCTGCAGGGCTCTGGTCACTATGCTGCTGCTGAGAGGTAGAGGGTAGGGCGTCCCCTGAAAGGTGAGGTACTAGATGTTCATGACCCACGAGAAGGAAGAGGCAAATTTACATATTAGAAAAGACAAGTTAGCCTAGAACAGGAAATGGATGTTAAAACAGAAGACTGATTTCCTATGCAACACCTTTTAAGTGTTACCTGAGAACACTGAAACAGAGAAAACACAAGCCTGGTAAGGATTTTATTTTTATAATTTTTTTTTTAATTGAACACTACTGTAGAACACCAGATACTTTGGCACATCAGAGATGTATACAATATAGTTTCTTTCAGGATGGGGAAAAAATAGGAATTAAAAACGGAAAAGAACATTAGAAGGATGGAACAATATTTTGTACTAAGTTTATGGCTATTAATTTAATTCATCTCAGTAAACATTTATTGAACTCGTAAAACTCGGTAGTTTCTTGACCTTGAGTTCACAGCCATTTTAAGACAGGTGAGTGATGGGCGCCAGCCACTAAACGCCCTATATCCTATGCCAAGGAGATCAGAGTGTTTCTATAGATGATGGGACTCTTGAAGGCTTTTTAAGCAGAGGAGAGGACGTTTTAAATTTGTGTTTTAGATATTTTACCGTGGTAGCAATGTAAAAGAAATTTTTGAGGGGATCAGTTAGGAGACTAATCTAGTAGTCTGAGAAAATAGCATGGCCTGAATGAGGGTATAATTTGGAAAATTGAGTTTAAGAATTAAACAGCCTTTTAGAAATATTCCTAAACCTTTGAGCTTCTTCCCTTAATGTATTAGGGCCAATTATTTGAAAAGTTAAAGAATATGTAGTTTTTTTTCTGTCTGGTCTATCCAAATGTATAACAATTAAAAGTCTTATTCATATGTTATGAATATAAACATAGGGTTTCTATCCCACCATGTGAAATTTCTTGGAAATTCTCATATTCAGCAATGGAAGGTCAGAGTACAGATGATTTCAGAAGGGTCAGCATGCCAGGGCACTAACTTTGGAGTCCAAACAGACCTCCTTCTGTCCTTTGTAATTGTGTTTCTTGGGCAATTTAATCTCTCTCGGCCTCAATATTCTCATCTATAAAATGGGCATTATGCCCAAATCCGTGGCCTATAGAGTTAGTGAGGATCAAGGAAATAAGGAACGTAACACATCTAGCACAATACTAGCTTACATTCTAAGCAATAAGTAAATGTTTCTTGTTTTTATTTATAAGGTACTTGTCTTTCAGAAAGAAAGTGATATTGTAATTTGGGGCCTCTTGGTTCATTTCTCCACTTGTATAATGGGACCCTTGTTTGCATATTTCCTCACTTTATGTTTATATATCTGTTCTCCTTCCTCCAGATATTTTCCCTCAGTCTCATAACATTACATTGGGAGCAGTATACTATAGTGTTATTTGATACCAACAATATATACACCATAAACCTTTCTGGGGACTCAGAGAAATTTAGCAAATAATGGAAAATTGTCTAATGGGAAATGGAAGCTATGAAATTAACTAGGATATTGCATGTCATACATTAACATCGACAACAAAAAAATCAAATGTGTTTTAAACACTAAGGAAAATGGTCATTATGAACTCCTTTTCCAAGCAACCAACAGAGCCTTCATAGAAGGGAGTCGTTTCTCATTAAACAGGTTTGTTCAGCTCTAGACCAGGACGTATCTCTGTAGGCATTTGTTATCCCTTTTTTCAGGAACCCTATGGAGCTACACTAAAGAAGATGATAAACATTCATACACCCTTCTTTCTCCAAGTACAATTTCTGTTATTTTAGGCTTGTGTTCTAGCTGACCTTAACATTTCCAGCAAGCAAAATCATGAGGGGTCCTCAGAAAGTTGCTATATTTCAGACTCGTTATCGTACAAGAGAGACATAATGAAACCCGAAAAAAAAATGTAGAGAAAGCCAAATAAAATGATGAGCAACAAAGACGACCCTTGTGAGGAAGAACACTTTAATACCAGAAATATGAAGGAATATTTTGCATGGTATGTAATGGAATTTTCTATACCGAAAGGTGACACATTGTAAAACCATTGTTTTATTCGTGTCTGGTTCCTGGTTAATAGTAAGGAAGGGTCCCCCTCCAGGCTTTTGGAAGTTGTTTTCACTTCTGTGTAATATTTGGGTAAATTAATTTAGTGTATTTTCAGCTATTTCATTCTCTTTGTAGTTATTTTCCTTGTGCTTGGTATTATCCCTCTGAATGCAGCAAAAATAGAGTAACAAGTTAATCCTAAGGCTTGAAAATGGTTGAAAAGTCAGAAGGAAGAAAGCAGAGAAGACATTCTAGTTCTTAAAATAGATATAACAAAATCTCTGTGCTAAAATCCATGCCCTTTTGATAAGGTCAGTAAACAAGTATCAGGTTTCTTGGATTATCATATATTAGCAGCAAATTAGGGGATGAGAACAAACATATTGAAAGTGGTAGGGTAGGACATAAAAACCCATACAAACACTTAGCAGAGCAATTAGGGAGCTATCTGTTATCAAGGCAAACGACCCTATAAACCTCATTAGCTCCCCAATGGCATCACTGCCTTTACAACCAAGTACAAAAATTAGAGTTTATAATGATGACCCCAGAAAGTTACTGTTACATTTATTCTGCCCTATACAAGAAGGCAGACAAGGATAGAAGATTTTTCTTTGAATGGTAAAGTTTGGGCCTGAACATGAATAAATTATTAGATTTGGAAAGTTTACTTTCATTCATTTAACTAATATTTTATGAGTACCTCATATGTTCCAGGTATTTCTCTAGATGCTGAGGACATAAAAACATACAATCCCTGCCATAATGGAGTATAGTGAACAGTAGATGAATCAGACATAAATCACATAGTGTAAGTTACCGCCATGATAGGTGCTGCTCTGGGAGGACAGAGCCTGCTGTAACATCAAGTTTATGGCTGGTGGAGGAATGTAAATTAAAGCCCAGGCAGGTGATTAGACTTAACGTAGGCAGAGTTTGGCTCGAGGACTGGCTGCTGGGTCTTGAGTTTTTTCATCTGTAAAATAGGCCTAAAGAGTGAGCCAACACATAAGTTAATTGTGAACACCATGTGAGTAATAGGCTGGGTGACCCCATTCCTGGTGATTGTAAGCCTTATAAACTACCGCTGCGATGATGGTTGTTATTTGTTATTATTGCCATGAAACAATATTTATTTTTGTGCCACAGTTTGTAAATTCACTGGAGGCACACAGTAGGCTCCCAAGAAATATGTGTTCAATAAATGCTTTCGGAAAGTTAAATATGAAAAAAATGTGCAGATGTCTACTTCATTCACAGTGGGTGCTTTTAGTGAGGCCACCATATCTTACAGCAGCACCGGTTTTACTAAGGATGGAATGAAGAATTATGTAGATATTAACAATAGATATGTATAATATTAGAATTTGAAGAATTTTGGAGATTATCAGTGATTATGTAGTGGTGAGCAAGGATGACTCAGTAGAGGGAATATGTGAATCATGGGACAAAAGGAGATGTAATTTGAAAACAGTGGAGGTTTTTCTTTCTTCTATTCTTTGGTTTGTTTTCAGTCATATCAGGGATTTCAAATGATAATGAAGGAGCATTTCAGGGGTGGTGCTGAGAAGTATGTGTTAATAAAAGGTGTAAAACTTTTGTTTAAAATAATATGCCATTTGGAAATCAGCACGATAAGAATTTGGAACTTTGTAGTAAAATCTACATAAATTCAGGAAAAATTAAATTATAGTAATACAGTTATGTTTTTTAATAAATTAATATTTTAATAACCCCATTTATTTTTTGGTGTTCTAATTTAAATATGCTTTTCAGTCCTTACTTGCTTACAAAGCAGAATTTGACCCCACTGCCCTCTCTCTGCTGATCAGAGCCTGTGCTTATCTTTCTTCTCTTGTACGGTATAATCCAGCTCCATCAGTTTATACCATGTTTTCAGCACCTCCCATCACATTCATCCTACGTGTGTTGAATCCTGCAGCTTCATTAGAGACCAAGCTCTCATTAATGGTCTTGCTCTTCTAAACTTCAGTTACTGTCTATAGCAGTGCCACCCATAGAAATAGAGTGTGAGTCATAATGCAAAACTCCTGTGTAACTTTGAATTTTTTTAGTAGAGCCCCATTATAAAAGTAAAAAGAAACAGAAGATGGTGATCATTTCATAATGTACATAAATGTTGAATCACTATTGAAACTAATATACCTGAAACTAATATAATATTGTACGTGAACTATACTTTAAAGAAAAGGAATCCATTTTAATATTATTTCAACTGATACATCAAAAATATTATTAATTCAATATATAATCAATATAAAAATTATCAGTGAGATCCTACATTTCTTTTTAATATAGATTTCTTTAAAATCTAGGATGTATATTTTTATATAGCACATCTTGATTTGGTCTAGCCACATGCCAGGTGCTCCATAGACACATGTGGCTAGTGGCTGCCATATTGGACCCTAAAGATCTGTTTGCTCACAAAAACCAAATCCTCCTCTTTAGCCCTCAACTTTCTTAGGGCTCTAGATCCATTATCCATTTGCCTAGGAAGCACCTCAGACTTAGCCTGTCTAAAACAAAGCATGTCATCTTCCCTTCCTACCTCTAATCTGCTCTGCTTCCGGTGTTCACGTCCCATGAAGACACCTTCATCTACCCTCTACTAGGTAGATGCTAGAATCCTGTGCATTTTCTTTGACACTGCTCACCCTCACCTCCAGGGTTGGCATATGTAACAACCAGATATCTTTGAATCACCATCATCATTGCCATTTCCTTGGGCCATATTACCATCCTTTCCTATTGTGGGCTATGGGTAATAACTTCCCAACTTGTCTTCCTGCCTCCATTCTTGCCATTACACAGTGTTACCCACATTTCCTGAGCCATTCTAAGTGTCGCTCCACAGTTTAAGATCTTTCAGTAGTTTCCATTGCTCTCGTGATAAAATCCACATGTGCCTAATTGTGTTCATTAAGGTCATTTCCCTGCCTTCCTTTGCAGGCTTCACCCTTCTCTGCCTTCGTTTCAGCCATCCTGGCTTTCTTTCACTTCTCGCACTTTGCCGAGCCTAGAGCATTCTACCCTCTCCTCTTGTGTAGCTAACTTCAGTTTGTCCCATGGGTAAGGTTTTAGTAGAGAAGTCTCTCACTGCCTCCTGCCTGGGTTTCTCTCCTGACCTTCCCCATGGCACTCACCATGTTTGTAAATCTTTGTATTTCATCTTCCCTACTGGACTCTAAGCTCCAGGAAGGTAGGAACTGGGTCTGTCCTATGCTCTGCTATACCTGTAGTGTGTAGTAAGTTACCTGGCATTTAGTGATCATTTCATGAATATTAGGAAAGATGAACAAGTGAACAAATCCAGAAGAACCCAGTGGGGTGGTCCCCAAATTTAATTAATCCTTATCTAGTACATGAATTGCCTTTGGAACATCCCAACTTCTGCTTGAATACTAGTGCTCTCACTAGGAAGTCACATTAACAAGATGGGCATTTCTTCTTGTGAACAAGTCATTATTAAACAGCTATTTCATTGTATGGAGGAAGAATTTGTCTTGTGTAAGAAAGTGGTTTGTGATCTTTCAAGCAATATGCTCTCCTACCTGCCCCAGAAAAACCCATAAGATAAAGGTAGTATTATCCCAAATATTCTGTTTTGATTGTTATTGTTGAGTTTGGTTAATAGTTGCATCATGAATTTCATTTTCTTTTCAAAAACAACAGTATATGTATATGTATATGTATTTTTTTAGTTTTGCCAATTAGTGTCTACAATGAAGAGAAATAAAACACATGTCAATTCATTTTCTGTCTTGTTTACATGGGTCTGCATGTGTCTGCATTCATATGCACATGTGTGTATATGCATTGTCTGTTTCTTGCTGGAAAAAAGAAGTGATCTAACTATAAAGCATCCAGTGTTTTCCATTAGGTCTCATTTGTTACACATTTCTGCTTTTAAATTACTTCTGAACCACAGAATCTGGCAGGCCTCGTTGGAAGGCATTTGAGGATAACTACTCTATCTGGAATCCAGCCATTTACAGTATTTGAAAGCAAAGAACAAAGCAAAGCAAATTGAGATTATTTCACTGAATGTTTAAAAGTTTTGGAAAGAACAATTAAAAAGAAATCCTTCATTGGTGCATGCTTTGAAAATACCATGTTTTCTCAATCTTTAATTTTGTGCCTCTGAAAACCAACTTGAATTTGTTTGTCTTTAATCCTTTGCTAATCAGTGGAAAGTAAACTGGCAGAATTGTTAATCCTATATGGCCTTGGAATAATGTTACAAGGAGCCAGATAGTTTAATGGGTTAAGTATTCTTTCCACTCTTAAGAGTCAGATTCAGATCCAGCAGAGAAGCAAATCTTGATCATGTGTATTATCCCAGTTCTTCCTCAAGAGAATTCAGATTTCATCATCTAGTTTTAGAATTTCTAAACCTCTTAATTATATTAAGCATGTTGAGCAATAGTAGCAGCATTGACCTCAGACTAATAACAGAGAAGCAGTGGAAAATCTTGGATTTTGGAGGTGGACAGAGATGGATTCAGATCCTGGCTGGCCAAGTTCTGTTTTCTAGCTCCTGCTCAGAGCAGCTAACACTTACTAAATGCTGTCGAGGTACCAAGCATGGCACTAGGCGCTGTAGGTTTGTTCTATTATTGAGGACACAGTGGTATTTCCATTTTATAAATTACAGAGGTTGTGTAACTTGCCACTCCCAGTGAAGTTCCCAGTGAAGTTTGATCTCCAATCCTGGTATCTGGCTTTAAAGCCCGTGCTTTTTCCAGCCATACTGCCTCTACGTTGTTCACGTTTCTTGGGTTATTAGCTTTGATGTTACTTGAAATTCCACTATTGCGCTATATGACATATAATTCAAATAATATTTTAATGCAACTGAATATAAGGAATACATTTGGGTATTTTTAGGAAGTTTAAAAACTCTAGTTATTAGTATTTGTGAAGATGTAGACCTGCAAGTATCCCTTTGTGTTACTTTAAGAGAGAAATTGGATGGAAGTTTCTCTACCTTGTTGAAGTAAAGTCAATCCTAGAAGAAAGAGTAAAGGCTTTAGAACTATTCTTTCTGAAGTTTTCAGTAAAACATGGGTCTATCATCCTTTCCCTAGATGTAGCTTATGGCTTAGTTGGCATTCAGCAATTAATTTAAAGCTGTATCAGGAATTGTCAATAACTTCAGTCCTGCTTATCATTCCTGCAACTCAGCAAACAGGAATGCAACTGGCCTTGTAGTGTTTGTAGCTGAACCAGGTTCCACTTTGCGTCCTGCTCAGATTTAACCCTCAAATTTGAATGTCCCAACCTCAAAAGGAGAAGACTCATCCTTAATTATTACATTTTCTTTTTTCTTTGCTATTTTGTTGGACCGTGTGTATGTGTTCGTGGGTTTGTCACTCAGTGACTTTTGTCCCCTAATTGACTTTCACTTTCATCAGCGGCACCTTTGAAGTGCTTTGTTGGGGGAATTTTATTCCTCATTTATAGGAAGTTTTAGTCCTAGTTTCTAAAGACTTAGGTTGGAATTGTCTAAAAACACACTGAGAAAACTGCTTCATACCATCCAACTCCACCCCAAACCCTGAGGATTAAAAATAATAAACCTAGTAAAATTCTGAGGACCAAAAGCATGCCAGGCAGGGCAGGTGTCAGTGGGGAGAAGGCAGCCAGTACCCTTACCTTTCTAACATGGGAGTTCCGGTAGGCCAGAATTTAAGGAGGCCCCCCTGCTGCTTCGGTGCTTGATTCAGTGAGCTGCAGAGACCCTGAGTTTGGGCTGACGGGTTTAAACTTCTTTATTGTTTAGCAGTTCTTGTTCAGTGACACAGAAACCGATAAAGGCAAAATAATTGACCCTGTTATAAAATAATAAAGACTGAGGGAATGGAAGAAAGATGGTGGGGGTAAGTTATCCATGGCAGTAAGGAGTAGTAGAGTGCCCTCAGTTTTGCCTCAGCCCTCTAGTGGATATATGTCTTTGCTTTGAAGCTTCCAGAATTTAGGCTGCTTCGTAATCTTTCCTAAGTTTGACTAGGGAAAGAGCTGTGATATTTGATTAAATAATTACCATGGAGTCACGTGAACTCCTTTCTGTGTCCGACTACCATATAAATCTCCAAAATGGTTTCTGTTTTTCTTTCCAGGAATGGGCTGAAAATCTGCCCTTGCTTTTAGTAAACTAAAGAAAGATTACTTTATATCTGAAGTAGTTGCATTAGTAATGGATTCATTCCAGGTACTTTGAAGTTTCTCATAGCCTATAAGAGATGCCAATTAACCTTATAGCTGAAGTAATTTACAGTAAAAATACAGACGAAATGACTGAAATAGTATTGCTGTGAAAATCCTACTGTTATTCTCTTAGAAATGGTGAGATTTAGACATAAGATAAGGTTTTTCACAGTTCTTTAATGCTACAGCATGATAATTGTATGTGTTAATAATAAAGGCATAGCAGGGGATTAGAAGTTTTAGTCACTGCTAATAGCAGTTTAAAAAAATCCCACAGCAGGTTCAGATATGTGGGAAAGGATTATAGTGAAAGCACAGCTTAGCTCATAAGGGGCTTATTATGGATCAGCAAACCAGGGCCTCATCAGATGTGAAATACAGGTGTATTCTCGGAGTTGTTTTATTTTGTGCCATTTGATACCGATCACAACGCATGTATGGAGCACCCTACTGGAGAACTTTCTGCTGGGCTTTTTTCACTTTTCAGTATCTCGCTAGTTGATACTTTGAGGTAGCCATGACATTAAAGAAATGATGTGATGGATTTCCTCATAAGGCTTTACCTCGTCTCACTTTTTCAGCTGTGTTCTCTGATTCATTGACAATTCTGGTCTTTCTTAATTTGAACTGCGCTCTTTATTGCTATTGATGGCTCCTTGCATACGTTACAAAGCCTGACTCTGGGAAAGAGTTTTATTTGGTATAAACCATAGTCTTGTCTTCATGCTTCTAAAAGCCAAACTTAGAGTCATTCTAAGTGATATAAGAAATGCACCTTTCCTCACTTTAATGTTTAATTTATTTGAAATCTAAATCTTTGGAGTAAAGTAAAAACAAAAGTTTTAAAAATGAAGCAGAATTCAGTGTAATATTGAGTTAGTGAAGACATAGAAATAACTTTTTTAAAAAGTCACCTACACATCTTTTACTTACTTAAAATTTTCAGTAGCTCTGGTTTTCTTTAGGCTTGGGAATTGTATATCTTAGAGAAATAAATAACCACAACTTAATAACAGCAAAAATGTACAGCATCACTTCTTAAATGCTAACTGGCAAGAAGTTCAACAGAACAAAACCAGGCATATCTGATTGCTACAATACATTGTGTGCATTGAGCTGAAGGTTAATTGCTCCTCCTTACTTCCTTGACACTGTTAGCTAAGAGGGAAAGGGTAGCACCTCCTATTTTCATCAGAATGTGCCATCAGCGATGGCAGAGTCTGTATTAAAATCTAGTCCATCTGCACAAACGTTTTGATCAGTTATCGGCCAAGCTTTATTTGAGTGATTGCTTATTGGAGCAAACTTATTTTTGATCAATTCATTGATAGCTAATGTCCTTAAACATTGGAGTTTGGTTTTTTGTAACTTGTTATCTATAGTCACAGTTCTGATTTAAAGCAAAACCAAACTAAACCCTTATCTCTACCGTGAGGAACTTCTAAATGTTCAAATCTGATTTTCTGGATTGCTTGAGTGTTTAACCCCTTACTGAAGAGGCACAGACTGGTTTCAGAGACGTAAGTCACTTCAGAGATGTAGATTAACCTACAAGGAAACATCAGCTCTTAAAATAATTTTTGTCAAGTATTTGTGGTGGCCTAGGGCCTGCACATAATAGATTTCCATAAATGTTTGTTGAATTAAGCAGGTATCTCTTTGAAATGTAATGCTGACCAATGATGTATCTTTGTCTTGAGAACCCAGACCCTGATTGTGTGTGTGTGTGTGTGTGTGTGTGTGTGTGTGTGTGTGTTATTTATAGTACTAGTTTAAACTATTGTGCTGAGTAGAAAAACCACCAGGTCCTTTTAATAAGGTCCCTTGCATGAATCTGAACTCCCTGCGTCATATTGGGCAACATGACCCTTACCCCAAAGATGTCAGGCTCTGACTGCTTGTAGCTGTCACCCTCTGAGTTGAGTCTTCCAGTCATCTCTACTTGTACCCTGAAATCTGTTGTCATCCATGGGGCTGTCTTCAGCAACCCTACTCCCTCCGGCAGACTGATTATAAAACATGTAAAACAAGAGTCAGAAAGTTAGAAGGATGCACCAGAGATTTCCATGCAAATCCAGTGCTTGAATTTGGGACAGTGGTGTTTTCTGCTCAGAAACTGTTTTGTTTTTGGGTTGGCTTTCGACTACATGTGGGTGGGCAGCATGTCTTGATGATGGATATACGGATTGATGAGTTTGAACTCTAATTTTCAGGTATCTTTTAAACATAAGTAGCTGTCTTAAAATGGATGTGTGTATGTATAATGTAATTCTTAAATTTTTAGTTTCAAACATTCCAAAGGGGATGTTACTGAAAACGTTTTAAGTGATTGGGAACGCTTACGTCGTAGGTCACAAACTGGCACTCGTGCCAGATTTGGCCCTGTGATGTGTTTGGTTTGGCCCCTACATTTTTTGTTTTGTTTTGTTTTTAATTAAATTAGTCCCTAACTCTTAAAATGGAGTTATTTCTGGTTCTTAATTGGGGGGAGGGGAGAGACCAGACTGTCCAGCACGACTGGATTTGAATTCTGCCTTGTCCAGAGCAGCTGCCTTCTTTCGATGGGACGCATCTCTAGGTCACAGGACTTGCCACTGTTCCCTGTTGCTCCTTCCTGCTGAGACCGAGGCTTGGTTTCCCTTAACATCAGGCTTACCAGGCCCAACCTGACAGCTTTCCTCCTTTATTTTATCTGCTTACCTCCTATAAACCATTTGAGTTTTGACCCCTGACTTTTAATGAATAAACCAATCCTAGATAAATCACAAGAAGCTTTTACACCACAAGCAAAGTTAAATGTACCAATAAGATTCCTTCATCTCCACTATTTGAAAATAAAAACATTTTAATTTTGCCTCTTTAAAAAAATACTTTTAGAAATCACATTACATTTAGCTCTTAGATGTCCTGTTTTTGAATATTCATCTATACATGCATTGTTTGAACTTAATACTTCTGGTCTATCAAATGCCTTAATTTATGGAGCATTGGATCTCCTTCATTTATTTAATATTTCTTTCTTAGTTAAGTGGATATTAAATACTATAGTCCAGCAAAGAGAAATGAGTTTATAACTGAGTACATTTTCTTCTAAGGTAGCTATTAATACTGTAAGAAACAACGGGGATTTCTAAAGGGAAAGTGACTTTTGTGAGTTATGTTGTAGTTTTGCTATTCCCCGTAATGAAGGAAAGCCTTCCTTTCTGAGACCAAGTCTTGTTCCTAAAAGTAATAATCACAGTAGTGTTCTATATTGGTGTTCATTGTGCACCTGTGTACTTTACATACAGTGTTTAATCTTCAGAGTGTCTCGGTGAGGCCAGTTCTTATATTATCCCAATGCTACAGATGGGGGGAAAATGAGGGATGTAAAGTTTAGAAAATGTATAACTGGTCCCAAATCTGGTGAGAAATCCAAGATACAAATCCAGGTTTTCTATCTTTAAGCACTAACCACCATGCTGTTTCCCAAAATTAAAAGGAGAAACATCCCGCCCTCAAAAAAACAAAGAACAGAAAATGAATTCCCATTTTGTATTTTGAAATCATTGCGTTATAAGTATGTTAATGAAAATACTGATTTTATTTGCCTGAAATATTAGCTTAATTTGGGTAATATGCCATATATTTCTGCTTTTCTGAAGGGGCATTTCACACACTGATTTTCTTTTCAGTTGTTAAAAGTTTGTCAAACTTAAATATTTGCCCAATACTGAAACCAAAGATTTCTAGACCAAATTAAATCCTTTATAAAAACAGATAAATTATTATGTTCTGACTTGTAAGCAATAGCAAATCCTAATTCTTAAATATACTTGAAAGTTGGGGCGCCTGGGTGGCTCAGTCGTTAAGTGTCTGCCTTCGGCTCAGGTCAGGATCCCAGGGTCCTGGGATCGAGCCCCGCATCAGGCTCCCTGCTCCGCGGGAAGCCTGCTTCTCCCTTTCCCACTCCCCTTCTTGTGTTCCCTCTCTCGCTGTGTGTCTCTCTCTGTCAGATAAATAAATAACATTTTTAAAAAAATAATTAAAAAAATTAAAAAAATATATACTTGAAAGTTCAAATAATCTTCCTAAAAAAAAGACCTTTTCTTCCTAATGTTTCTACTTTGTGGTGTACCTGCTTAAAATCCAGTAAGCCCACCACTATAACTTATGCATCAACAAGAATAATCATGGAAGTCAGCAGTCATAAAAATAATCAGCAGAAGGTTACATGAACCCTGAATTGACTTAATGTAGGTTCGAAATGGAAGAATGTTTTAGTCACATGTGTTTACTTTGAATTGTTTTTCCATTTTTAACAGTACCAAAACCATATTATAGGAAAAAGAAAAACAATATTCCCTCCTCCCATGCCCCTGAAAAGGAGGAAGCAGCAGCTATTGGCATTTTGATATATTTCCTTACAGACTTTTTTCCTATGTGCTTTAAAACGACAACGGCATATATGAGTGGTGGGGGGTGGGAGGGATGAGGTGGCTGGGTGATAGGCATTAGGGAGGGTATGTGCTATGGTGAGTGCTGTGAATTGTGTAAGACTGTTGAATCACAGACCTGTACCTCTGAAACTAATAATACATTATATGTTAAAAAAAGAAAAAAAGAAGAAGATAGCAGGAGGGGAAGCATGAAGGGGGGAAATCGGAGGGGGAGATGAACCATGAGAGACTATGAACTCTAAGAAACAAACTGAGGGTTCTAGTGGGGAGGGGGGTGGGGGGATGGGTTAGCCTGGTGATGGGTATTAAAGAGGGCACGTTCTGCATGGAGCAATGGGTGTTATACGCAAACAATGAATCATGGAACACTACATCAAAAACTAATGATGTAATGTATGGTGCTTAACATAACATAATAAAAAACAACAACAACAACATATATGTGCCATCATACTTTCGTATCTTTTTGTACTCTGCTTTTTTTCCATAACATTACAAATTTCTTGGCATAATTTTAAGGTTTTCATACCATTCTAATGGCTAAGTAATACATATAATTCTTAATCCACAAACGAGGGTGTGCAAGAGCCTTGTACTTTTTTCCTTCTAGATCTACGAGGTCACTCTGACAGGCTAGGGAAAGGGACATTCAGTTTCTCAACTGTAGCTTTCTCTTCCCAGAGTCAGGCAAAGGTCCTGTAGTATGTGTGTGGGGAGGGGTGGTGGTGGTTACATAGCACTATGGAGGTCCCCCAGTTACGAGTTCTTGTGCCCTCACCACTAATAGCTCGTTCTCAAGCCACCGTGATCCTGCAGTGTTTGATGGATCTATACCTTCACTGCCCTGTGGAGCATAGGAATCCTGTCAGATCTGTGGCCTCTGGATCTCTGCACCAGAGATCCAGAGGCCCACCAAATAACCCACTCCCATAGGCCTGCCTTAGTCCTGACTTGGATAGGTGTCCCTTATGCTGAGCATCTCTTAGGTCTCCAAGGCATGCTTCTCTCTTCCGTTCCCACCCACAGGAAGACTTGGTCTAATCTCAGGCTTCCAGAAATGTGATGAAATCAGATTGTCTGTAAGTACTGTCTGCCTCTGGCCATCTGAGACCCCATCACTGGAGGCAACCGAGGGGCATACACTGCCTGGCCACTTGGGGAGAGCCGGTAGAGGAAGGGACACAAAACAGAAATCCGTAATAGGTTATTCAGCCCTGGTTGCCTAGGATTACCCTGGTTATGCTGTAGTTGACCAACCATCTCTCTTTCTCAGACAGCTGTTGTTCATTACTTTTTCAGTGTTATAAATAACACTGCAGTGAACATTTTTATGCATATAAACTTTTTTCTCTGTTTATGATTTCCTTAGGGGGGATTTTCTAAAGTAACATTAGTGGTTGTGAAGGGTTTTTTTTGTTTGTTTGTTTGTTTTGTTTTTATGACTTCTGAGACACTGTATAGCCAAAATGCTTGCTAACCCTGAAAATGAAAACTGAGTAAAAACATTGTGAGGGATACAACTGTGTAGTGAGTAGAGCAAGTTTTCAAAATTACTCCCCTTTTCATTTCAAGTTATTCTAAAATGGTGAGTATTGGAGCATTCCTAATGCTTACATTTAATAAATTTTTCCAATTTCAGCAAACTCACTAACTGAGCACAGTGAGATACTTGAGAGGAGCCTGTGTGTGCAGTGGATGATTCAGTGGCCGCGGTTGTGTTCCGGCTGAAGAGTAGCTCTTCTGTGGGCGATCGCTCCTTTGGTTTTGCCTGTTTTAGATGTGGCCCCATCTGTGCACATCTCTGCACATTTTCCTCTAGTCATTACCACTGAGAACTCTTAGCTAGCATGACATTATTAGTTATGCGTGCGATCAAATGCTTTGTAAATTAACGTGTTTCACAGGCATGTATAAATACAAATAAAAATCAGTACTAAATGGCACAATCGTTAATATCCATTTACTTTCAGCCAGCTATAATGGGGAAAAATCAGAATGACTTTAGCTTCTCACCATTTGTTAATGGGTTGAGTTCCGCCCTGCCAAAATTCGTATGTTGAAGTCTTAACCCCTCAGTACCTCAAATGTGACCTTATTTGGAAATAGTCATCACAGATGTAATTAGTTAATATGAATTCCTGTTAGAGTAGGGTGGGCTCCTAGTCCAATAGGACTGGTGTCCTTAAAAATGGGGAAATTGGGACACAGACTCAAACGTACTAAGAGAACGCCATGTGGACATGGAGGCAGATCAGAGTGATACAGCAGGAGCCAAGGATTGCCAGGAAACCACCAGAAGCTAGGCCAGAGACCTGGAGCCCTCTCTCTTTCTCAACAGTATTTGACTCTCAGAGGAGCTGACCCTGACAACAACCTTGGTCTTGGACTTCTGGCCTCCAGCACTATGAGACAATACATTTCTGTTGTTTAAGCCACCAGTTCATGGTACTTTGTTATGGCATTTTCAGCAAACTAATACATCAGTTTAAGAAAGTTTTACAACAATCTGTTTGATAACCAAGGGTGCTTTTCCCCCCTCTTAGGTTGGTTGCTCCTTTTCTTTGTCATCTAGAACAAATTATGGTCACATCAATGCCAAAGTTTCTGCTATGTGCTGCTATTCCCCATATATGTTCATTCTGGTGCTGTCCTTGAAGGCTGCTTTATGCAATTTTTTATGTGCTTTGTGCTTTCTCTAAATCAAAAAACCTCTTATTTTAGCCATAGATGTTTCTAGTATTCTTCATAATTTTCCTGATGGCGCGTATGACCTTTGTGATGAGGTCAGTTAGGGCATTTCATGACTTCTGGTTGTTGCAGATCCACCTTACTGTTTTGTGTGTTCTCCCTTGTTTTAGTATCACATTTCTGTCTTTTCATTATCAAGGCATATTCTCAGTTGAAAATAAATTTAAAACTATTTTTATTTTTGAAGCATACAGTCAAAAACAGAAGCAAAACATTGCTTTTTATCTAGTTTTTGTAAATTTGTTTTGAAGAAGGTTACCGTGTGGGCATTTTAGGGGACTGGCCCTGCAATCACTAATTCTAGCTTTCTGATTCCTTTGGACTAGGACTGGTCCAGTGGGGCAGGGTCCTGGCCACAAAAATGTTTCTGTTTCACTTTGAAACAGCTTTCACACTAATACTGCCTTGCAGTATTATCACACTAATGCTCCCGATTTTATTTATATCAGCTGGGTGGGGTTTTTTTTAAGTTTTTATTTAAATTCTAGTTAGTTAATATATAGTGTAATAAACCATGAGAGAGACTTTTTTTCTTTAAATTTTTTTATTGTTATGTTAATCACCATACATTACATCATTAGTTTTTGATGTAGTGTTCCATGATTCATTGTTTGTGCATAACACCCAGTGCTCCACGCAGAACGTGCCCTCTTTAATACCCATCACCAGGCTAACCCATCCCCCCACCCCCTCTGCTCTAGAACCCTCAGTTTGTTTTTCAGAGTCCATAGTCTTTCATGGTTCATCTCCCCCTCCGACTTACTCCCCTTCATTCTTCCCCTCCTGCTATCTTCTTTTTTTTCCTAACATATATTGCATTATTTGTTTCAGAAGTACTGATCTGTGATTCAACAGTCTTGCACAATTCACAGCGTTCACCATAGCAATACCCTCCCCAATGTCTATCACCCAGCCACCCCATCCCTCCCACCCCACCCCCACTCCAGCAACCCTCAGTTTGTTTCCTGAGATTAAGAATTCCTCATATCAGTGAGGTCATATGATACATGTCTTTCTCGGATTGACTTATTTCGCTCAGCATAACACCCTCCAGTTCCATCCACGTCGTTGCAAATGGCAAGATCTCATTCCTTTTGATGGCTGCATAATATTCCATTGTGTATATATACCACATCTTCTTTATCCATTCATCTGTCAATGGACATCTTGGCTCTTTCCACAGTTTGGCTATTGTGGACATTGCTGCTATAAACATCGGGGTGCACGTACCCCTTCGGATCCCTACATTTGTATCTTTGGGGTAAATACCCAGTAGTGCAATTGCTGGATTGTATGGTAGCTCTATTTTCAACTGTTTGAGGAACCTCCATACTGTTAACCATGGGAGACTCTTAACTGTGGGAAACAAACTGAAGGTTGCGGAGGGGAGGGAGGGAGGGGGTAATCGGGTGATGAGCGTTAAGGAGGGCACGTGATCTGATGAACACTGGGTGTTTTATGCAACTGATGAATTATTGAACACTATCTCTGAAAATAATGATGTACTATATGTTGGCTAATTGAATTTAAATAAAAAAATTTAGGGTCCTCCCAGTTTTCATTCTCCTATCACTAGGGAGATTTTAAGGAGATTTTCTAGAAGCTCCCCCTGATAGTTCTGCTCATGTCTCATTAGCTACAACTTAGTCACATGGTCCCATCTAGCTGCAAAAGAGACTTAGAAGTGTCCTTTGGGTAGGCAGCAGTGTGTGCAGTTTAAAATCAGAGTTATTTTACTATTAATTATCCACCGATGATACAGAAATGCCAAATTTTCTGCCTGTTCTCAGCATATAATTTTTTTTTAATTCTGAAGGTTTTTAAAAATGAAATATACATAAAAGTACATTTGGAAAACTAAGTTTCTATAGATTTTACTTGTACTGTTACATCCAAAAACAAGAAAAAACAAACCAACCAAAAAAAAAAAAAAAAATCCACACACAAAAACAGTCCTTTGGAAAAGAACTAAAAGTTTTTCCAAACTTGAATAGAATTGATATCCCATGAAGACGTATCTCCTTATCTCATGGCTATCTAATATTCCACTGTACTGTGTGCCCTTTGGGATACCAGTATCCCAGGGTGAGAAGAAAGGCTTTCAGGTCAAATGGCAGTGTTATCCTGCTCTTGCTTTAGATATGTGACGTTTTGACTTGGGTATTTTGCCATAGATACTACCATTCCAAGGACAGTTTGATAGCTATTTTAATACAGGGTATTTTGATACAAATCAAAACAAGCATGTTACAGATAACCACTGCTAACCAATTTTGGTATATATTCTTCCAACTTTGATAGATGGAAAGGGTATGTATATTCATATAGGTATCACCTAAATATTTAAAAAAAAAAGACATTCCCAGTGGAATTCTGCCTCAGAGGTTATAATGGTTTAAATATTAAAGCATTTTTTTGAATGGTTTCCTAAAAGGTTGAATCTGTTTACTTTACCAGTAGCAAGGGGGATTACAAGTATTATACTCTTGGGCAAAAAGTGGGGTTTTTTTTATTTGTAGTTTTTTCTTGCCATGATTATTGACTTATATAGACTTTTTAAAGATGTTCCTTCTTTCCTCCCTGCCTTTTTTTCCTTTGTTTCTTCTCTTTCCTCTTGTTTTCTTACAGAGTTTGAAAGGTAATTCACATACCATATAATTTCCTTATTTAAGGTCTACAATTCAGTGGTTTTCTCTATATTCACCAATTTGTGTAATCATCACTAGCCCATTTCTTTCTCAGAGTTTTTTTTTTTTTATAATTTTGGATTTCTTCACTCTGATTTGAAAGAGCTTGGAATTTATTCATCATAATTTGCCACACTTATACCATTTTCAGATTTGTAAATTGTCAATATTTTTAAGTGCTTTTTTCTAAAGTAATAATAGCGATCAGCATTTATGATTTCTCGTTTTAGTGACAGACTTGGAAGTTCTTTCCAACCCAAAGTTCATACGACAGTTCTCCTAAATTTTCTTCTGATATTCTTAGAAAGCATCGAGCTGGGCGCCTGGGTGGCTCAATCGGTTAAGCGTCTGCCTTCAGCTCGGGTCGTGATCATGGGGTCCTGGGAGCAAGCCCCACATCAGGCTCCTTGCTCTGCGGGAAGCCTGCTCCTCCCTCTCCCTCTGCCTGCCACTCCCCGTTTGTGCGCGTTCTCTCTCTGTCAAATAAATAAATAAAATCTTTAAGAAAAGAAAAGAAAGCATCGAGCTTTCAGGTTTATCTTTACCAAGTAATGTACAAAGCCAGATATTCCTACCCAGCTCTCCAGCTTCGTGAAGTAGAGCTCTGAGGAAGAATGGATGAGCCCCAAGGTGAGAATTGACAGTTGCACTTACTATTTAGTAATAAAAGAATATCTTTTCTATCCGACAAGGTCAGCAAAGGTGGTATTTTGTATGTGACAAGGTCAGATGTCCTCTGCAAGATGTCATGTTTCATTTTCTCACACCCTTTGTTCACCTGGATGCAGGGTATCAGAACACATCGGCATTGTGCTCCCTCTGGGTAGCACCACTGCTGCCCTTGTCCTAGAAAGCTACTCCTCTTCTTTTGTTCTTAAAGTCAAAGGGGGTGTCTTTATGTATTTATGAAAAAGGCAGTTTTTCATAAGATTTATAGAAGTTTTGCATAAGTGTGGGAGAAAAACTTAGGTTTAAGTTGTTACTTAGAAATCTTGTAGAAACGTCATTATATAACTTTCATCCTGGAAATACCTTTAATATGTAAAAGTTTTCTAATTGTCGTGTATTTATTTTTTGAATCAGGAGAGTTACCTTTGACCCTTAAATGTAATATTTCCACTTGAATGATGCTGTCACCTCTGTGCTGCCCCTTACCTTGATGCATGTACTCCGCTGAGGGGACTTTCCCAAACCCTGATTCGACTGATTCTTTTCATGTCTGGGGCAATCTTTTCTCACCGTTATTTTAGTTTTTCGCTTAACCCATCTTTTTTGTCATTAAGGAAGTTCTAAAGACTACTAGATACAACTTTTGCAAGTAGCAGAATGACCTTTTTTTTTTTTCTTTTGCACCTATTGTGAAACCTAATGCCAAAGATTAGGATTAGATCTACTTTCTATTGACTAATTTTGGAGAATATATGTATCGCATTTATATACCATGAGTGAACTTTTGAATATGGAGTGAAACAGAAGAGAAGCGTTAGTATTTTGCATGAATATGCACATATGCCTAAAACTTGAAGTTTGTGTGTGTATGTGTTTTTTTTTTTTAAAGGCTGGTAGCTTTTTCTTCAGTCTTTATTTGCCAAACCAGAGAAAGAAAAATATTGTTAACAATATATAAAAACCTCATATGCAATTAAAAAAATTATACTTTGGTGTCTAAGTTGGGCTACCTCTGCTTGTGACACGAAGAGCATTTTTTTCTGAGATGCCCTGTGATTGGAGGCGATGGAAGAGCCCAAAGGAACCTCTGTGAAACATCGGGTACTAAATTGATGATGGAGAGCTTGTTATTTCATCGGGACTTTGGATGGACCAGTTGTGGATCCAGGCTGTATTTCATAACGTTCGTGAGCTGAAGACTCATAAAGTTTGAGACCATAACTGTCTAGTTTATAAATGCCTACTGAGAATGAATCAGGTCTTATGCATATTGTGGGGCTTTTACTAGGATTAATTAGCTAATATTTGCCAAGTTTTATGAAGATAAAAAGCACATGTAGGTGCTAGGAGGCATATTAAGTTTTTCCACTTAATGCCAAAATATTTTTTAGATAATGAGAGATTAACCTTAGAAATTCAAAGTTCAGTTTTCAACTCAGGCATCCATTTTTTAAATCTTGCCCCCAAATTAGTATTGTAGAAGTGTTTGCATTGCTGGAACATGGTCTCCCTGGCTAGTCAGAAATAGATAAGAGATGATCAGTGACCAAACATGTAAAGGTAGGAGGTGATCATAGAATGAAAAGCCATCAAGCACCACCTTTTGACTTGGGTATCAGGTTAGACTAATGAGTTAAACAAAACTTAAGATTAAAGCCAATTGACAGATTAAAATTCGTGAAGAATCACTAGATATTTTAAATTTAAATTTAATCTTTAAATTTTAACTTAATTTTAATCTTCTCTTTGTTAGTTGAATGAACTGCTGACTATAGAATTGGTCAGAATTCAAATCTAGTCTTCTCTACCTTGGACAAGTTACTTAAACTTTTCAACCTCAGCTTCCTTGCTTGTAAGATATAGAAGTTTTTATAATTTTTCCAGGACTTGCTTGAGGCTGGTGTATGTAAATCTGCCAGTGTGCTACTTAGTACATGATAGGTGTTCAGCAAACAGAAGTTATCGTGCTATCTCCTTCTTTTTATTTTACTTAAAAGCTTACGGAGAAATCTCTTGTGATGCCAAATAGGTATTGTGTAAGGAAGGGACGTGATGTGGTAGAAGAAGGAACCAAAAAAGTGTAGTCTCTGTAAGCAGTGTAAATGAAGGAAATCCTAATAGGTCCATAGAATAAAGGCAATTCTAATCGATGCATGTTGCGTGGGACATGGGGCGTGGGCTTCTCCAGTACGCAGTCTCCCATTTCCTCATCTTTGTGCCTGGTCACCAGGCCCCCTGAAGGTGTTTGCATTTTTGACCCCTGATAGACCTTCATCACGTCATCTTATTTCCTAATCTTTTGCCAATTTAAAGGTTTTGCATTCCTGCAGGTACAGAGAATGAAAGGGGAGAGCATAAAAACTAGTTGTATCATCAAGCGGTCTGGCAGAAGTGTGGTTGGAGATTGGCTGAGATTGTGTGCTAAAGTTCGATTTGAAATAGAACTCTTTTGGTATTATAAAACCCAGGGTTATCATTTGTACTCCACCATTTATTGGCTGTGAGGCCTCGGATAAATTCTTTGAGCCAGCACAGTGCCTGGTTCATTGGTGGTAGTTAACCTATTGTTAGTTTCTTCCCTTTGTTAATTGAGAATTAGAATGTAGTTCTGTATTAATGATGCCCTCTCTTCAAACTAATCGATACAAATTTAAAAATCTGGATTGGCTGGGTGGATGATTCCTGAAAACTGAGGACAGGTAGCTTGGGTGCTATTACTGGGGAGAAGACTTTTTCTTTTTTGAGGGGGTGAATGGGGTCTACTCCTATTCCCTTTACACTGTCTAACGTTGTCATCATTTCTGTTTCTTTGGCAGAGGAGACAAAGAAAAATGCCAGGATGCACTTAAAAGGCAGGGCTTTGGCTCTGTGTCTTTTCCTCCGTGGGAGGATATTGTGTGTCCACCTTGCAAGAAGTAGAATTTGTGGAGTATTCAGGTGGTGAGCAGGTCTGTCTTGTGCCACAAGAATGAATGCTTCTCTTTCTCTTACGTGTATCTTTCTCCCCGTGCTGATGCTTCTGCCTGCAACTTCTCCCCTCCTTCTACAATGGGAAGTAGAATATTCCATGTGTAGCCCCTCAATGCCACTGCCCTATGCCGGCTTTGGTTGCTATAGGCAGAAGAGAAAGCAAAACAATTCACTCCTCCCACAGCTGCTGCCACCTCTTTCCCCATCACTCCAGTCACTTCTCTAGCAAATGTAGCCCTGGCTAAAAGTGGCAGAGCCCTGGCAGGAAGCCAGTGTCTAAATAAATACCCAGAGCAGTCGGGGCCCACTGTTGCCTCTGGAAAAGGACAAGCTGGGGCATAATCTTAAGGCAAGAAGGGGAAACTGCAAAGACCAAAATCCCCTCACAAGAAGGAAGAGGCTTTAGGGGCTGGAGCTGGGAAAACACTTGGCCATTAACATGTTGGTTCACATGCTTCTGCCTGGCTAAGCTGCATCGCTCTGCATGCAGGTTGGGAGCGTGCATGTGAGAGGAAACATGTAAAGGAAATGGAGAGAACAGAGTGAAGGCTAGCAAGTTGTCTGTGCTGAGAGATGAAACCGTTTCCATAAGACTAACAGACAAATACTCGGACTGCTGTCGCAGAGCACATCCACCCTGCCCCTTGTCCAGTCAGATCCACTCCTGTGCCTTGCTTTTTCTACTCCCTTTGGTGAAATCATCATCAGGAGGGTGTCAAAGAAGGAACTTTGGGAGCTCCAGCGCCCTGGAGTTCTCAGCTCATTATGGACTATGGGGAAGAACAGGAGGTCCGGAAACCATCAATATAGCGTGTTTGGAGGTGCTCCAGACTGTAGACACGTTTTTGCCACAGTAACAGCCCCCAGGATCCCACAGTACTCTAAGGGATCTCTACAGTGAGTTTGAAGGGTGCATGGGAATGTCCGTGATTAGGCTGTTTTCGGGGGTTTTTTGTTTTTGTTTTTTTAGATTGGGGCTCTATAAGGTTGAACTTCAATTTAAAGATTCACATATCCTCAACTAGGTTAGCTACCTATCCTTAATTTTAAATGTACTTTTTCTCTCTCTTCTACTGTTTGAACTTCCAGAAATTGAGGTGTTTCTTTCAATCGGTAAGAACATGTAATATAGACTCCTTTCTGCATCAAATCAGTGCTCATCATAAACCATCAGTCATGACTAAGGATTGAGGAAATTAGATATTTTTATTTATATTCCTATTAAACCACACTGATTGTTGAAGATTAATGCCCTCACCCAACTGACATCTTCTAGCTTAATTTTAATTTCTTTCCATTAATGGAGCTGCTTCTTATGTAGACATGAAAATACAGAACTGAATTATCAGACAAAAGTAATTCTTACTCAACTACGGACTTATCTTAGATAATATATCTGTAAAGAAGTAATTAAAGTAGTGTTTTGGATTTAAGTTATGCTTTGTGAATATAATGTAATTTTTGGTGGTATTTTATTACTGAGCTTTACTTCTTCCAGTCATTTTTGTTTTTGTATTAATTCACAAAGCAGATGTTCTTTTAGATTATTTAAATACTTAAAATATTTATATTTAGTTCAAGCATTAGATAATGGGATTTCTCAGCACTGGCTCAGGCTCCCTTCTTGAAAGGTGAACATTGTTGGTAGTGGTGAAGCTTCATTGTCACAGAGGTTAACTCTTGTCAGTCCTTGTTCTAAATTTATTATTTAAATCTGTTCCACAAACACTTGGGGTCAAAATCCTTCAAGCCCTGAAGAAAAACACAAAAACCTGAGACTCTAAAGCCTTTGGAAGATTGACAGCTTACATACTAGAACAGTAGACATAATGGGTAATAATAAAACCCTTTCCTGGACCAACTCTAGCTGTGTGTAACCTTCTCCTCTTTAAAGAACTCGCTCATCTCAGTATAGTAATGCTGGGAAACTTAAAGTTTATAAAGGTACTTTGAAAAAGATACATTTTAAAAACGAACATCTGTAGTTCTTATGACAACCTGGGTCCCGTGATCTTGCCTCTACCTGGTTGAAGTTCACATTTAGAGTGAATCATAAGGTAGAAAGTAAGTGTATTTTTGAGGATCAAACTTACTTTCCCACAAACTTGTTAACAGTGGTGTGATTCACTGAACAAAATAAAACAAAACTAAAATCTTGAATCTTAAACCCTAAAACTAAAATGGGATCTTGATAAATGCAGCCAAACTGGTACATGTATGTATATATGTATCTCCTAGTTACAGACAAAATGAAACAAGATCTAAGGGGTGCCTGGGTGGCTAAGTCGTTAAGCGTCTGCCTTCAGCTCAGGTCATGATGATCGAGCCCCACATCGGGCTCGCTGCTGGGAGGGAAGCCTGCTTGTCCCTCTCCCACTCCCCCTGCTTGTGTTCCTTCTCTCGCTGTGTCTCTCTCTGTCAAATAAATAAATAAAATCTTTAAAAAAAAATGAAACAAGATCTTAGATACCATATACTACTGTAAGGATTCACCTGTGAATATATTAAAGGATAATCAATCATTTGCACTAATTATTATAGGTAAGGGAAAGTATTTGGTTTTGTTGACACAACCATTGTGGGAAAACTTCCTTTACCCTTTGCTAGCAGCTTGCTTACTTAACAGCAGTAGTAAAAGTCTGGGTTGTCTCTCCCTGGTGAATAAGTTATCCCTTGTTTAAATCTGTTTTGATCTTACCCTTTTCATGCTTAGCAACTCGGTAGATGACAATCATGTGTGTGAAAAATCCACATCTGCTGTCATGAGCGAATACCTAGGTTTCATGCAGAGTTACTGTACTTTACCTGTCACGACTTCCTGCTTGCCGTAAGTCCAGTCATCTCTTTCTCATTGATCTGTAGCACACCTGTGTTGGGACATCTGTGTTGTTAGAGAGGAGGCAAACAATAGGCACAATTTTCTAGAGATAAAAAAGTTAAAACACGCATATACACAGAGGCTGCTTTGTACCTTTACTCAATCTGCTTACTTTTCTCCTACCTCCTGTAATTTTAGTGAATTGTAATATATAGGGAAAACATCATTTTATGGATAAAGATACCAAGACCCAAGATGTCTTGCTCAAGGTTACAAAGCTGTTTGGTAGCAGAGCTGAGTGATTTTTGTATGATGAAATTTTGGGTTCATTACTGTACCCCCTCCCCATATATGCATACACGCTCCTATACTCCTTGCTTTAGGCACAGCAGCAGACCTTGTGATGCTTGTATTGGAGAATTATCTTGGTAAACTTGTGCTTAAATGAATGGTTCCATAATCTGGAGATGGCTCTGCAATATGATACTGATTTTTCTTTCTCATGCCCATGTAATATTTGAAGTTAACATTTGGCTTCTGTCTTTGGCTTCTGATATTTTGCATGTCTTTCATTTGCTGGCCTGTGGCAATTAAAAAATAACAAAAGACTTGCACAGTAGTTGTGAAGGCAGGTAGGATGATTCTTTATCCAATTAAAGAGGGCTAATCTTTCTCAGAGTTACACTGTTTTCTCTGGCTAGTACCGGAGCATATAGGAAGATAATGAGCTGGTGGTAGATGCTGGTCTCACCAGCTGGTTCTCATTCTGCACTGAGATTTAGATTTGTTCTTGTCAGAGCTGTGTAGACTTTGGAAGTGAGTAGTTTGTGGAATGGAAATGAATTCAGACATTTTAAATAGTATAAGGTTTAGAAAAACCTTGGGGATTGAAGACTTTTTAAAAAATGAGATAGGTGTAATTTTTGTTTTTCCGACATATCCATCAGGTTTTACTTTTACCATAACTCCTCTCCTTCATTTGTACATATATTTAAAACAATGCCTAAGTGATTTATGATGTATCTCTCAAGGAAAATTAAAACTAATAACTTTGAGATCATTTTTTGGCATCATCAGATCCCCATACTTTCTCGCTACATCTTCATTATAACCATGTCAGTTGTATTTTCTTTTAGGTAGCTTCTTGTTTGAAATAGGTACAAAGCAACCTGGTTCAGTTATATTTCATTGGGTGATGGCAGTTATGAAAAAACTATAACATGATAATGTCTTCATTTTTATAACTGGAAAATTTAAAAATACTCTTTTGCCACTCAACTATCTTTTATGAGACTCTTAAATATATAGATTGAATTTCTAGTGTCTGAAGTCAGTTAATTCCTAAACATTAATAGGACTATGATTTCCCTTTAAAAATACTAATAAAGAACATTTAATTTTTAAGTAGAATACTGGAACCCAGAATGCATGTTTTCCTAAAACAACATGAAGCATAAATACATAGTATCAAATTGGAGTCATATCCATAAATCAAAAATCTATATAACGAAGCATAATTTTGACTAATTATAAAACTTTCCTGGGCGCCTGGGTGGCTCAGTCAGTTAAGCGTCTGCCTTCGCTCAGGTTCTGATCTCAGGGTCCTGGGATCAAGTCCCGCATGGGGCTCCCTGCTCAGTAGGAAGTCCACTTGTCCCTCTGCCTGCCACTCCCCCTGCTTGTGCTCTCTCTCTCTTTCTCGCTCGTTCTCTCTTTGTGTCAAATAAATAAATAAATCTATCTTTATAAAAATTTCCTTCTTGAAGGAAATTGAAAAGAGAATTTCACAAATACCTATTATTTCTTATAACTCTAAGAGACACTTTATATGTTCAATTATACCAATTTCTTTATCTCCTCTCTTTTGTAAATGTGTAATATTTTCCCCTAATGTGCCATGAGCATTGGTACTTGTAGTAAGTCAGTGCCTTACAGAAATTTGTGTAGAGCAAATTAAAACTACATTTATATGGGTTGTGGCTTCCCAGAAAGTAAATAATCTAATTTTCCCCCTTAAAAGAGGGATTAAAAATAACATATGTTCACTATAAATATATAAGTATACTTTATTTTCAATTATACATAAAACTATATAAAACTAAATAGTAAACAAATTAATATTCTCAACCACACCAAAGACAATCACTATGAATATTTTATATATTCCCTCCTATCTTTTCTGTGTCTGTACTGCTTCACATATATTGAATACAAATAAGATCGTGTCTTACAAGTGTTTTTGCTTTTTTCAGTTAGCATATCATAAGCATTTTTAATATAGAAAATATTTTTAGTGCTTGAAAAAGCTTACAGCCTATATCACATATCATATGTTTACATTTTCTTTCTTTGACCATACAAGTTTGTGTTGAATTTTTTCCCATAAATCCTGTAATGCGCATATTTGTACTTAAATCTTCACCTAAATTCTGATGCTTTAAGATGAATTCCAAAAAGGGGGATTATAAGGTCAAAGAGTAAGAATTTTTGAAAGTGTGGGTCATAAACTTTTTAAAAATGTAGTAAAACTTACTGTCAACATTAATTTTCAGTTCTATGAAAGCAAAATATCCTTAAAAGCAACATCAAAAAAATTTTTCAGAAGGTATTGTAGGACCTCATAGTCTGAGAGCATCATTGTAAAGCAACATGATGTACTGGTTGGGTAGGCAGTGAGGGGTTCAGAGTTTTCCAGAAGAGTTTATTATGGATAGTCTATTATTAAGTTTATTATGGATAGTCGGGAATAGTAACTAAGCATGGTAGCTTGGAGGTGACACTGCAGATCGTTTTGCATGACACATGGGCTCAGGCCCAGTGACAGTTTCAAACCACCGAGAGTGGTTGTGGTTTGCCATGGAATGAATGTCTGAGGAATGAAAAGCTGGGAACAGCTAACCCTGGAAGACCCTGTTGGGCTTCAGGAGTAATTGGCAGATCGAAGTGACTGAATTGTGAGCCATGATGTAGGAGGAAATCAAGTGCTGGCCCTAACTATTCTGGTCCCCTGACATACTGCAAAAGCTGTTTTTTAAAAATAAATCCTCGTAGCATCTTTGATACTGTCAAAACATTGGTTATTTAAAACTTCTATTTGCCTGAATTATAGATAATCAAGAGTTTTCAATGTTAAAAGTACGTAATTGTCATTTATTGTATGATGTTTGCAGAACGCTGTTTTCAGTGTTAGAATTTTACATAATAGAGATTTTACATCATTTTCATTGTATAAAACACTCAAATTGTTTACCATGTTTAATTAAAGATTCTGTGTAATTATTGGATGTATGTTTTCTTAGTTATGAGAACATTATGGTAATTTATTTTGATAGCAGAAACAGTTTATTCCTGAAACCAATCCTACACTATATGCTAACTAGAATTTAAATTAAAACTTGGGAGGGGAAAAAAAAAAAGAAATAGCATAGCATTTGCCCATTGTTTTTACAAATAAATTGTAAAGGAAGGCTTTGGATTTTAATTTTTCTTTTAAAATCTTCTGGATTTAATTAGTTTTCACCTCAGAACGCATGCAGACATTAAGATACTTCCATAATGAATTATCCTTTTTAGGAAACTATAAAACTATTTGTAAATGATTAGTAACCTTAGATCATGTTTAAAATATGGACATGCAGGTAGTTTTATAATGTTTCATTAAAATACTGTATGGAATGTAGGCCTTTAGGCACTCAATTTTCATTACTGTGTAAATGGTAAATATAAACATAAAATGTGACTTTATAGGAACTAGATCATTAATGGGGGAAACATCTATAAAACTATGTGCATAGTAAACTCTCAACATCTTTTCCACAACTGAGACCGAATAAAACTCTTAAACATAAGAAGGTCTCATATTTCAAACATGGTTATAGATCTGAAAGAATGATAATGTTTTTCACAGAACTAAGGCCAACTTTAATACTGTACTAAAAATAGTGTACTTGCTTCTGACACTGTGGTGATTTCTGGTGAACTGTGGAAAGGTAGATGCTTCATCTCCCTCATGTCACACTTGCTCTTCTCTTTCGTTTCCACCCCAAACTGTGTGATCATATTACCTTTGAAGATCTCCCCCCCCGCCCCGCCCATCCTTTTGTTGTTTCTTTTCACAGAATCCATTTTTAGTAGCTCTCATTAGAGTTTGTGATTCCTTAGTTAGGTTTGGAACTGCAGTATCATGCACTTGTTCTTACAATAAAATACACCTCTTTCAGATAGAAGTCGGAATATTTGCAGCTTCTATAAATAAGATCCTTCTGTTACCTGCTTTCCTCCTAGAAAAAGTGTAAGACGCAGGTATATTAGCCATTTTCATAAAGCCTACGAGTGTGTGCTAGCAAGAAAGGCTTGCTGCAGGATTTGAGGATCTTAGTTTCTACTGTTGAGCTTAGCAAGTAAATTGCTTCACTTGGGGCTGCCTTTGCCATCTTTCTAAGACAGAATACATGCAGGAAAGGTAGAGCTAGGCTGCAGGACGCAAGGTCAAAGCAGATAGTACTCAGCCATCAGAAAGGACGAATACCCACCATTTACATCGACATGGATGGAACTGGAGGGGACTATGCTAAGTGAAATAAGTCAACAGAGAAACACAGTTATCATAGGCTTTCATGCATATGTGGAACATAAGGAATAGTGCAAAGGATCATAGGGGAAGGGAGGGAAAACTGAATGGGAAGAAATCAGAGAGGGAGACAAACCATATGAGACTCTAGACTCTGGAAACAATCTGAGGGTTGCAGAAAGGGAAGTGGGTGGGGCGGATGGGGTAATTGGGTGGTAGATGTTAAAGAGGGCCCATGATAAGCACTGGGTATTATACTCAACTAATGAATCATTGAACATTATATCAAAAACTAATGTACTATACCTTGGCTAATTGAATTAAAAAAAATTTCAAATGAAGAACATCTTAAAACGCTGCAGAGTACATTGGAAAGAGCAGAGAATTCAGAGCTGAAACCCGGGGCCCATTTTCCCACCTGACTGTGGAGGCTTGAGTAAGCCACCAAAGTTCAGTTTTCTGTCACTTTTAAAATGGGGACAATGATACGTACCTCATAGGTTTGTCCTCGGATTTAAAGGGATTTTAGCATTTTGCTAAATTTATGATAACAATGTTTTATTCATTCTTTTTAGTTTATAAAATGTAAATTGAAAGATTCTTCAGTCAATACAAAATCTAGTAGAACTCATGCCAAAGTGTATTATTGTTATCCATCAGCTAAGTTTTCTCACAAATATAACACATTGGATGGCTTAAAAATATTTTGTACATCAAAATTTGCAGTGACCAAAGTGGACTTGTTACAAATTTGCAGTTTTTCAGAACTTAAGTATGTTAAAAGTGATCATGTTTTATGGTGTTCTTTTTTTAATGGATTGTAATAAATCTGCGTACTCCTCACAAGATAAACGTTATTGGACTGCAGCCCAAGGACTTTCTAAAGACTGTAACATTTCCTTTCTCTAGTAAATTATCCATCATGTTTTATCTTATTTTGGTATGGCTTATTCCTTGCAGTTGGTAATAAAAGAGAGTCCTGGGTCATTTAAACAAGTAATTAAGAGGACCATTTACTATTTCATGCCTTTGAAAAGTGTTAATTTTATTTGTTGTGGGTTAATGATGCATTTATTATCTATGCTTACAGCTTCTAGTAGTTCAAAGGTGAATCATTCCAACAGTAAAAGAAAAAAAAGTTCCATAACATTTAATTGCATTACAGATCTTTAACTAAAGACATACACTTAAAAAAAAAAAACTTTTATAAATTTGCTGAAATGCAGTACTAAATGAAACTCTGAGGCAAGAATGTATTAATTTTAAAGGTATGATTATTTGTTAATGCCAGTTACAGCTAAGTTGAATCATCGTTTTATGAGACGTTTACTTGAATTAATGTGACATTATTTAATAGAGCACCATATAAAACTGTATGTGACTTGTCAGATGAGAATACATTAGAGTTTTGCAGTTCCTTTCTTCTCATTATGCTTTTGCAAGTGACTTTCAGAGAAATGTATTCTCTCATCCCTTCAATGTTTTAGGGCCCCCCACATGCCAGGCACGGTACAAGATGAACAGCTACAGAATAGTAGAGTCAGTCAGTCAGTCAGTGCTGTGCTGGTCATGGTAGGTGTTTAATGACTGACTGGCTCTTTGTCTGGGAGGAAAGGCCCTGACTTTCAGTGTCTGCTGCTTTTTGTAGTGTAAATACTGCCACC